>NW_026067979.1:2186016-2361411 GCF_014885135.2 Alexandromys fortis | reverse complement strand
CCCCCCGCCTCAGAAACTCATCAAAAGATCCAGTGATGTATGCTTTAGTTCCAGGGCTGTAGAAGTAGAGACGGGCAGATCCTTGAGGCTCAGCCAGCCTACTCCAGGCTAGTAAGAGAACCTGTCTCAAAAATCAACATGGAGGGCTTTTACTGCTGTGAAGAGACATCACGACCACAACAGCTCTTATAAAGGAAAACATTTAATTGGAGCTGGCTCACAGTTCTGAGGGGTCATGGTGGGAAGCATGGTGGTACACAGGCAGACATGGTGCTGGAGAGGCAGCAGGAAGAGAGTGACACTGGGCCTGGTTTGAGCACTTCAGAGCTCAAAGCCCACTTCCAGCAACACACTTCCTCCATCAAGGCTTTCCCTCCTAATAGTGGCACTCCTTATTATCCCATGGGGGCCATTTCCATTCAGGCCACCACAGAGGGCATCCTGAGAAATGGCCCCTGAGGTTGCTCTCTGCTTCCACACACACCCAGAAACTCAATGACTTGTAACTCTCCTATCCTACGATCGCCTCTGGCTGTGCCTTGGACCACCTACTTGTGCTTACAGTTTGCCCAAGGTCTTATTGCAGGTGACACCATTTTACTCAGTATACTTAGTGTTTGATATGAAAGTTGTTTACTCATTATTTGACATAGTGGGCTAATCTGCCATTTTCTAATTTCCCTCATTATTAGAAATGATATTGATGTACATATCATTGGAGCCTAACTTCTTATCTGTTTTAGATGGGATTCTTACATAGGAATCCCAGGCTGATAGTAATCTCTTGACATTAATGCTAGTTGAGAGTGCTTACATTAACTTGTGGTTTCCCACAGTGTAACCTTTGGTACTAGTTCTGAGTGTTAGCGTTACAAAAACTGAAATTTTGTATTTGCAGGGAAGGACAGGGAGGATTATGGGTTTGAACCTTTCAAGTGTTTACTTGCTGCTTATCCTTCCTCACTGGAAAATTACAGCTTTAAGTTTTTACCTCTTGTTGGCAGTCTAGTTTCCCTATACTTGGTTTGTTTGCATTCAGTGTTTATTAAAGGTGTTTGTCATTATTTAGCAAATTGAATGCTGACTGTTGCCAGACCTGGGTTGAATATTAAGAACGCAGTTCTGAACAAGGTGTGAAATGATCCTCGCCATTGTGAAATTCACAGCCTAGTGGGACAGACAAGGAGGGGAGTGTGTGTCTAACTGGTGATGGTGCTGCACGGTGAGAACGTGAGACTGGCCCACAGCAGAGACTGGCAAGTTCCAGTGCTTCGCCAGCTTTTAGAAGGTTTGATTGGCACACAGCCATGTGAGTTCTTTTCGATATTGTCTGTGGCTACTTTTGCAATCCAGTGGCAGAGCTAAGTGGTGTTGATAGTTATGATGTGGCATATCAATCTAGACTATTTACTGTCTGGCTCTTTAAATGGGAAGTTTGCTGACTCTTAGTCTAGTACGTAGAGGAAGGCTAAAAGTGGGACTTGAGAATGAGTGAGCTTTGGATATGCCAAGAGTCCAGGAAAGGCTTTCTGGGCAGAGCACACCACTGGTGAAGGGCTCGAAGTAGAAAGGCATGTGTACAGTTTGAAGCACTGATAGATAGCACAAGTGTGGCTGGGCTTGGTGAGTCTCACCGGCTGAAGCTGGGGGTGAGGTTATCTGTCAGGCAGGGCGCGTCTGAGGCCGTCTTAGAGAGTGGGCTGCAGCTGAAGGGCTTACGCACAGCACAGGGGTATCCAGATGACCCTGAAAGCAAGCTTGGCTGTGGAGTGGATTAGAAGACTTGTAGATGCTCTTACAATGGGGCTCTGCAAGTGACTTGGTGAGAGTAATGACGGCGGAACTCCTTGGCTGCTCAGAGAAGGCAAGGCCAACTCTGACATGAGCTATTTGAGTTACTTCAGGTAGTTGGGAACCTCAGTCTTGGGAGGAGTTACCATGGTGGTGCTGATGGCAGCATTTGAAGGTTCAGGTGGAGGAGGAACTGGCAGGAGGATGAAATGTTCAGAGTGGATGGAGTTTCTACCTAGGACAGCAGCTCCTTTGAGACCTTTGACCTTGAAGGAGAAGGGACTTCAGGGGGCGGGGTGGGGGGGTGGGAGGGTGGGGGGGTGGTTGGAGGTGTAATATGGAGGAAGAATTCATGGTGGAGTGAAGTAAGCTGATTGGAAAGGAAGATTTGGAACAGTGGGCTAGTCCCTCCCCTCATCCCCCGCATCAGAATCTCTCAGTGGGTGTGCAGGAAACATGGATGCTGGTGTTTCCTGTCGTGGATTCAGTTGGACTGCTTTCCTAAGCTTGCTCATGTGATTCCAATGTCTAGATGCTGTTGAAAACCAGTAGTAATGTACAGTGGCCCTTGTGGGCACAAGCTGGTAGCCTGGGTGTCATCTGGAAGCTCGTTTGCAGTGCTTCCCTCAGGCCTGCCAGATGATTGCAGTGTGAAAAGAGTGGAGCTGCACACTCAGGAGTCAGGACCCTTCCCTGCTAGGCCTTCCTCAGTGTCCTTGGCAGCATTTCTGCAGGCCATGTGCATTTTAAAAACGCATTTTGTTGTATATTAAACATTTATGAACTTGTCACTTTATGGGGTACCGTGTGAAGTTTCAGTCATGTTTACATTGTGTAATCAAACCAGTGATTAGTGTATCTGTCACTTCAAACATTTATCACTTGTTTCTGCTAAAGCTTTAAAAATCTTGTCATTAAAAAAAAATCTTGGTGTCATTATTTTTTTCAGCTGTATAGTACTCCATTGTGTAAATGTTCCACATTTTCCTTGTCCATTCTTCTGTAGATGGGCATTTGGGTTGTTTCCAGGTTTTGGCTATGACAAACAATGCTCCTATGAACATAGTTGAGCACATGTTCTTCTGGTACAATTGCGCATCCTTTGGGTATATACCGAAAAGTGATATTGCTGGGCCTTGAGGAAGGTTGTTTCTTAATTTTCTGAGAAGTTGCCGCACTGATATCCAAAGGGGTTGTACCAGCTTGCATTCCCACCAGCAATGCAGGAATGTTCCTTTTACCCTACAACCTCTCCAGTATAAGTTGTCATCAGTGTTTTTGATCTTGGCTATTCTTACAGGTGTAAGATGAAATCTCAGTGTTGTTTTGATTTGCATTTCTCTGATGACCAAGGATGTTGAACATTTCTTAAGTGTTTTTCAGCCATTTTAGATTCCTCTGTTGAGAGTTCTCTGTTTAGGTCTATACTCCATTTTTTAAATTGTATTATTTGTTCTTTTGATAACCAGTTTCTTGAGTTCTTTATATATTTTGGAGATCAGACCTCTGTCTGATGTAAAGTAAAGATCTTTTCCCACTCTGTAGGCTGTTGTTTTGTTTGTTAACCATGTCCTTTGCTTTACAGAAGCTTTTCAGTTTCAGGAGGTCCCATTTATTAATTGTTTCTCTCAGTGTCTGTGCTGCTGGGGTTATATTTAGGAAGTGGTTCCCTGTACCAATGCGTTCAAATGTGCTTCCCACTTTCTCTTCTATGAGGTTCATTGTGGCTGGCTTTATGTTGAGGTGTTTCATCCATTTGGACTTGAGTTTTGTGCATGATGATAGATATGGATTTATTTTCATTCTTCTACATGTTGATATCCAATTATGCCAGCACCAAGCTAGAGAACATCATATTGAGTGAGGTAACACAGACACAGAAAGATAATTTCACATGTACTCACTCATAAGTGGTTTTTAAACATAAAACAAAGAAAACCAGCCTACAAATCACAATCCCAGAGGACCTTAGAGAGACATACATGGATCTGATCTACATGGGAAGTAGAAAAAGACAAGATCTCCTGAGTAAATTGGGAACATGGGGACCTTGGGAGAGGGTTGAAGGGGAGAGGCAGGGAGGGGAGCAGAGAAAAATGTATAGCTCAATAAAAATCAATTAAAAAATCTTGTCATTATCTCAAAATATACAATACACCTCACTGCGATCCAGCACCAGAACCCCAAACCAGTCCATTTCTCCACATTGTTTCAGCTAAAGTTAAATTAGAATATTTGCGGAAATGATGTTCAGAGCCCTGTGATCTGGCTCCTGTTCTATACTCACTCCAAAAGGAAGTATGCAAAACCGATAGAATCTTCAGATGGGATTTAGCTTAGCTAATTTCACTTCTTCTGAAGCACACTAAAAGGAGATGTTAGTCATCAGCTGTTTCAAGACAGGAAGTCCAGGGGAGGAAACAAGATCACCAGGTTCTAGGAGCTGGAAGACAGATCAGAAAATGGTAGCTGAAGTAGTCTGAGAAAGTAAAAACGCCAAGAAGCTCTGGGGAAGCTGAGTAAAGATGCTTCCTGTGGCACAGAATCCTTGAGACTCAATTGCTTGTAGCAGATGTCTCTAGAAATGAAGAAGGAAAAGAGGAGAGGCTGAAGTAGATCTCCTCCTTTCCCTAAAATTGAGTCATGTGAAATACCCATTTCTACCCACTCCACTCAAGGGGCTTCTTTTCCCGGATGGAAGACTGAAATTTTATCCCCTGCAAAGATAAACAAAAGTGTGTAGAGTAAAGGCTGCCAGGCCTGTGGAAGGTGTGGACACCAGTGTGCGCATGCCGTGTGCCAAGGATCGAAAGCTTAGGTGAGGGGCAGAAGTCCTGAAGGAACAGCCCACAGCTGTCAGTGTCCAGGTACCTAGGGCATACAGGGCCAGGCAGGAGGGAGCACTGAGTCAGAGATACGGCCTTGAAGTAGTTTCCATTCCAGGGCAAGGGAAGGGAAGAAGGTTGCTGGAGATGGGTCAAGAGTTGAGTCAACAGCATCCAAATGGTTCTGCAAATCATCTTGACACTTCCAGGGCTTGTGGGAGGAAGACTGAGGCATATAGATACCAAAGTCAGGTGCCTTCTTACATTGCAGGAAGGGCAGAGCCTGAGGAACTTGCCTTTTGGGTAGTGCTAAGAAGGCTAACTTTAGTTTGTGTGGCCACATGAAGGATGGGGGGGGCATCCAGATTACAGTTCAGCTACTGTTGGAAGGGAGTTGGGATGTGTACAGATGTTGGTTTGCCCTTTAGCCTCCTGGGGTTGACAGGTATGGCAGGCAGCTGGGGCAAAGAAGAGGCTGCACCTCAGCACACATGCAGGAGCCAGGGGAGAGCCCTGACCTGTTGACTTTTGTGACTCCTGTACCTGTGTTCTTAACCAAATATTTACTGTCCACCCTTTGAAGTATTTATAGAGCATTTAAACAAACAGGTATTTAAGTTGTGTTTAGGTTCCACTTGGAGCTGTTTAGCCATGGGCAAAGGCACAGTTTAGGAGAAGTTTAGACGTGCCAGACTCTTAGGGTGAGAACATGGGCTGCACAGCTAGCTGATGCTAAGCTGCATCTGTACTATGCTGCAATAGAAGCTGCCAGTGGTTGAATTCTGCTAGGAGAAATGTTTAGCATTTGAGGTGCTAGGAAACCTCAAAGCTATAACCAACCTCCTTGGGGAACATCTTCAGTCCATTTGAAGCCAAGTGATCATCTTTGGGAGCCAGAAAGAAGATGCCTAAGATGCTCTGTCCAGTGTGCCTGAGGTCATTAGACCCACTGCTGGTGGCAGTACCCTCTTGTACAGGGCTATTGAAAGTGAGGGGTGTGTAGCAGTCACTTGGGCAGAGTCCATGGCTGATCAAACTGGTCAAAGAGATAGCTGTTTCCTCCTCTTTTCTCACTGACTCGGAGGTGATATTTGGAAGGCTTATCCAGTAAGTAAAAGTTGAAATACTGCTAGTCCTAAAATCATGCCTTGTTAAATTTTGTAAGTAATCCAAACTGTGTTGGATATTCTGCTGTCAGTTTTCACTTTGGATTTGGCTTTTTTTGTTCCAGCTCTACTACCAGGTTTTAAACTTTGCCATGATCGTGTCTTCGGCTCTCATGATATGGAAAGGCTTAATTGTTCTCACGGGCAGCGAGAGTCCCATCGTGGTGGTGCTGAGGTAAGACCTGATCCTGGTCCTTATCCCATCACACTGATTCCCTGTGCCTTGTGTGACAGCCGTGAGTTCATATTTTATTGGGATAAAATACTCAAACTTCTTTATTGAAGGTTATTGAGTGTGTTTTGTTTTCTGACATTTATTGAAAAATGCTATCTTTTTCAAATGATGTTTTAGAGCAGTGGTTCTCAACCTTCCTAATGCTGCCACCCTTTACTGTAGTTCCTCATGTTCTGGTGAGGAAAGTATTTTCATTGCTACTGTATAACTGTAATTTTGCTACTTTTATGAATTGTAATGTAAATATCTGTGTTTTGCGATGGTCTTAGGTACCCCTGATAGAGTCATTTGTCCCCCAAAGGGGTTATGACCTACTGTTTAAGAGCTTGTTGATGCTGGTGCTTTTAGTGTATTGGAACAACAGTTCAGCAAAGCGGGATAATGCATTATTGGTATACAAATTGACCTTTATACCTAACTAGTTTAAAATGCTAAGCAATACCCAGTAGAACGAGCGTGTGTCCCTCCAGTCTCCTAGAGTCAGATGTCGATGGCCTCTGGCTCCTGGAGACTGTCATGCTTATGAAAATGTATCTCTATGCTTTAGAAGAGTGAATATTGCCAACTTTGTGCAGCTGTAAAGTTATTCAGGGAGAATCTTCAGTCCATTTGAAATCAAATGGCCCTGTTTGGCAGCCAGCAGGTGCTTCATGACGCTTTGTCCAGTGTGTCTGACATCATTAAGTTTCTTCTGTTGGTAGCAATAGAGCCTCTTTGTTGTTTGGGGGCAGAAGGGGGGCAATTGTGGTCACTTGGTCAGTCATAGCTAACCAGTCCAGGAGCCAAGGTCACACTACGGGGCTTTTGCTCCCAAACCAGTGCCTCTCCTTCGGGCTCTGCTGGGCTGCAGCTGTGTTTAGACTTCCCCAGGGCACCTTTGTGTGATTAGCCAAGGAATGGATTTGCAGTGTTCATAATTGTACATGCCTGAAGAAGTGTAGCTCACAGAGGAACAGCAGGATCCTTGACTCATCAGTGTTGACACTGTTTCAGGAGTGCCCAGGGGGCCCTGTGGCGCATGAGGAGTGAGAAAAGGACCAGGCTCCTGGGTCCTGGACCCCATAACCCTGCTTCACTTTATGTACTTAGATGGTTATACTTCTGCTCAGAGACGGTTCGAAGGGATGATAGCTTGGAGGGGTTTTTCTTTTGTTTTGAAAGAGGGCTTAGGATGTCATTTATTGGCAAAGCAAGTTAAGGTCCTGAGTTTTATCCTTAACAAGGGAGCTGGGGGAAGGAAGCAAGGGAAGAAAGGAGGAGAAATAAAAACCCTCAAGCTTTTTTAAGAGAAGGGGGCCAGGGATGGATCTCAGTGGCTGAGCATCTGTGAGGCATGTGTGAGGCAGTGTGCTCAGTCTTCAGATGCAAGAGGGAGAGGAGGGCTCTAGATGGACCCTCTTACACAGAGGCCCATTGAGGTCAAGTCTCAAGCATTTCAAGATTATCTTTGGTAGAATAACACTGGATCAAAGATTACCGGGCTCCCTTCAGATCACACATGTGCACACAAGTATTTCTGTGAGATTGCAGTACACAGGGACTTTTAACAACAGCATCCTTTATAGTTGTAAAGTGGTCTGACTTGAAGTCATGAGCTGGTGAAGTCCTTGTGTCACTTGGAGGCCCCTAGCCACAGAAGGATACCTGCAAGTTAATGCTCCTGACCTTGGAGAATTGCTGGATTACAGTGCCCCTCTCACTCCTGGTATTTGGAGGGAGTGTCTTTTGTCAGTACAATCCATTGTCACGACCTAGAGAGTTTTCTAACGTTGCCTCCTTGCTGGTGGCTTTGGGAAATTTATTGAAGAAATAAAGATGAAGCCATTGATGGAGAAATTAGGCATTTTGACTGTTGTTCTGTAAAAGAAAACAAAGGTTTGAAGCACAGATTGCTTCAGAGGAGGACACAATGAGAGTCTGTGTTGGGGTCAGTTTGTTTTGCCCAGCTGTTCTCTTTCTCTCCCTTAGTTCTGTCGTCAGCCCTTTCCCCTTATACTCAGCACGGGTTTCACTTTAACACAGAACCCCACAGGTGCTCAGTGGCAGGCCACGTATCTCCTCCCTGCCTTCTGTCTGCAGGGAAGCTTGTGGGCACCAGCACTGGGTGGTGGGAAGGAGGCCCCGTGGTGAACCACACTCTCCTTTGAAGGCCCCAGGGCTTCAGTTAGCCTGTTTCTTTCTCCTTCCTAATGAGCAGCACTAGCTCACCTTGGTTGCCCAGCTCCTCTGAAGTCCCATTTATAGCGTGTATTCTTGTCCTATGCGTTACATTTAACTCTCAGTTCCCAGCAGACTGCAGTTTACCTCAACTGCATCAGACATCTTGGCATAGACTTGAACTATTCCCATAGAGATAATGTGCCGCCTTCCTCACCAATAATATGTGTTAGCATCGGGCTCTTGTAGAACATGGCCAAAGGTTGACGCTGCCAGAGGCTAAACTGAGGTTCAGATTTTGTTCCCACCCTCCGCATGCTTTAGGACAGAGCCTGCTCTCACTAGATTCATTTGTTTCTCATCCCTTGAGAAGACCTGCAGTGTTGTGGGTGCTGAGGCTGGGCATGAAATGAAGGTCCAGTCCTAGACATTAACCAGAACTAACAGTGTGCATTTCCGAATGAAATGTGTTTGTGGAGGTGGGACTGTTTTTTAAGGCCATAGTAGGCAGCTTTTACTTCAGAGTGATACTATTCTTGGTTCAGCTCCAAGGCGGTCCTCGTTCAAGGAGGGAGAATAGACTGAGAAAAGGAGCTGCTAGTGCCCTCCCCATGCCTGACCCCAGCCTCAGTAGAGGCTTATTTCCTCACTGGCCATTTCCTTATCTGATCTGGGGAGGGGAGCCCACCAGGCTTGGCAAGCAGCACCCTTGTGAACATGGATTCAACCATGGCTGGGAGTTTACTTTGACTACCCTTTCGACACTCGGTACCACTGATGGCAACTTTGTGTTTTCTTCCAGTGGCAGTATGGAGCCGGCCTTTCACAGGGGAGACCTGCTGTTCCTCACAAACTTCCGGGAGGACCCCATCAGAGCTGGTGAAATAGTTGTTTTTAAAGTTGAAGGAAGAGACATTCCGATAGTTCACAGAGTAATCAAGGTTCATGAAAAGTAAAGAGGCTTTATTTGTTTTTATTTTGGTATTGTCAATTTCGGTGGATGGTTTTAAAGATTAGCGAGAAAATCAAAAGATCCGGATTTGTTCTCATTCTGCCGTCTATTAACTGGGAAACTGCACTAGTGACCTGACTGGTCTGTAACCTGGGAGGGCTAGTGTTTCACCCCCCCCCCCCACAGTTACTCCCAGGGCGATTACGAGACCTCAGTGAGCTAATGCTTACTAAAACATGTAGAAACAAAAAACAAACCCAGATTGCTGCACAAATGGAAGGGACTGTTACATTAGCTGTCTGAAGGAGTCTCAAAAAAAAAAAAAATCACACTAACCAGATTGATTACTTTGACACCAGAGTTTTCTTCTGACATGTAATAATGCTAGCTGTTTCTCTGTGTCACTGTGGCGTTTTTAGCAGTAGCTTCAGCCCTCGGTGGGTTAAAAACCTCCTTTCCCAGGGCACCTCATGATTTGGGCATAACGTGTCCTGTATCAGCTCCTGCTCCCAAGTCAGCCTCACCTTTAGGTAGCAGGGATGGCCTAAGACCTTAATAGTGTCTGCTTTTTTTTTTTTTAATGAAAACATTTAATTGTAGCTCAAATACAGGAAGTTTTCGTGTGGAGATTGACCTTTTCTGTACTTGGTGTGCACCTTTGCCTTTGTGCAGCTTTCATATTAGCATTTTTATGTACATGGCTTATAACATTAAATCTAGATATGTATGCCTGTGTTTTCAAAGACGATGACGTTTTCACCATGGGGGGAGGGGGTGAGAAGGACAAGGAGAGACTGAGAGTGACTTCTGGTGTTGGGTACTCAAGCCCTTCCGCTGCTTCTAGGGCTCCATAGACTACTCGCTCCATCGCTCTGGCTTTTCGGCTAATCCAGACTGAGTACAAACTGCTCGCCCGCAGGCATTGTTTGAAAGGTGGTGTGCGGCCTACTTGCTAACTTCCCGAGGAAGAGGCAGGGCTGGTGTGACGGGACTTTCACCTCATTTGGAGGTCATGTCTAAAGATGAAGTCGTATTCAGCCTTGTGACAGTGACGACTTTGCTGTAATGTCCGCAGTTGTGACAGAGGATGTTTGCCCTCTTGAGTCTGTATAGCCATGACTACAAATCAGCTTGTTCCTTTAGCCTCGGCTTCAGATGCTTGCAGGCTCCAGCCTCTCACTTCATTCTAATGGTGCCTGTTTGCATTTGTCTTTCCGAAAGACCCTCTATAGCTGCACAGCCCTACAGGTTTGTGTTTCCCGGGTTTACAGTGAGCGCCCATTTAGAACGCTTAATGGATCCCGCCTGTCTGCTGACCATATTTGTCTGATGCCGTTCGTGAGTGTTTCCCTGCAGATGGGATTTACACCACTGTGATAGTGGTGAAGGAAGTAAAGCATTAATAGTTATACATTCGGTAAGCTTAAGGTCCGTTAAAAAAAAGCACGGCCACATTTAAATCTCCTTATCCACAAAGCAGTGTGGTTTGGGCAAGGTTATATTAGAATAAGAGTGAGAGCCATCTTACCAGACTTTTCTGTGAGGGCTAAGGATCAGTGATAGTTCACGTGCAGGTCAGTAAGTCAACGTCCGCTGATTTCTGACTGAATCAGACCTGAGAGGAACAACTGAAGTAAGTATGGAAAGTTCATTGCCAATTCCATTTTGGAGTGCTGTGGACCTGGACAGGACCTAGTCCCATGATCTTGCCCACTGATGAATGACACTAATACTCTTGTTATTGGATTAAAAAATTAGTTAAGTACCGGCCCTAGTTACAGTACCAGGACGCCTGAGTAAAAAGTGAAGTTGTGTACCGGTGGCACGTCACTACCTCCGCATTGCCCCGGTGTTTGCTTTGTGTTTCGGTTGTCAGGGTTACTTGAATGTTTTGGAATTTAAGTCCATGAAATTGTCATTAGATCTGTGCTTCAGCTCGGTGGTTATCCGTAAGCAATCAACTTAGACCAACGAGAGGTCAAGTCTTCCACAACTGTTTTCTAAATACTCGTGTCTGGCTGTAATGTCTGGGTTAAACTAATATGTTTTTAATGATGCTGTGCTGAGAATGACTTCTGAGAGGACGTCATTTTGCTTTTCAGGGATAATGGAGACATCAAATTTCTGACTAAAGGGGATAATAATGAAGTTGATGACAGAGGCTTGTACAAAGAAGGCCAGAACTGGCTGGAGAAGAAGGACGTGGTGGGACGAGCACGAGGGTGAGGATGAACTTGTTGTTACAGATGCTTCAGACAGCAAGGAAACACTTCAGAATGAAGAAACCAAGCTTGTAAGACAATAGAGTCATTTGTCACAAGCCGGCACATCCGCAGTGTTGTAAGCAGGTCTGGGCTGTACTTGGAAGACTAATGAAGAAAACCTAAGCCTGGACTATCCAGTGAGGTAGATCCTGTCTGCAACAAAACATGTTCAAGGGCTGGAGAGATGGCTCAGTGGTTTAGAACACTGGCTGCTTTCCCAGAGGACCCAGGTTCAGTTCCCAGCACCTCCATGGCAGCTCCAGTGTGGGTATCTGACACCTCTTCTGGTCTCCTAGAGCACTGCACACATGGCACAGACACAAACAGGAAATGCACTCACACATAGAAAATTATTAATTTTTTAATGAAGAAAACTTCAAGCTATCCAAGGACCTAAAAGCTATAACTGAATTGGAATATACTACATATATTTTGGGTTTAATTATTTTCCAAAACACACCTTCACCTAAAGATTAGTTATTTGTGGAGGGCGGGGTTAAATGCCAATGATTAGAAATCTTCCAAGGGATGGGCTCTGCTTAGCATCTCAGTAAATGTCCTGGGCATTCTCCCAACAGATGTGTGCATATGTAACATGGTTTAAGTGGAAAGGTTGAGTCTTTCTATCCAACAGTAAGTGGAAGTAGCGTTCTGTGTCAAATCTACATCTTTACCCTTTAAGTGGCTAAGTGCTGTTATTTTGGCACCCATTATTTCATATGCAAGCACCTTGGAAGACTTTATGATAGACATTGGATTATTTTATATTTGCTTCTCACAATTAGAAAGTTTTGTGGTAATTTTTTAAATGCATGATTATTTTAAGAATTAATTATGATTGACACTGTATAGAATGCATTTCATTTTAAAAATTAGTAAAGGAGATGCTTCCCCTCTCTCACCAACCCATCTGCCTCCTGAGTGCTGGGATTAACGCCCCCTCCCCCCAACCCCCGTGCAGTCCTGTATTTCTAATGCTGATGAAGATCACAGACAGGAGAGAGGCAGAAGCCACTGGGTGTTGACTGGAAGGTGCTGTGGACCTGGCACCTGCTTCTTACTAGTACAGACAGTGGGGCTGGAGCACACTGTTTCAATACTGATGCTAAACGTGTGGCCAATCACTGCTCTGAACTGTCTTCTCTGGGACTGTGGTCATATTTGAGTGTGAGTTACAGGATCCACGTTTGCATTCATTTCTCAGTAAGCTCATTTGTTACATTTGAAAAGCACTGAAATGAAAATCATGATGATTATCTAAACTCCAGATGATTTTCTGTGTGCTTTCAAGCTTTGTTGTCTGGTTTCTTTTCAGGTCATATAAATCTTTTGCTTTTGTTTTTTTTTTTTTTTTTTTGAAGCTTTTTCTAGTAACTGTTTTTACATAGGCCACCTGAGAATACTTTTCTTCCTAAAAACAAAATCAGCTAGATTTACAAAATTTGCTTATCCTACTTGTATAAACGACTCAGCTAATTATCTCAACAGTACCAAGAACAGCTAGAGAGCTTTGCTGCTCAAACCACTTAAACACTTGTCCAGTCTTTAGCTTCGTGGGCTTTGCCAAGCCTTGAGAAAGGAGTGAGCACTAGAGAGGCAGCCGTGGTGTACCCGGGGAGACTGGTGTCACGAGGCCAATGTACAGAGCAGTAAATGCCATCATCATATAGGAAACATTTTATATGTCTTGCTTTTTATTCCCACAATTTAGGTTCTTACCTTATGTTGGTATGGTCACCATTATAATGAATGACTATCCAAAATTCAAGGTAGGTATTTATGTGTGTGTGTGTGTGTGTGTGTGTTTACTTATGTTTTTAAATATTGGAGCTTTTACCTGTGCAATTGTGAATAGGAAGTCATTGTAAAATGTTTTGTTATTGGTTTTTCTATGGCACATTTGTAGTTTACCAACAAATTAACATAGTAGCCTAAATTATTAGCATTTAGATTAGTTATTTAAAACAGCTACTTTTACCTTTTATATTAACTGTGCTGTGAAATGGTGTTTATAGGATTGTTGATTATTATGGAAAATTTTCAACCTAAGCTGAAGTAGCATCAAAACCCTCATCATATTTATCAACCAACTGCAGCAAAAATGGAGTTTCTATTTTAGGGAATCGCTTGAAAGACAATAGGAAGCCTATAAAGGAATAGGCATTCACTGTGTTTGTCAGGTATTTGATCCCGAGTCATCAGTGCATGCTTGGGTCTTTATTCAGTGTGCTCTGAACAGCTCATTTGGAGAACAAGGGAGAGAGGTCATCTCTTGAGTCTGTCCTCAGTCCAGCACTGAGCAGGCTTCATCTGAATACACTGTGAGCCCGAGTTTATGTGTAGACCTCACGATGATTTTCCATTGTGCTTTCTTTACAGTATGCTCTTTTGGCTGTGATGGGCGCCTATGTGCTGCTAAAACGTGAATCCTAACACGAGAAGCAGTTCCTGGGACCAGATTGAAATGAATTCTGCTGAAAAAGAGAAAAGCTAATATATTTGAAATGTTCCACTTTCTGTATAAAGGGAAACTAGGTGGAGACGGTTTTGTCTTGTCCAAATAAATGATTCACCAGTAAAGATGGCTTCCTTTTGTGGCCTCTGATTGGAGTCTGCTCAGTCTCTGAGCGGCTGGAGGTAGTGGCTCTTACAGAACATGGGGTCGGCAGCACTTCTAGACCCTGGGCCATGTGTCGGGGCCTGGCCTGTAGAGGGGGCATGGCGCAGTCCCCAGGGACTGATTTCAGAGATAAAGTTCCACACTTACAGAACGATGTGTCTGAGGGAAACAAGCTCTTTGAATAGGATGACTTTTTATTCATTCACGCAGAATCTGATAAACAAATGAAGTTGAATCTACAGCCTTTTAGAAGGAGGAGATGCAATCTGCTTTGTTTTTTGTGATGTATTTTGGGATGGTTTGTGCAGCTATTTAAAGCATTCAGCAAATTATAAAAACAGCACGGAAGCTGGAGAGATGGCTCACTGGTTGAGAGAGCTCACTGCTCGTGCAGAGGAGCAGGTTTGGTTTGCAGGACCCATGTCAGGCAGCTCGTGCCCTCTGGCTTTCTCAGGCGCCTGTGGTCACATGGCACACATACATTCCCTGGCGGATATGCATACACATAAATAGAGGAATAAATATTTATAAGACGGCACATAGATCTTTGAAAAGCTGAGAATACAGAAGTGAAGGGAAGTCTTTTTTTTTTTTCCCCCTCAGTCCCTTCCATTTCTCAGGGATCTCTTTGGTGGAGTTAGCTGTTTCTACTCTAACTAGCCCTGTATCAAAAACAATCTCTCATGGAAATACTGAGCAAGTACTGAGACCCCTGCCACTCTCTTAGGTGCTAGAGACACACAGTCCCAGCCTTGATGGAACTCCCAGTACAGCCGGTAGAAGAGATAAATCTGGAGTTTCAGGTGGCGATAATCACTGTGAACAAAGATTAAGCCGGAGAAGCAAATGGAAGGTGTCAGAAGTTACTATTTGAGTTGCGGGGTGGGGGTGGGGGGGACTGGGAAGATAACTCAGTAAAGTACCTTGCACCATAAGGGTCAGAGTTTGATCTGCAGGCGTGGAGGTACACACTTGTTAGCACTCAGGAGACAGACAGATACGTCCTTGGGACTCACTGATCAAACAGCCTAGTCCACTAGAAGAGATCCAGGCCAGTGAGAGACTGTCTTCAAAAAGAAATTCAAAAACAAAAAGAGAAAAAGAAAAACGGTGGCTGATGCTTGTGTCTGAGGGACAAACATACCACAGGGTAAATAATTCAGTAGTAACGTGCTTGCTGTATAACCATGAGAACTTGTGCTTGATCATAGAGCCCACATCAAGCCCAATATTGGGGAGGCAGAGACAGGTGCGTCCTGGGGCTCACTGATGACCCAGCCTAGCTGGTCAGTGAGCTCCCGGCTTAAAAAGCAAGATAGATGGACAGACAACACTTGCAGTTGCCGGCCTATGAACATGTGCACCTACACACATACAACTCTCTACAGACACAAACACACATACAAAAGAAGTTACTTAGATGGAACACAGGAAGCTTCTCAAGGCAAGCTGCATTGATGGTACATTAAAGAATGAAAAAAAAATTGTTTGACTCAAGATGGAATCCAAATTTGAAATCACCACTTCTCTCCTTAAGCTTCCGTCTGTCCAGTTTGTGGTCTGTGGCCTGTCATGTGCAGTCTGTGTTTGTTCCTGTTGCCTATCTGTCCCTAAAAAGGGGCTTAGCTCTGTATGTATTCATCAGCACAGAAAATATGGTATGAGAAAGAAATGCAAATATTTTTCTACAGAAATCTAACAGTTTTTACAATGAAAGAGCTTACTTTGCTGACCCCAACTGACCCCGAATAGCACCCCTAATCACAAACATCAACTATGCCCATGTCTCTTCCAAAACGTACAGGGTATTTGTTGTTTGAGGTTGCTTTCAACTTGGCTGCTTCTGGAAAATGAGTACCACAACCCACACCTACACCTACACATGTGCATTAGTCTGGGTCTGGGGCATGGAAAAATACATAACTAAAGCTATGCTCTGAGATTAAAGCTGATTACACGGGAGGTGTAAATTATAGTAAGAGTGGTGACATAACAAGAGGACACTCTTCACAGCCAGTTAGAGTGACACAGGCTGAGCACAATCTGAAATGATCTCAAGGCATATTAGTAACTTGGCTGCAGAGTCTGTCAAAAGTTCATTTTCTTGGAAGGTGTAGGGGATCTCTGCAAACACCATAACCAGCAGGGCGTCCATCCGAGGGAGACGAGAAGGCAGTTCAGTTCAACATGAAAGTCTGACCTTGAGTAGTTCATTTTAGGCACATGTAAGCAGTTTCCTGGTGGTAATTAACTCAGTCCCATCTGCTTAAAACAGTGAAGCTTAAAACATGACTATTTCAAAACTCTTTGTGAAGTGGCATCTAAAGGTAGGTTTTATAGATTTCCTGGGAACGCATGCTCAAGATAAGGGTTTGGGGGAGGTTATTAACCATGTCTGCTCCCAGCATTGTGGGTGGAAAACAGGTCATCGATCTCTCCCTTTGGAAAGACAATCCTGTGTGTTTAATATTCCTGGTTCCCTAGTGCTTATCTAAGTGCGAGGACCTCCATGCCTCCCAAATGAAGGCAAGATGGATTTTCAGAAAGATATTACTACGGCAAGCATGAGAATCCCGGGGAAGAGCGCTCCAGCCTACAGGAACAGCATCTACAATTCAAACAGGCCAACCCAGTTCTCAAACCTGCTGGAGCCTGCAGGTCTCTGGCTGTGCTGATGGATTCTGGGTCAGAAGGTCTGTGATTCTATATTGTAACATCCTCTTGGAGGGGAAGCTGAGGTGCCCAAACTGTGGGCTGCACAGCCAATGTTAGAGAAATGAAAAGAGCCCGTGGTGTTGGACTATGCTCCATTGTTTTCTGAGCACTGTGACATCCATGTTTGAGTCAGAATTTCATCACCGTCAATCTTTGGGTGTTCTTCCCTTCTGGATCTAAGAACTTAAAACCTCTGAAGTTCATTGATTACTTACATGGCCTTAGGCAAATGACTTCCCTCAGCTACAGATGGAAGATACAAACTGTACTTACCAAACTAGGCCATCAGGAATCAAGCAATGCAGAGTGCTGGAAGCATAGGGTTTGACCCGTACACACTTTACGCTCAATAAGTGCTGCCCTTTGGCCAGTGGTGGTGGCGGGGGCAACCAGAGAGACACATCTCTGTCATACTTTTGCCTATAGGGCAGTCTCAGCTGGCAAGGGGCTTCAAGCAGATTCCATGTAGAGGGATCCTCCTTCCCCGGGCTTCTTGCTTTTCCCTCTTTCTGACCTGCCTCCCTTGGGTACTTCCTTTTTAGTGCAAGCCCGTACTGGTCATACATCAGTCCTTTCCCCTGCGGGGGCTTCTGACATGGTGAAGACCAGGGGCCACCAGCCTCCCCATTCTTTCTGTCTGTTAAATAGGTTGTTGCAACAATAATGGGCCCCACTTGTTAAAATCGGCCAAAAAAAAAAAAAAAAAAAAAAAAAAAAGCTACAGACTGCTTCCCAAAGATATTGTTCACCTGCTGAGGAAAATCAGGTTTTCTTTCCTTGCCTAAAAATAGATTTTGAAAATGTTGGGTCAAAACTTGTTAATTTTATCTTCTTCTTGGGGCTCTAGTTGGTTCATACAACCTTTATTTTATTACCGAGGTACTGGACGTTAGGCTCTTGGCAGGCAGGCAGACAGGAAAAAGAGGCTGTAGGTGGATGGTTGTAGTTTTCCTTTAAAATATTTAGGGTGACTGACTTCCTGCTTCTCCAAGACAGAGACTTCATGGGTTTTTCCCACCAGGAAGAACTATTCATTGGGACTTTCAAACCTCCCGTGGAAGAGGATCCTGTGGTGGGGCCCAAGCAGCTTCCTTTCCTCTCCTTGAGGGGAGAAGAGCTCCCGTCTCACCCTCAAAGATTTATAAAAGTTTTGTCTCTGCCAGACAAAGCTGGATTCCCAGGTCTGGATTCTCCCCAAACCTCAACCATACCAAGCCCTGTGTACCACTGGGTGTGTGTGTGTGTGTGTGTGTGTGTGTGTGTGTGTGTGTGTGTGTGTGTGACTCTCTGTGTGTGCGTGTGGGCAGTTCTGCTTTCAATAAAACTCTGAGTACTGAAACTGCTTTTTCTTCTTTAAATCTGTAGAGGAAAAGAATCTGTTCCTGTAACCCTGGACAACTTCACTATCAGTATGACTGAACTTTTCGGAAATTCTTTGAACTTGCTAAATGATCTGAAATACAACCACCTGGAGTCCTAGCAAGGCTCAGCTAGTGCCATTTATTGTGGTTGGTTGGAAAGATCTTATGTGTGTTTGTGTGGATTGCACATGTGTGTGTATGTGTATGCACGTGTATAGGAGGCACATGTATGTGTGTGCACACACGTATGGAGGCATGTGTACGTGTGTGCATGCATGTATGGAGACGTGTATGTGTGTGCATGTATATACAGAGGCACATGTATGTGTGCGCATGTTTGTATGGAGGCATGTGTACATGTCTGTGCATGTCTATAGGGAGACAATTGTATGTGTGTGCATGTATGTATGAAGACACATATCTGTTTGTACACATGCGTGGAGCCCAGAGGACGACCTCAGGTGCTGTTCCTTCAGAGGCATCTAATGGTTTTTTTATGATAGTCTCTCACTGAGACCCGGAACTCATCAATTCGGTTAGGCTGGCCCTCCAATAAGCCCAGGGATCCTCCTGCCTCTAACCTCCTCAAGCAAACACTATCAAACCTGCCTTTCTAAGAAGAAAATTAACTTACACAGATGCTGGGGATTGAATTCCGACTTCATGCTTGCCCGGCAAGCATGTGCCCCGACAGCCATCTCGGCCTCAGAGAGGTCTGTTAGGACCCCTTCCATGCCGTTGGGCCTTACGAAATGGAAGTGATGAGATTCAGCTAGTGTTGGATTGAATTTCTTTTTACCCAGGGCATCTCAGTTACAGCCTCACTATGTGGACACGCCAACAAGAACCAGAACTCTCTGAGCTGTGGCTTATCCCTCAGGCAGGTCTCCTGTTTCCTCCCGGCACTTTTCTGATGGCATATGACAAATATCCCATAGGCGATAGCTTCGAGGCAGTGAAGTAACAGGTGAAGGCTGGCAAGATGGCTCAGCAGGCTAAGGTGCTTGCCACAGGCCTGAAAAACTGAGCAAATTCCCCGACCTACATGGTAAAGGAGAGAACAGATTGCTTCATGTTGTCCTCTGATCTCCACAAATCAATGTGACCTCAACCCCAGAAAGAAAAAAAAAAAAAGCTAACAGGTCAATTGTAATACTCACAAAGATGGGAGGAAATGGAGTCTACAAACCAGACGCAAGGACTTCGGGATACCACTTGTATCGGACCGTCCACAGGACTTGATGTCTATGATGCCTCTGAAAGCAACTCACGGCATTTGTTCACTGCGTTTAGGGTCTATTTAGGCCGTCTCCCAAACTCTGCAAACTCTGCTGTGGAGGAGGCTTCTGGCTTTCCAAGAGGTGAGTGTGGAAACTATTCCTCACCCACAGGCCACAGGCCTCCCCTTCAAACCCTCCCACTCCCACGATCTATGTGTTCATCTTATGCAGACGCCAGACAATGACTGAAGTGTGTGCTTGCACACACACACAGGCCAGTGCCAGATCACAGACACTAAATCCCTCTATTAAAAATCGGGGCATGTTTTGTCCCAACAAAGTCAGGCAAATGAACCATTGTGACAAAGAGGAATTTTGACCTTTAAATTTTTTTTAAAAATGTATCAGTATATTGGAGGCGGGGAGGCAATGCCCGTGCCACATGTGAAGGCCAGAGAACAACTTGGGTGTTGGCCCTTGCTTTCACCCTCTTTGACTCGGGGTCTTTTGTTTGCTCCAGGCGAGCCTCTGGGGACCTTTGCTTCTGCTTCCTATCTGGCTGAAGGAAGACTGGGATTACAGGTACACTCCACCACGTCTAGTTTCATGTGGTGTCTGGTGATCCTAACTCAGGTCCCCACACTGTGTGACAAGAGCTTTACTGAGTCAACTCCCTAGCTGAATTCTGAACTTTCTTTCAAAACATTTTTTTTCCTATTTCCTGTTATGTGTATGGGTGTCTTGCCATCATGTATGTCTCTGTAGCATGTGTGTACGGTGCCCTCAGAAGCCAGAAAAGGGCATTAGATTCTGAGGAAATGGAGTTACAGATAGATGGTTGTAGAGGCCTGAAGTTGACATCGGATGTCTCTCTCTATGGTTCTCCACCTTATTTTCTGAGACGAGTCTCTCACAGAATCTGGGGCTTATGGATTCAGCTTGATAGATTGGCCAATGAGCTCTCAAAATCTGCCCATCTCCAAGCCAACCACCAGCTTTGCCCGGCCCTAGAGTTACTGACGTACACTACTTTACCACATTAGGGTTTTTACGTGGGTGCTGGGTTCTGAACTCAGGTCCTCACGCTTGGGCACAGGTACCTTGCCAACTGAGCCCCAGCCCCAACTTTTTCCACGCTTGTTTTGTAAGTCAAATTCCAGTCCTCCGAACTTTGTTCTCTTACCTTCAATATTGTTGGCCCCTTTGGGTCTTTGGAATGAAAACTTCATATAAATTTTAGGATCTGTTTGTTGATGCTCACCTGTTAGAGTTGGCTAAGACTTTGTTTTCAAGAATACAGCTTTCCATTGCCTTTACTCTGTTGCTGGTTTTATTCTTTGAGCTCCTCTACTTTCTTTCACTGAAACTCGAGTTGATTTCTTCTTGTTTCCCTGATTTGCCCACTGATATGGAAACATCTGATCTCTTCCTCCTCGGTAACTACCGAGAACTTCCTCTGTTGTTTTCTGATTCATTGTGACTGGCCTGCCATCTTTCCCAGCATCCGGTTGCTCTGTTTTCTTGAGTAGATACCCCCTCCTCTCTGGTTATCACTTTCAAGCCCTCCTGATTAGATCAGTGAACTTAAAGTCAGATAGATTGATTCTCTCTTCTCGCGAGGGAGGAAGCAGTTCATAACAGAATCAGGCTGCCACTTAGCGCTTCTACCTGGTGGCACTGGGAGTAGTCTCTCGGAGCTCCAGAGTGAATTACAGAGCCGGTGATTCACTCTGAAATCTAGCAATCATCCTGAAGAGGGGATATTTCAGTCCCTGCTGGTGCAAAGCTATGGCGTGCGGTCCCACGTCATACACACACTGCGCACAGGCCAGATGCCTTTCCAACCAACCTGGGGAACAGAAACGGAAAACAGCATTGAGAGACTATTCTTCACGTCTGTGTAATTAAGCGGTATGTTTTCTACTTTCTCCCATTTAATGGCTACAAATAAACTACTGGAAGAGATAGTTGAAACCGAACAAAGTTCCTGGAAAAATGTCTCTCTGTGTGCATATCGCCACAGTGCACTAAGCAAGCACTGCTTATTACTGGTTCTCTGGCCAGAGGGAAGAAGGGAGCTTGGGGCATTCAAAGGTGTGCCAGGAGTGGTCTCGTCTACACAACTAAGTGGAAGGACTATGCTTATAGCTTCATGGGAAGGTGCTTTCCTGGAGTGAGGCCCTCCGTTCAACCCCCGGGACCTCACACACTAAAATGAAGCGAAATGAACTACAATAATTGGAGGAAGTTGGTTCTCACAGAGAATTTTCTCTGTGGCTTTAATCTTAGTTTCAGAGAACCAGCTGAAACTGTTGCTGTGCTGGTAATCTCCCTAGTATGTTCAACTCCTGAGGAAGCTGTTTCCGAGACACAGTTAGATCCTCCCCAACCCCCTACCCCAGGCTGAGATCCTAGAGGAGGGCATTATTCAAGAGTCTCTTTATACACTCCAAAGAAATGGTGGGAAACCCAGAGCATTGTGGATTTTGGCATTAACTATATTACACTTTATTATTTCCTTAGTACATTCTGATGGGGAGTGAGCCGATCCCATCAGAGGAACCACCCGGAGACCCTTGAAGCAGCCGACTAGAGAGGGGACTTTTTCGGCCTTCACAGTAACTTACTGTTTTCTGGATATGATGATGACAAAACCCTGGACAGGGAATACTTTGAGAGGGTGCTTGGATAAGCTCATGAAGGAACATGGATCCCTGGAATGACAGGAAGAATGAAGGAGCAAGGTGAGGGAGGGAGGGGAGGAGGGAGGGGAGGAGGGAAGGAGGGAGGGAAGGAGAGAAGGTGGGAGGGAGGGAAGGAGGGAAAGAAAAAGTGTGTGTGTGTGTGTGTGTGTGTGTGTGTGAGAGAGAGAGAGAGAGAGAGAGAGAGAGAGAGAGAGAGAGAGAGAGGAGAGAGAAGAGAAACAAAACCATTGGTAGCCATGAAGATGAGTGGAAACAGGAAAACATTTGGTAGGTTCTCATTGACTTGGGTGATTTAATAAGTTGATGAGGCAAAAGTTAAAAGGTGAATGAGGCCAGAGGCTGAGCCATAATGAAGTTTTATTAGGTGCTCTAAACAGGTTGTTAAGTGAGCCAGGTAGCAGTATTTCCACGATCCAGCTCAGGTTATTAACCCCCCCCCCCCCACACACACACTTACTCTATCCATTCAACCATCCATCCATCCATCCATCCATCTATCCACCCATTCACCCATCTATCCATCCATCCATCCATCCATCCATCCATCCATCCATCCACTCACCCATCCATCCACTCACCCATCCATCCATCTATCCATCCATCTATCCAGCCATTCACCCATCTACCCATCCATCCATCCATCCATCCATCCATCCACCTATCCACCCATCCATCCATTCATCCACCCATCTATCCTTCCCTGCAATACACTTAGAGGAATGACCTTAACCCAAAGCTTGTACTATGGCATCAAAGCATCAAGAGGATGGACCAAATGCAGCCACCTCACCTTCAGCTCCTCTGAAGTCCAAGCCTCTCTTCTCTCCTTCCACATGAAAGAATTCCTTTCCTTGAGACTCCACGGGTCAACTCTTTGAAGCTGTGGTCCCTCTGGGAATGGCGATGTTCTTGTAAGAGTGGTCCATTATTACCAGCACACTTTCTTCTTCTTCTTCTTCACACTTCAAATTATTGATCTTTACATTTAGTATTTTGAGGATTGCATGGATTGAAACAGATCTTCACTGACACACGCTGGAGGTCTTTCAAAGCAGGGTCTCTGAAATCCTAGATGACCACATTGGTGAGGGAAGATGGCTGCTCTTGTTTGAATGAGCTTGTCACCCACTCCATGGGTTCAATAATTTGGGTAGCCTTGTTTGGGGGAAGCTATGGCACCTTTAGAAAGTAGAGCCTTGCTAGAAGAAGTATGTCACTGGAGATGGACTTTTGAGTTTTATAGTCGGAGCTCATTTTTTTTGTTCTCTCTGCTTCCAGTGTGGGAATACTTGACCTTTTCTAGACCTATAAACTAAAATAAACCCTTTCTCCCCTAGTCTGCTTTTGGTCAGGAATGCCATTGCATCATCAGGAGAGCATCGACCTGCAGGCATACCTGTGACTTTGGAGCCCAGTATCATTTTGTTAATGGAGACTGAAGGACTTCTTCCAAGTCAGGGATGCCCCTGTCCTTTTTCCTCTTGGTGTTTGCCAAGACAGTTAAACTACCCTGATGGGGGGGGGGTCTTCAGTTCCTATGCCCACTAAAAATCCTCATGGAAGGGCATTTTGAGTTTCCATGAGCAGTCACAGTATGAAGCACAAGGAGGTGGGAAGGGGTTGGGAGCCTCTGCGTGGGGCTCTGCGCCCACGAGGCTGTGGCACTGACCTTTGTGACTCCGTCTGTGGAGTGGGTGCACTTGTCACTCATTTCTGATGCTGGATTCATCATCTCCTCCCAGGTTCTCAGTACTTTGTGGACTGTGGTGATGTATTGAGGGTCAGCCCTAAACAAACAGTAAAAAAAACCCACTAAACTAAAGAAAAAATTCATTGAACATCTTCTCTCCTCCCCACCCTAGTGCACGATGACTCTCATTGGATCTTCTCTGCAGCCTTATGATCTGAGTGCACCTCTCACGAACAGACAGGCAAGATGTAGCAAATTATAAAGGCTTAATGCCTATCCCACTCAGGGAGAGAGGGAGAGAGAGAGAGAGAGAGAGAGAGAGAGAGAGAGAGAGAGAGAGAGAGAATGGGTGGACAGAAGTTTCTGATGCTGCTGCAGGGGGGGGGGGGGGGGGGGGGGGGGAGGGAGGGAGGGAGGGAGGGAGGGAGGGAAGAAGAAAGGACTCTCAGTCGTCTGAGTTTACAACAAATAGGTCATTGCAGATACCTGTGCAGCTCAGGCAGGGTATGGAGGACTATACATTCCCCATCTACAGAGTCCCTCATTTGCTTTCATTTCAACGATAGGGATTCTAGCCAGTTAGTTGAGTTTAAAGGACGTCCTGTGTGGTCACACACATGTGTAGGCTCTGCGTCCTAGAGCCTCTCAAGTTAACACATGAAAAACGTCTCGATGCCTACCTTACCATTGTCACACGTCACATGCAGATTCATGGACACTCATATCCTACACGCGTGCGGGAACGTACGTTGTTTTGGTGTATAGGTTAATTTAAGATGTTGGTCCAAACTTGTCCAAAAATAAACATAAAATTTTGTCGTTCAAGCGTCTGATAGGAACTTGCAAAAACGAGAAGTTACAGCAAGGAGCGTGACAGGTAAGATGTAAGGCAGAGATTAGGTGAAGAGATTAGGTGACTTAAGAGGAAATTTGAAAACCAAATAGGCAAAGACAGAAAGATAAGTAACAGATTGCGTGGGCCAGGACTTCCAGACAGCGTCTGTAATTCTTCCTGGCTGAAAGCTGAGCAGTTGACAGTTCTGGAGGAATCTAAACTCCTTGAGCCTCCATGGCTCCTGGAGCTATGTGGTCCTCCTTTATTTCTTGTTACATTCAGTTTTTGTCCAGGTGGGGAGTGAGAAAAGAGATGGACGGGGCAACAGACAGAGCAGCTACCTCGTAAACCAACTGAGTCCGGTTCTCACAGTTTGGGAGTGCCGGCAAATTCCAAGATCAAGGTGCTGGCAGATTCGGTGTCTGGTCCACAGTCACCTTGTTGACTGTGTCTTCTTTGCACGGTAGAAAGGGACTAGCGAGGCCCCAGCGGTCCCTTTTATAAAGCCACAATCCCACTCTGGAGGTCTCTGGCTCTCGCCCCAGTCGCCACTCTACGAAGGCCTGCCTTCTGACGCTACCGCTACCGCTACCGTAGTAGGGATTAGGCTTCAACATGGGAACCTGAAGGGGCACAGTTGCTCGGTCTTAGGCAGGGAGGCAAAGACTCTGCTTCCCAGGTGGACAGCTGCTCCTCACCTCAGTGCTCCTAAATCAACATTCCTCACATTTTCTCTGTGTATAGGAATCACAGAGAACCTGGCAAAATAAAAGCGGGTTTGGGAGGGCGTCTGAAACTCCGTGAACTTTAATAAGCTCCCAGGGGGATGCAACTGCAAGACGCTAAAGCCCTGGTGTCTTCCAATTTCTTTCTCTAAAGCTTGGGGATTAAGCTTGAAGCTACTGGGTAGTGTCAGCTAAGAGTACCAGGAATGGGAGCAAGATGGAGTCCGCACCTGGAGGAGGATGCCTCCGTGTTGCTGTTTCTGTCATCACTGCCCTAGGGTTTGTACTAGGTAACAGGGTGCAAGGATTTATCTGCAGAAAATCAGCCTGGACGTCAACACAACAGGGAAGTATCTTCCTTTCTCATTCCCCACTCTGCTGGGAGTGCAGGACTCAAGGCCACACCCTCTCCATTCAGGCCACTTCGCTTTGATGGGTATCATCTTACAATGGTCCTCACTTTGTGTCCTTTAGGGCCCACCAGAGGAGCCCATGAGTGCCCAGCTGAGGGCATGTGTTGCCATCTGATGAACTATGAATAAGGACACCATGCTGCAAACAGTCCATGAAGGCGACCATGGCTACCGAGTTCTTGCTTTCATGTCTCTCCCCCTTCCTCTGCACACTTTTCAAACTCCTGTCGCTTGCCCGGCTTCTCCATCTACACCAAGTCTCTTTCCCCAGAGAGGGTCAGGCAGAGGCATGGTGACCCTCCGAGAAAGGACGAGACTATTTGTCTCTCTAACCACAAGGAAATGACTACTGACAGCCCCAAGTAAAGTACAATATTAAGAATGGCCAGCGAAGTTCCTGTTTCAGAAGAAAGATGGAATATTAATAAAAAAAATTCTAGAGGTCAGAGCACAGTTAGCCATAAATTGTAGATTATGAACAAATACTCACGGAGTCTGCATGGAAACCAGCTCTCTTTGAATCTAGGAATTTGAATCTAGCAACAATGTATTCGGTCTCCAATGGCTCTTTCAGAATATTTGTGTGTGTGTGTGTGCTGGCTTTATTGTATTACCGTATCTAATTTCTTTATCTGACTGCCTTCCGGAAACACCAGCCCAATGCCTCTCCTTAAATTCTGAATGAAGACAGGTAAAGAGCAAAGCGAGGTGCTAATGGCCCCCCCTTTTTTTTAGTGCCACAGACATCGAGTTTTCCTGCTGCCAACTTCTGACTGACGTGTGCAGAAGAAGGGAAACGAAGGAGACTAAACGCAAGTTGGGATATTTCGTATTTCCTCATTAAATGTCTTGTTGGAAAGGGCAAGAATGGCAAGGAATGCCAGGGTGTTGTCTATTGCTACTTAGCCTGAAGTTCTTTGCTCATCTGATGACCTCAAGTCTTGTGCGCTGTGGGGTGAGTCTGTGACGTGCATACACGATATTAATTTGCTGTTACTAAAGGCCACTTAGGAGTGCAACAACAATAACTGATGTGGTTTTAATTAAAAATAAATCCACCCATCTTGTCCTATTTTTATCATCTGCTCAAAGAGTCTTTTGATGATGTTCATGTGGGCTTGTGAATTAATTAGGGGCAGCACCCAGGAAGACCCTTGGCCATTTGTGAAAATGAACCTTCTATGTATGAATATAGCCATGCCTGCAGAAGCAACCGTTTTTCTAAACACCTGATTTCTACTTTAAGACCAATGGATATTCTAAAAAAAAATCTAAATAAATCATTTTCCAATGAATACAATCTCTACGGCTTTATTTTTTCCCAAGGCAAACTATACACAGCTTTTTTCAAGATCCTTCATGGGAACAGTCCCGGCACTTCAGCCAGAAGGTGGTAGGCAATTATGAACAGAATACAGGAAATTCTGAACTCTCTCGTATGGGTACCTAAACCAGAGAGCCGCCACAGAAACCAAGGGAGTCTTCACATGGGGGCACTGAACAGTTTAGAATAAGGGCTTGCATCCCACATAAGCATCCTGATTAACGTGTTTTCACAGCAGATCCGGACTCACAGGAGACGAACTGAAAATGGCTGATTCATGTCCCTGAATACCCCCAGTCTATTAGAAAAGGAGCTACTATTCTCCCAGGTTCACATCTCATGACTGCAAAGTCCACATTCCCTGCCACACTGAGAGCATCAACCAATGTCACCGCGAAGTCCACAGCCCCTGCCACACTGAGAGCATCCACTAGTGTCACCACAAAGTCCACATCCCTGCCACACTGAGAGCATCACCCAATGTCACTGTGAAGTCCACATCCCCTGCCACACTGAGAGCATCCACTAGTGTCACCGTGAAGTCCACATCCCTGACACACTGAGAGTACCAACTTTAGGGATCCGGCCCCAGAAGATTCTGGTTTTAACAGAATGAAGTCTATGTGGATGGTGGAAGGGATGGACAGAAAAATAAATTTTGGGTTTTCCTACACCACAAGGCAGTTTGTGCCAGGTTGGCCAGGTGTGCCTACATCAGAGAACCCCTCGGGGAGCTAAGAGGAGTCTTTCAAACCTAGCCAGGAAGGTGTTAACCTCACATCAATCCAGCTTAGGAGATGTTCTGGAAGTGACATGTATTCCTCCCTCCAAACAGTGAAGTTCTCTGCGTGCTAACATCAACACAGCTTGAAAACAAAAAGTAAAATAAAATCCTACATCTTCACAGATTTTACAAAAATGATCTTTCAAACGGTACACTTCCCAGTAGTCCACAGTTCTCAAAAGTGCACATGTCCTCTGCCATCTCCAGCGTCTCTCTCTTTCTGTGCCCGGTCTGTCTGGACATCTCCATTGCCCGCAGGGTTGCTCCCGTTCTCCCAGCTGCAGCTTCTCCCTGTGGCCCTTTGAGTATCTTCCCTCTCTTCTTTGCTGGGGTCTTTTTAGACTTGGTCTCTGGCACTGGAGGAGCAGATCCAGCAGACAGACATGCAGCTCTCATGGCCCATCCGTCACCGCGGCTTTAGCCACCCTAACATTCTTTTTAGCTCGTCTTTTGGGCACGGTGGCAGTGGTAGGCAGCTGTAGATGCCAGATGTTGGGGTACAGTTGCACCAGGCTTCGTTTGGGTCAGGGAACTGTGCTTCCTTCTTTAAATAGCTCCCAATTTCTTAAAACCTTTAGTTATGACATTTACATAACTGAAAAAAATTCTGCAAGAAAACAAAACGGGAACAGCAATCTGTGGAGTACTCCACTGAAGAGGGCAGTGGATCCCTGCGTCATGGGTGGTAAAGTCGGTTTAGGAGAACAGCTTCCTGTATTGTTATCTCCGGATGCCAACTGCAGACAAAACCATAGCCAGGCATGGTGGCACAGGACGCTAACACTGGCAATTGAGAGACCAGGAAGATAAAGAGTTTGAGGCCAGCCTGGACTACATTGCTAGTTTCAGGCCAGAATGAGATCTATTGAGAGACTATGTGTCAAAAAAGAAAAAAAAAATCAAAGCAAAACGACAATAAAATCCACAGAAATCACACCTGCCACTGCCCCTTCCGTTAAGTGTAACTGCTCAGCTGTTCTGTGGGTGGAATCAGGAAGTCGGGTACTTTTGGGTGGTAGAGGAAGTTAGGGGCTCAGGAAAGACTGTGCACGCAGGGTATAACTTAATGGGAATCTACGGCCCAGTAGGAAGTGCTGTCTGGAGCTGCTGAGGCTGCAACCGAGCGTCTAGGGAGAGTCTGCCAACAGGAAGCTAAATGGACTTGGTATTGCCGATAGTTCATGCTTGAAGGCGTCTGTCTCATTAGCCACAGCTGTGTAATGGGAACTCACAGATGCTAGTCTGTGTGGATCTTGGCCCAAGAGGGCAGGGTTGGACTAACGCAGAATACCTGGGACCCGCAAAAACTAGGAATTCTAGACGGCAAGGGAATGGAAGCTCAGTCTCTGTCTAAAAGCAGAACTAGACGGGTCTCGCTGAGTGTGAAAAAGAAGCCTGGAAGACACTGTGGCTGCGGACTTGGAGGGAAAGCAGGAAGGTCTGGACGCCGCTCTTGAGCAGAACATGGACAGAAGCGACGTCGCATCTGTGGCTGGCTCTGTAGACTGACTCCCATGCACGGCTGCCGTGCCTCTCAGGTCCTCCTGAGAGCCGGTCTGGACTGCAGGATTGGTGGGGATGGTAGAAAAGAAGAGGAAGCTGGCAGGGACAGAGAATCCCAGAAAAGATAACCTTAGAGCAAACCTAGAAACTTCAACTCTGGAAAAGAAAATCACTAGTAGTAAGATCAATTGAATTAATTGCATTGAATAATAACACAAGCCAACGAAGAGATTTTTAAAATAGTTTTATTCGGGAGTATTAAAGGTAGGTGGGGGAAATCCTCACAAAAATTAGTGAAACATGATAAAACACAAACCAGGGATAAATGAATAAAGGAGGTTCATGACTATTAGAAACCTGATAAATAAGGATTATGGCTCTATACTTAAAAATAGGACATATAGGATAAATTCTAGACTAGACTGAGCAAACAGATGAACCTAGCAAGTCCAGGTCCTACCATGCAGTGTGTATGACAGGAGACAGAGAATTCAGCGACTTGGGAGAGAAGAGAGGCCATGGCCAGGCCAGCGAGGTGAAGAACCTGCAGTAGGCACCAGCAGAGCTTTGAGAAAAACAGAAGAAACTTCAGAGTGACTCTTCATTTGAAGAGTTACAGAGAAGAATATTCCAGCACTTGGCAAAGCCACAAGCTCTCCTAATTAAGGCATTACTTTGGTACTAAGAAAAATATAGAGAATTAATTCTGTAGCTGGACAAGTCTTGGTGAAACGCGAGAATGTTGGTGAGGAATGCGGACAATTTCAGTGCTGTTGCAACAGAATGCTGTGGGTTTATAGGCTGGTGAGCACACAGCTGAAACAAACACAGCGGAAAGCTAAAAGAGACGTGCGAAGGTAGTGTGTACACGGGGAAAGAGTGTGTGTGTGAGAGTGTGTGTAAATGTGTGAGTGTGTATGTGTGTGAGTGTAAGAGTAAATGTGTGAGTGTGTGTATGTGTGTATGAGTGTGCATGTGGGTGTTCATGTATGTATGTGTGCTTATGTTTGCAAATGTGTGTGTGGGTGAATAAGTGTTGAATGTGTATGTGGAATGTGTGGTGTATGTGTGTGTTTGTGAGAGTGTGTGTATGTGTGTGAGTATATGTGAGTGTGTATGTTTGTATATGTGCATGTGAGTGTGCATACATGTTTGTGTATGTGTGTGAATGTGAATGAGTGTATATGACTATGCGTGTTTTGTGTATTTGTGAATGTGTGTGAGAGTTTGTATACATGTGTGTGTTACGTGTGTGAGGACAGAAAGCATGAGCAAGTACATGGATGTGAAAGAAAATACGATCAAAATACATGATGAACATGTATAAAAATGCCATGATGAAACCTGTTAGTGTGTGTAATTAATATGTACTAATAGAACATTTAAAAAACACATTTTTAAAAGAATAGAGAAAAGATTCCTTGACTGCAGTTAGCTAAGAAGATTGCAGGAATCAGCTCCAAAGCAAAGCCACCCTGGAACAAAGGACATGTGGGGATTGTTTTCTGGCAGCCATTACTATTCTCACCAGGAAACACTTCTAGGGCAGGCGCACCCTCGAACATGCTATGTTACAATGTTAGAATGCATAGTGCTGAGCATGTACAGTTTAAGGTTATTGTCACAGTTAATTTGTTGATTATTTGTTTTTGTTATCTTGGCACAATCTAACACAGCTAGGAAGAGGAAATCTCACCCGAGGAATTAATTGCCCCCATCCGATTGGCCCGTGGGTGTGTCTGCAGGCTCGTTTTCTTGATTACTAATTGACATCAGAGGGCCCAGCCCAGGATTGGCAGTGCGTATCTGGGCAGGTGGGCCTGGGCAGTGTAAACAAGGTGGTGGAGCAAGCCACCCAAACGCATGTCAGTAGGGAGCTTCCTCCATGGTTTCCGCTATAGCTCCTTCCTTGAGTTCCTGCCTTGATGTCTCTCACTGATGGGTTGTGACCTGTAAAGCCCAAGAAGCCCTTTCCTCTTCAACTGTCTTTTGGTCATGACATTTATCATAGCTACAGAAAGCAAACTGGGACAGAAATGATTTTTTTTTAAAACAAACCAGATAGAAGTATTCCTGGGTACTCAGTTTGCATCAGAGATGCCTGGTTTACAGCATAAGGGTGGCAGAATCTGCCAGGCCAGTGGCCAGTGGGTGGTGTGCCTCTGGGAGCTGTCCACCTAATGCTATCCATGAATAAAGTACAGGTAACACTGTCCTGGAGATGTCTCAAATATGTTTTAGCTGCCCGCCCTCAAAGGAAAAGACACTTTGAAGTTGTGTTAATATAGATCCACACTCTCCAGGTTGGCTGCCTTCTTTAGCGGGTAAGGCTATCAGAGAGAAATGACCCACAGTCTACAAAGGAACATTCTAGACAGAAAGTGAACATTTTATCAGTGGGGTTTATTCTAGAAGTTAGCGGAACAGAATCTTTAAAGTGCTGAAAAAAAATATCTGTTAACCAGGAATTCTACCCAGGTTCACTGTCATACAAGAAGAGGCCACTCTGATGACCTTCACAGACACGCAGAGACGGGCGCGATCAGCGACAGAGCCTCACAGGCCCAGACAAATGACGAATCCAGACAGAAAGCAAATGCAATCAAGAAGCAACAGCCAACGCAGAAATGAAAAGGGCACTGGAAAATTTAATTAATTCTTGATTACTAAAAGAAGAAAAGCAAATGAGTATATTTTTTGTGCATTTTCAATATGAAGCTCTGGACAGTAACAAGAAGACGTAGGCATGAGGATGTCGGTTCCCTACTGAGGATATCTTCACCCGAGAGTATCTTCTGTTAATCCTCAGCTTGGTGACCGTGTGGGAGATGTGTAATAAATACTTTTTCAAGAAGAAATGAATGAGAGATGTAGGAACAGACCTTAAATAGGTAAATGTACTCAAGGTTCTGCCTTGTTCTGGAAAGGACTAAATACTGAGGAGTTCTGCTCAGTGTTGGGAAAAAAAAACAAAAAACAAAAAACAACAACAACAACAAAAAACAGGTTCATCCTAAAATAAGGAAAATGCCTTCCAGAAGAGGTGGGGAGAACCGCATGGCAGCTTTAACTAAAGAGTGCTGAGTGAGGAAAACAGTCCTCCCCGGGATGAGTCCTCCAACTGGTTATCCAAGCCTAAGTGATCAACCCTGAGATCTCTCTCTCTCTCTCTCTCTCTCTCTCTCTCTCTCTCTCTCTCTCTCTCACACACACACACACACACACACACACACACACACACACACCACACTAACAAATAAAGAAAAAGAAACCATGATTTTGAGAGGGAGCAAAAAGGATAAACATGGTAAATACATAGAGGGAGGGAAGAAAAGGGGTAAATGGTTAATTATTATTTTAATGAATTAAAGCTTTGTCAGCCTATCAGAAAACAGAGAAAGAAAAGAAGAAAAGCAAGAAGTCAGTGAACAGAAACTAGAAGGCAGAAATAAATTTAAATATATCAATATGTAAACCAAATCCCCTTGTCTTGGGCAGAGACCACAAGCTGGATTAGAACAAACCGAATCAGAATTTTTGTATTGTTTTTTTTTTTTTTTTTTTTTTTTTTTTTTTTTTTGAGACAGGGTTTCGCTGAAGTTTTGGAGCCTGTCCTGGAACTAGCTCTTGTAGACCAGGTTGGCTTTGAACTCATAGAGATTCGCCTGCCTCTGCTTCCTGAGTGCTGGGATTAAAGGCGTGCGCCACCTCCACCTGGCAGAAAACTTTAAGTCAAAGTTACCAACGAAAGGTTAAAAAAGGTTTGGGAAATAATCCTGCAGGCATGCATTAGTCAAATCCATAGCATTTAACTGAAAAAGGAATTCCAAAAGATGAAGAACCTTCATTATAGCAAGGATGATTCTCCAAGGGGACAGAGCAGGCAGAATCTTGTGTGTATCTAAACACACAACCCAGAGGCACATAAAGTATGAGCTAGAGGAATCAGAGTGAGCCATCAGAGGAGACACTTTGGCATGATCAGATTCAAACACAGTTAGAATGTGATGGTTTTGGTTTTATCCTATTATATTTTATTTTGTGATGTTTTGTTGTTATCTCTTAGAAGCCTGTTCTTTTCTAATGAGAGGCAGAAAGAGTGTATTCCAATGGGGGGGGGGGGCAACTGGGAGGCCTGGAGGGAGGGGAAACTGTAATCAGGATATATTGTATGAGAAAAGAATCTATTTTTAATAAAAGAAAAAAAGAGTTTACTACAAAAAATACTGGGTTAGGGAGACTGAAAATACTTTTGTCTATGTAATGTTTGTTTGCTTATTTATTTATTAATTTTCTTCTGCTATCAGGAATTAAGCTCAGGATATCACGCTTGCTGGCCAAGCACTCACCACTGAGCTACACTTCCTGGCGGTAAGTACTTGATTTTGACTAGCATCAAGTGTACAACAGAAGGCATTCACAAATCTCTGCGGGATTGCATTTATATTTTTTATTGCTGTGAGTGAAATGTATATGAAGGAATTAAAAGAGCAAGATGCTACGGATCAAAGAATTTTGAAGCAGAGAGGGAAATCCTGTCCACCCCCTCTCCCACAACGGGGAAGTCTTCTACCGTGTCCCTGACAGGAGGTGACAGGTGCGCCGCTCAGTCTTTTGTGGAGCAGCGTGCTCTGTGGAATCGTGTGGGAAGCGCTCACCTCCCGTTGAGCAGACGTCCCCCGTGACTCTCACCCACGGCACTCTGCTTCCAAAGCAATACACAAGAAGTTTACTCACTTTCTGCCTGACAGCCCTTCAAGTGTTTGAAAACAGCAATCTGGTCCCTCTTTAGACTCCCCTTTCCTGGGATAGCATCCGCAATTCCTTGAGGAGAAGACGAATCTGCGATTCTCGACAGCGTGCTATGTCCGCCAGGTGCTTGTCTGCAGCTGCTTTCCATCATCTCCAAGCTTCCTGCGATTATCCCCTCCATGACCAGGAGAATGGAAGCTCCTGGGAACGGAAGTCATTCATCCCGAGCTCCCTGGGCTGGGAAAGCAGCAAAGCTCCTGGCTGTGACTAAGCCCCATGCCGTCTGTGGTTGTGGAGCCCCACAGGACATCAAAGTCCTCCTGTTCTTCTACTCTCCTTGTGTGATTTACCCTGATTTAGAGACACGATGTCGTGGGATGACTTATGGTCACTCTTTGGGATATTCCTGTGTCTTTGGTTCTCCGTCTTTTTCAGATACACAAGGAAAGCGCGAGAACACGCCTCCCTTACGGTACAGTAGACCAGGAAACCGAAGCTTAGGAGGGCGGACACCTGGACAAGCCAGCTAATCCATCAATGCAAACATTGGTGTGCGAACCCAAATCTTCACGTGCCTTCAAGAAGCCTTTCCGAGACCAGCATCTCATCAGCTCTGTAAGAGTTCATGTGGACATGGATATCAAGGAACACAACCTCAGCTGGCCTTAGCTTGTTTAACTGAGACATTGTTGCCTTCTATAGATTCTTTTAGTGAGTTCTATCCCAATCTCTCTTTCTTTTGTAACAATTTCTGGCATAGGGCTGGCAAAATGACTCACTGGGTCCCTTCTCCAGGCTAAAACACCCGAGTTTGATCCCCAGGAACCTCATCATGGAAAGAGGGGACCAACACCCTAAAGTTAGCTTCTGACCTCCACACACACATACCATGGCATGCACAAACTCCCACACATAAAAACCAACAAATAAGTGCAATACAATTAATTTAAAATAAGCAAATAGAAACTTCTGGAATGGGGCTGGGGAGATGGTCCAGCAGGTGGGCAAAGGCTGTCAAGCCTGACGTGTCTTATCCTAGGGAATCCACACAGAGGAAGGAGAGAACCAGCTTCCTCAAGTTGTCCTCCAACCTCCACATTCACGTTAGGTTAAACAAAAATGTAATCAAGAACAATTGGAAAAATAAAAACACCTTGCGGGATATCCTTTGTCCTCCTGTACAGCCAAATTTGCCCTGACCCTCGTAAATCCTTTCTCCTGTCCCGTGTGCTAGCTCCCAAAAGGTGCCAGTGCAGGAGGGTCATTGGAATGATTACTTTTTCAACAATGGTGGCGACTATTTCTGTTAGATTTGGTCACGGTAACCTGTGTTATACATGGGCTTGAGCTGTCATGGAATGACTGCTAATGGCTGGAGTCGTGCTAGAGACTGAGCACTGCGGCATAGATTTCAAGCCCTACGTCCTAAGGAAATCTCATGGTGGAGAGGGAAGCTGATCGATGCTCAGATGCCAGAATTAGGCCATGGGATAGCCACAGACATGGGAAATGGAGCGATGCGCTTCCCACTCTCCTGGAGGTAAAGGTTCCCAAACAGTAGTGGAAGATTAATAGTTTTGCAAGGAATGAGTCATGTATGAGGGCAACCCCATTTCTATCTGTCATAAAATACTATTCTGATCCATTTCAAACCGCAGAACATTCCAGTGAATGCAATTCGAGGTCGTTGATCTTTACCGTCTCTGCTCAGTGGTGGGATTCACACACACACACACACACACACACACACACACACTCACGGACACACACTCACGGACACACAGAGAAAAAGAGAGAGGGATAGAGAGAGACTACACAGATGCACATACATAGGTTGCTTCTCTCTAATTGCTTAGCAGCCTCTCCTTATCCTGTTACCATTTTCTCTCAAACAGATGGTGTTTGTAGACAGGGAAGAAAGGCGAATTATTCAGCTGTAAGTCTGATAATCAATACCCAGAAACCTCTGAAGATGCTAGCCCATGGAGCACCAGGGATCGCAGCAATTGAGAAGTACCCAAGCAGAGGCCAACACGCCTGGCCTGACCCAGTCCCAGGACAGGATGACAACTTGGATATTGGAACTGTCTTGTTCAATGTCACGCATCTATATGCCCAGACAGTTGCCTTCTTCCCTGTGGACTTCACGGCTGGGTGTGAGTTCTGTGTCCCCGCAGACAGTAGCAAACAGAGACCTGCTTTCCCTGAATGATGGCAGTTCTTGCTGCCACGAGGAATTATGGAGCACTTGCAAAGATTTCCCCGTCTCCTCTCTACTTGCTGTGGGAGACCCAGGGACAGGTGCGGAGGGCCTGAGGCAGATAAAGAGCTGGCTCTGCCAGGGTCCTGGCAAAGGTAAGTGTAATATAAAAACTAGAGAGGGACTCGTGGGAGACTTTTCATTGGTATGCTGGGAACTCTAAGCTCATTCTCTCACTCTCACAGATGGCCATGGCCTTCAGTATCTGAGGCTCGCACGTGTCAGGCTTCTCGGCCCCTGCCTTTGGAAGGCATCACAGCTGGCTACCCTGTTGTGAGCTGGATGATGACAAACAGGTGACAGTTTTAATCTTGTTTTTGCCATTTTCCTACGACTAACTTTCATGACAGAGTGATGGACTTCTGGTGTTAATGAGTTCCTGTGCCCAGCCTCACACCGGATCATTTTGTCTGAGGCTGGAAACAAATCGGAACCAACCAGCGAGTCCTCTTCCTTCAAAATAGGTCTTCCTATGTTAAAGATCAATTAAAGTCAGTTTATCGGGCTTCTTTAGGTACAAGAAAGTTAAAGCATTACGTGAATGGCTCAAATGAAAGAATTCACTCATGATTCAACTTGCCTAGTTAGGACATTTAAGGCCTTGGATAAAAGAAAATAAAATCCCAATACTTAGGGGGGAATTAGTGGCTGATTTGTGATTAAATCCACACCTGTGTTCATAAATTATAGATGGTTATTGGGATCCCTTCGTGCCACACCAAAAACTGGCTGGATCACTCCCACTCCGCTCATAGAGACTAACAGTTAATTTGCTCCAGAAATTTCAATACAGCCTGGTAATGCGGAGGTGCTCCAGGGAGCCCCCCAGCCGCACTACATGCTCCATGCTAATTTGCTAGACGCCATTAACCAGCTTGGCCTGAGACCTTGGGTAAAAGTAAATCAAGCTCTGCCTTACCAGACCCTAGGCACACAACAGCACTCAAAAGTGTCCCACGGATCATTTCAACATGACCGGCAAGAGTTTAAATGCACACATCTTTCCGTACAGTGATTCCAATGTTAGCATTACACCATGCAGAGATATGGATAAGGCTGTGCACAGAAATCATGTGATGTGGACGCTCATCACAGCCCCATTTGTAATAACAAGAAGTATGCAGTAACTTCCTTAAACGGCCATCACTAGGGAACAGGTTGAAAAAGTCCCATCTTTGCAAAGGGGTAAATTGTGAGGGGGATTTATGTAGGGGCAGGGGAACATCCTTGGCTTATCATTTAGTGGATAAAGCAAGCCGATTCCCACTCTCCTCCCCCTGAGGAAAAGAAAAATGAAAGCATCCAAGTGGGTTACATTCATTCTCTCTCTCTCTCTCTCTCTCTCTCTCTCTCTCTCTCTCTCTCTCTCTCCTTCTCTCTTTGCTTTTGCTTCTGTGACAGTATCCCCAAGAGAAATAGTTCCAAAAAGGGCTGGGGCAAAGTACTTGGAGCACAAGGGTGAGACCTGATTTTGTATCCAGCTGTGATCCTACAGGTGCAGTGGAGCCCAGCTGTGATCCTACAAGTGTCATGGCGGTGCCCATCTGTGATCCTACCACTTGCTTCTATGGAGAGATGGAGACTGGTATCAGAAAGTCAGAAGCTCATTGGCTAGCTAACCCGGTACCCTCAGTGGTGAATGATGAGATCCCGTCTCAGATACAGTAGAAGGTGAGGACCAACACCCAAGATCTGACCCGCACACAAGTGCCATTGCACAAGAATGCAAGATGCCCAAATGATTTCTAAAAGGTAGAAAGATTCTGGCTCCCAGTTTCCGAGATTTAAGTCTCCTGTGTGCAGGCTCTATGTTTCTGGGCCAGTGATGAGGTAGAGCTTCCAGGTGTACTGGAGCACAGCAGCTCGCCTCCCTGTGGTCAGGAAGCAGAAGCCAAGCAGACCTGAGTTAGTCACTCTTTCCTTTGGTTCTATCCTGGCCTCTGGCCATGGGATGTTACCTCTGCATTCAGGGCAGGTCTTTTTCCCAGAGTCAATCTTCTCTGAAAATGCCCTCTCCGATGGATCTAGAAGTGTTGTTATTTACCAATTTCCCAGGTCTTTCTCCAGACAGCGGAGTTGACAATCAAGATTAACTGTCACACAGGCCTTGATGCATCGGGACATGTACTCAGACTGCCTTGGTTCCAGGTCTGGCTATAGTACCTACTCGCTGGTTACCATAGGAATATGAAGGAAGCCTTGGATTCCCATTTAGCAAAATGAGACCAGAGAGAACCTTCTCTGGGGCACATGATAGATTCTCATAAAACTATCAGACAAACCATCAACTGTCAACCCTGGGGAGCTGGCTGGGAGGGAAAAAGAGAACCTTCATTTTATAACAGCTCCTTCCTGACTACTTTGTATTTTTGATGAGACCACTTAAATGGGCTTTAAAAAAAATCCTTTTTTTTTTTTTATTTTTCTAGACAGGGTTTCTCTGTGGCTTTGGAGCCTGTCCTGGAACTAGCTCTGTAGACCAGGCTGGTCTCGAACTCACAGAGATCCGCCTGCCTCTGCCTCCCTAGTGCTGGGATTAAAGGCGGGCTGGAGAGATGGCTCAGTGGTTAATAGCATTGCCTGCTCTTCCAAAGGTCCTGAGTTCAATTCCCAGCAACCACATGGTGGCTCACAACCATCTGTAATGAGATCTGGTGCCCTCTTCTGGTTTGAAGGCAGACACAATACTGTATACATAAAAAAATCCTTTTATTCCTGTGTGTATGTGTGGATCTGTATGAATGGCCCATGACCTTCCAGGAAGTCTCCCCCTTTGCCCTCTTATCTCCTCATGGGAGCACCCAGAGAACAGATGAATTATCAGTAAACTCAGACACAAAATCAAAACCAGAAGCTTCAGTGCGTAGGGAGACTCTTCTCGGGGGAGGGAGGCCCACCAAAAGGTGTCTCCTACCTGGAAGGAGAACTTTGTCCATAGGAAGCCAGGCCCGGCACAAACTGCAGAACCCTTGATACAAATGGCTGCTTCCAACAGACCCACACTTAGAGACTTGACCATGCCATGGCTTTTGCCAGCTGGAGACTGTGCCCCTGGGATGATCCTTTAAAAGCTCAAATGCTGCCAAAAGAAACATTGTTCTAGTTGAAACCTGATTAGGGGTCCCTGGTCTCCTTTTCTCACAATGGTTATTTCACGAAGTTCAAGGCCAAGGCCTTCCTTTGCCTGCTCAGGAAAGCGAGTCTTCCTCTCTAACAACAGCAGTGGCAAAGGCAAAATTTACGTTTCTCGGCAGCCATCTCCTTTAAAAGCAAACAAGCATAGGCTAGCCCTCTGACTTCCTGGTCTCCATGGGAAAAGTCTAGCCTGGGTATCTTCCTTGCTTCAAATTGAGAAAAAAAAAAAGAATGACCTCTTATCAAGATCATAAGAGAAGGCAGACATAGTTATACTTACCTTAATTCCTACTTGGGACGGAGGCAGGAGGATTGCAGTTCAAGACCTGCCTAGGCTGGGTGCTGTACTGTGCCTTGTCAGGTGACCAGCAATGTCTCTGGTTCTACCTGCTCCACGCTAGTGGTATTGCCATTGGGCATTCCGGGAGTGGCAACCAGAAATATCTCTAGGAGTGGGGTGTGGGAGAGTGTGTGGACACACTTGGTAAAGATGAAGAAAATTTTGATTAGAAGATAATACTACAACTGGCCACTAAACACAAATGGGGGACATTTCAGGCTCTCGTTACTCAGATCCATGATGGCGCACATGGAGAAGACGTGAAAGGGCCCCAGCACCTGGCATACTTCCAGACTTGAGACACAGAAGAAGATTAATAAATACAATGATTCAGGAAATGAATGTTGTCCCGGTCAGCCTGCTATTCCAGGTAAGAAGTTAAGAAATTTAATAAGAAAATTGATCTCTACGCACACGGTGGAAGGGAATCTAATGAGCAACAAGCCAGGCAGATTCAAAAAGCCTCCAATTATTCTCCCTAATACAGGCTCGACCATTTTCGAACACGATTATAGACTTGAAACCCCACAGGGGAATTCAGTGGAAATCATTTAAACCTTTATTTGATGCGAAACCTCTGACCCAGGCAATTCATAGAGCAATTTACAAAGGGGAGCCTGGAAGATTTGACAGTAACATCATTTTGGGTTCTGTTGACAAATGGTCAATAGAAATAATCACTGGTGGCATCTGAAATTAGATCCGAATTCGAATAAGAACCGAGAAAGTTCCCAGAGGGCACAAGACCGGAAACTGTATTATCCAATATGCAGTGCTCATTACCAACCTGAAAGTAAATTTGACTTTGATTAAATTTGTAGATAAGACAAAAGCAAGTGAGGCATGGAAAACGCAGGATGCAAATTAAAGTTAAAACGATGGCGTCCAAAATATTTGCGAACTTTGATCAGAATTCAGTCAGGTGAAATTTAATGTGAGAAGAGAGAAGGATTCCATAGTCAGGGTTGGTTACTTGTGAGCGCCTTAGTAATCGGAGAACACACACTGGGGGAAGCGGGGAGGTGGTGGATAAGCGCCAGGGAGCCTTGGTATTCCACCCACACACCTTGGAAGGTGGATTAATAACAGCAGATCGTGTTGAAGGAGGTTTTGTAGCAGAGGAAGTAAGACGTGGCAGATCAAACCCGCTATTTCTGAAATCCCCACCGAGAGCCAAGTTTTGCTTCAAGAAAATGGAAATTCTGGTGAAGCTGGTGCCCAAGATGACTCGATGCTTTGTCCTCTACCCTCTCTTCCTCTTCTCCTCCTCTCCTCCCCTCCTCCTTTGCCTCCTCCTTCACCATCACAGGCAAAGAAAAGCATTATTTTGCTTTTTAAATTTCTCCTTTAGCTCTTTGTGGCAACTCTCTTCACCCCTCCCATTCCCCTCGGAGAAACTGGAATGCAGAGAGGTTGAGATCCTTGTCCAAGATCCCACACACGCTCAGAGGCAGAGGATTACCAACTGTACGCTTTGGGAACCAGCCCGCAGCATAAGGAACTTGAAAGAAAACCTCGGAGATTTTGAGAGATTTGAGAACCGATGAATTCTATTTGTAGACAACGTCGTCCGAGTCAAAGCAGGAGGATGTTTGTTTTCCATCTGCTCCAACCTTAGTTTTCAGAACCTCCCTGCATAAACTAGGAACTTATTTAGCTGTAACAAAGACCTGTTAGACAGCGGCTTGGATGCACAGGGGTTTATCACCTGAACCAAGGGACAGAGGGGACAGATACCAAGGATGCTCTTGTGTGCCAGCAAAGCCAATCTTCTGTGTGTCTCCTGCTTCATCTTCTGACAGCATAAGATGGCGGCCAGAGCTCTGCTGGAACACCCACATTTAAGGGAGTGAGAAATGAGAGAGAGAGAGAGAGAGAGAGAGAGAGAGAGAGAGAGAGAGAGAGAGAGTTTTTATCTTACACAACAGTCCGGTGGTTCTCAACCTTCCTAATGCTGCGACGCTTTAATACAGTTCCTCATGCCGTGGTGACCCCCAACTATGAAAGTATTTTTGATGCTACTTCATAACTGTAATTTTGCTCTAGCTATCAATGTAAATATCCATGTTTTCTGATGGAATTAGGTGAGTCCTGTAAAAGGTCGTTCAGCCTGAAAGGGGTCAGGACCAACAGGTTGAGAAACATTGTCTCAGTCAGAAAAACAAAGGCTTTCCCAGGAGGCACTGCAGTCTTGTCTTAAGTTCCCATTGGTCATCATTGCCTGGGGGCAGCAGAAAGTGGGAAGTTGCTATTGAGCACAAGCAGTTTCCCTACCTGAGCCTGGGTTTCAGGTTTCTTTACAAAGGTGAAAAGTGGAATATGTGGGTACTGGGTAAGCTTACGACATCTACACGTGTTTCTTAATTCCCCCACTCCCCCATAGCTGGGAAAGCTGAGTCCTTGATCTGAGCCCCTGATACACCCTAACTGAAGCGTGGTCCAGGGAGAGTGAGTGTGGACCATCCTCGTGGTTGATGCTCAGTAGACTACAGCGTAAAGAACTGAAGCCACAACTCTGTAGAATCAAGGCTACCCCTTTCTGAAGCAGGAGTTTGAGTATTCACTGGATAAGGATCTATCAGTCATTGCTATTGTATAAGCAAAGCCAGAGTCAGAAGTCTCCCCAAATATTTGGGAATAATAGACTCTTAAGAGAGGGAGGACAAACTTTTTGTACCAGGAAAAGAGTCTGGCCAAAGATGACAAACAAACAAAAAACAAAACAAAATACAAATTAAAAAGTTTGGAAACAGCCCAGCTAGCCGTCAACTGGTGAACGAGTAGACAAATTGAGGGACAGCCACACAAGGGAATAGGACTTAGGAGGAAGGGAACAAACGTCTGACACACGCAACAGTGTCTGAGTCTCCGAAGCATATGGCAAATGAAGGACGCCAGATGGAAAGGACGGTATACTGTAGAACACTGCTAATGTGAAATTCTCAAACCCAAACTGGTCCACTGTAGCACAAACCGAAGCTGGAGGAACTATCTGAGGTGACAAGGATGCTCAGTGTCAGCTGTGGTGATCACACACATTTGCAAAACTCCCCAGATGCAGCTTACTGTGCAAGCTACACTTCAGTAAGGTTGATTTGTAGCTTTTGTTGCTGTTGCTTTTTAAATTTTTATTTAAAACCATTTTCGTACAATATGTTTTGGTCATGTTCTTCCCAACTCACCAACTCCATGTTCTTTCTCTCTCATAAACAAACCAAAACATTAGGAAAAGCAACAGCAACAACAAAAAATCTCCAAAGGAAATAAGAACAGCCAAACCAAAAAATGATCAGTAAGGCGAAGAACCATGCTCATATGTGCCCAGGCACCTGCCTGCACACACACAACCACAGAGTCCGTTTTGTGTTGTCCAGCTAGTGGGTGTGAAGTCTGCCCTAGAGCAGAGTTGATATGCCCAGTGGCAGCTCTATTGCAGGAAACTGATTGGCCCTTTCTTACTAGGCATCAATTGCAAATAGCTTCTTGGTATGGGGTGGAGCTTTCTGTCCACCTCCTCTTCATAGTGCCGGGATTTTTTTCTGGTTGGAACCTGTGTAGATTTTGTGCATACACGTCAGTTCCCATGTGTGTTAAATCTGTTGTGTCTGGAGGACATGATTTCCTCTGGCTCTTAGAGTCTTGCTATCCCCTCTTCTCCTCCTGAGCCTTGAGAGGAGGGGTTTGATAAAGACATCCCACTCAGGACTGAGTGCTCCAATGTCCGCTACTCTCTGTACATTGCCCATTTGTGCATCTCCTTAATAATTACCATCTACCAGAAAAAGAAGCTTCTCTGATGGGGGTTGGGCAATGCTCCTCTATGAGTGTAACAATTGTAAGTAGGAATCATTTTAGCTCCATGTTCCTTGAGCAGAACAATAGTAGTAGATTTCCCCTAAGCCCCTGACCTCAGGTTCTTGGCCACTTTTGCAGAGTCATGTATGGGTTCCAATTCACAGAATGGGCCTTAGAGCTGATTTAAAAATGCTTGGCTATTCCACAACGTTTGTGACACTGTTGAGCCAGAGTATCTTGCAGGCCTGTCACTGTTGGAGGTCTCAGAGTTTGTAGCTGGGTGGCGGTGGTGGTGATTGCTTTTGTCCTCTAGTAGTGTCCAGAGTGCTGTCCGGCACCATGAACACTTTTCAGAAGAGGTGAAGCTTCACGTGGGCACCAGCTTGAGTTCTCCATATTTGATGACATCAGTAAGTTGTGCCTTCAGCAATGAGTCCTTAGTTCAAATTATGGAGAGGAACGAATGGTCGTGGCAATAGCCTGTGATGTTTGTGGGCTGGGAGTGGGGCCCATGGGACGGGACCCATTGAACAATGACTCAAAGAGATGTAACCGACACCTGGAACTGAAGGTTAGGACATTCTTTCCCCCATTGTATGGTGACTCCATTTAAATTCCTTTCACATAGGTAGATATTTTAGGTTTCCATATTTTTCAAAAGTCATTTAGTGTTAGCGTTCTCTTCCCATATCCCTTTCTTTACATGGCCTTTCCATCTTCTTCGTTACTTAATCCTATTCTAGTTCCTTCTTTATCACCTTCTAACACTGTACTATATTTTCTTTGCTATTGAAGACCCCCTCCTCCCCACTGATGCCTTAATACCTATGTAACTTCTGAGGTTATTTGTATGGAAACTCATAAACCTAAACTTTGACAGCTAACATCATATATAAGAGAATCCATGCAATATTTATCTTTTTTGAATCTGGGTTACCCCACTCAGGATGCTGGTTTCTTGCTCTGCCAATTTATCTGTGAATTTCATGGTTTTGTGTTATTATTTTTTGAACAGTTGAATAATATTCCACTGTGTAAGTGTACTACATTTTAATTATCCATTCATCAGTTGAAGGACATCTAGGCTATTTCTAATTTCTGGCTATTATGAATGGAGCAGCTGTGAACATGAAAGAGCAAGTATCTCTGAAGTAAGATGTTGAGTCCTTTGGATGTATGCCCAAGAGAGGTAAAGCTGAATCTTGTGGTAGATCAACTTTCAGCCTTTTGGGATCTCCCACGATGATTTGTGGGAGTAGCTATGCCAGTTTGCACTCCCATCAGCAATGAGTAAGTATTTCCCTCTTCCAGCATGAATGAGCTATCTTGTTATCATTTTTTATTGGTCTTGGCCATTCTGACCAAGTAAGATGAAATCTCAAAGCAGTTTTGATTTGTATTTCCCTGGTAGATAAGAATGTCAAAAAATTTGAAAGTGTTTCTAAAGCACGATTAATAAAATCTCAGAGACAGATATTGGGACTCAATCGGAAGGTAAGAAAAGCAAATCAGCCAGCCACTGGCTCTTACCTTGACCTCAGTCTGAAAATGGTGATCCTGCCTCCAGCAATCTCCGAAATGAGACTGTCTGAGAGATGTTGCCTCCCATTTTATAATCCTCTCTAGGGCTGGGATTAAAGGCGTGCACTGCCCAGTTTCCATGGGAACTAATGTGGCTACTGGGATTAAAAGTGTGTGTTACTGTTGCCTGGTAGTAAGGCTGACCAGTGGGGCTGTTTTACTCTCTGATCTTCAGGCAGTCTTTATTAAAATACAACTGCAATGCCACTACATGTTTCTGTGCCCTTTGTGCTTCATCTTTTGAGAACTCTGTTTAGTTTTATATGCCATTTTTTTTAAAGTTGGGTTGTTTGTCTTCATGTTCAGTATTTTTAGTTCTTTATTTTAATTACTAACTTTCTACCAGATGTATAATTGGCAAAGATTTTTCTTATTCCCTAGGCTGCCCCCTTTGCTCATATGATGGCGACTTGCAATGTACCTAAACCTTTGGGGGCACAGTGAAGGCAGTTCTAAGAGGCAAATTCACAGCAGGAATGTGGAGTCAGAAACTGAAGCCAAGGCCACAGAGGTGGGCTGCTCGCGGCCTTCTCCCTCATAGCTTGCTCAGACTGTTATTTTATACATCCCAGCACCACCTACCCAACAGTGGCACCGCCCACAGTGAAGTAGGCCTTTCCACATCAATCATCAATCAAGAAAATACTCTATAGACTTCCCTACAAGTCAGTCTGGTGGGAGCATTTTCTCCGCTGAGATGCCCTCTTCCCAGATGACTCGTCATTTGTGTCAGCTGGTGTCAAGTTGACAAAACACTAGCCAACACATTTTTCAAGTTTTCAAAAATCACTTAGGTCCGTGATTTGAAATAAAACTTCCTCAAAATAGATATACAGACAAATAATTTATAGATATATGGATGATGGATAAAGATAGATACATACGTACATATAGACAAAGACAGAAAATAGATATTCATTTCCTGTTGATTCTCTTCCTTTTAAAAAAAAGATTTATTTATTTTCATTTTATTTGTGTGGATGTTTTCCTTGCATGCATGTCTGTATACCATGAACATGCTCGCAGTGCCTGCAGAGGCCAGGAGAGGGCATTGCATTCCCTGGGAATGGAATAACACACAGTTGTTAATTGTTACCTGGGTGCTGGGAATTGAACCCAGGTCCTCTGGAAGAGCACCCAGGGTTCTAAATCACTGAGCCATCTCTCTAGACCCCACTGTTGATTCTCTTTCTCTTGGGACCCTGGAATAATTCAGAAAGATCGAAACTAGACAGAGTAGTGACGCTCTAGACCAGTAATTCTCACCCTGAGGGTCACAACCCTGTGTGGTGTTGGAATGACTCTTCTAAAAGTGTCGCCTAAGACCATCAGGAAATGCAAATATTTACATTATTATTCATAACAGTAGCAAAATTACAGTTATGAAACCGCAACAAAAGGATCTTTATGGCTGGGGTCACCACAACATGAAGAACTCTGTTAGAAGGTCGCAACACCAGCAAGGCTGAGAACCACTGCTCTATACCTTGCATGTATAAGTTATCTCTCCAAAGTTTAGTATCAAAGAGGAGTGGGCTGCACCAGTTAGGAGAGTCTAGTGACCCCACCACCAGCATACACTTACAGTTTATCAAACTCATCTGAGAAAGGTACTCTATCCCTCATTATTAAAAAGTAAATTAGGCATCAACGCCATTCCTATTCTGCCACAAATGCTACTTGCCATCAGCGGGCGATGTATTCCAGGTTCCACAGAGTGCGTTAAACCTCCCCACTCCGATGCGACACTCTGGATACCTACAGAGTACCTCTGTTTTGTCTCAGGTGACAACTGAAGTGGGTCACACTACTGTGAACCTCAGAGGGCGGGGATAGGAGGCTCAGGCACCTAAGATTGTTCTCTGGGTCCACGCGCACACACACATACTCATGCACACACCTACACCCACACACATATGCACACACATGAAGATTCCAGTGTTGACGGGAAGGACTATGAGCCATCGCCACATCATGTGTGGTGAGGGCTGTTTTAAGCTCTTTTCCAATAGGTTGCTTGCCCTGACCTTATTCGCTCCATCGCCCTGGTGTAAGCAGGCTGGGAGAAAGCCTGTTCACACAACATGATGAGGCTTCAGCAGCTGGGCCCAGTGCTTTTGGAACCTCCCCAGGGGCCCTGCGTGGAGGCTTGCATATCCTTGGCCCTTCCAGATACCCTCATTTCGGCGATAATACAATATACCGGTCTGAATTCCTGGGTGCCATCAAGTGCTAGGCGCCATCAAGAAGGAGGGCAAGGAGATGGATGGATGTCTTCTTGATTTAATAAGTCAAATCAGATTCGACTAAATAGCATTTCAGAGATTTTTTCTGAATAATTTTGTCATTGGGAACTTGCTATAAAACTTGCTTGGCAACTTAGCCTGGCCTCAGCTGAGAGAGTCCAGCTGGAGACGCTGGCCTTTGGGAGGGAGCCTTCAGGGGTGATCATGCATTGTGGCTGTGTGGTCGGTTCTTAAAAAAAGAGTCTGTGAAGTGGTTTCAGAGCTTTCTCTGCAGAAGGAGCCGTAGCAAAAAAGAATCAGAGTTGCTCGATCCTAGCATGGTCTTCTATGCTCCTGAAACTGTTACCTACCCCAGTCAACCTCAAGGTCACCCGAAGAATGGTTATCTTAGCTAGCTGAAGTTTGACTATCACCTTTGAAACCTCTCAGCCTTCCAGGCCGGGTTGACCCAGAGTACACAATGACCCTTATGTTCCTAGGCCTGGGTCTTTTGACCAGAGGTTTGCTGGCGTAAGTAAATGTGGAAAGTTCTGGAAAGGCAGCTTTCTCATTCCCCTAATCCCCTGGTCACTGATTACTTCCCTCTGGGAAGGAGTGAAGTCATTTGTAGTCATTCCCAGCGCTCTTGGCCCTCAGTGTCCCTACCTTTTTTTTTTTTTTTTTTTTTTTTTTGGTTTTTCGAGACAGGATTTCTCTGTGGTTTTGGAGCCTGTCCTGGAACTAGCTCTTGTAGACCAGGCTGGTCTCGAACTCACAGAGATCCGCCTGCCTCTGCCTCCCAAGTGCTGGGATTAAAGGCGTGCGCCACCACCGCCCGGCTCACCGTCCCTACTTTTAAGGAGACAAGAAACCACCCTGGGACGGTGTTCAGCACAGATGGAATGGGGATGAGCCATCATTCCACGTGAGGGGCTGTTGGTGGGGTAAGGTGTCTCCAGTCCACAGAAGAGCAGAGACATACATTTGTAAGTACTCAAGGCTCTGTCGTGAGGAGAGGAGGGAAGGACAGAGTAGGCCCATGAATTAGAAGAGTGTGGAGAGAAACAGTTCTCTAGAAGATTCCCTCCGCTGAAATATTTTTTTCACTGTCGGCTTGTCCAGCTATGACGGGGTGCATTCTCTAATCCTGGGCAAGTCCAAGGATGGACACCAGGAGCATCCAGTGAAGATGGAGTTTCAGAGGATGAGGAGCTAGGGAGTAAGAGGTTTTAACTGGAGACCCCTGATAATGCTTGAAGACCTTTGACGATTACAGCCTCCGGGAGCTGTTGGTTTCAGTGAGTAGAGGCTGGGCTGCTGCTCAAATCCAGCAATACACAGACAGCTCCCACCACAAAAACCCATCCAGCTCCAGTTACGCACAATGTCAAAGCCGAGAAAGCTGGCTCAGAAAACTATAAGCACTTTGGTTCCAGGTAATCACCCCCTCCCAGCTGTCTGGTAGCCCAGGCGACGGTGGAAGTTAATTAATGATACACGAGGACTCTCCAGAACTCAAGAGGATTGTGTGGTAAGATTCTGAAGCTGAAGCTCAGAAGTGTGTTTTTCCCTTTAGACTATATTTTGGGATTCTGGCCATCTTTATTGTCGCCAAAACTATGATTCTGTTATTCTCTAAAAAAGCAGCATTTCTGTTCCCACTGCTTCCACCTACTACTGCACACAAGCTGGGAGGTGAAGCACACAAATTGAGGGAGGCAGAGTGTGTGTGCGCGCGCGCGCGTGTTTAGAACGGCACAAAATAAGCAAACGGAGGGGTTTGTGGCAAAATTTACCTCAATGGCTTCTAAAAATCACCTCCCCCCCCATATCACTTCTAAAATTATCTTTCATAGTTCTTTTTATGTCTTCTGGGTGGCGGAATTTGTCAACTCCCAAACAAGCTACAAAGGAGCTTGTTTCTGCCAGATCACTCACACTCAGAGCTCAAGGAGCAGATGGAGCTGAGGTTAGCTCTTGGATCTGCTGACTGCCTTCTAGGTCCTAGACAAGTTATTCAACCTTTCTGGACGTCAGTTTCCTCACTTATAAAATGGGATGACCAGCCCTGGCCTCAAAGCATAGCTGTGAAGCATACATAAGCATAGACATATAACCACCACAGCCCCTGCTATATAGCAGACACCAATGGCAAAATTATTACTTGTATAGTCGTCTCCTTGGGAGACCTAGATAACATTTAACAGTGGCATAGGTACTGAAAAAGGAATTACGTCATCTTGGAACACACACACTAACGCAGAAATCAGTTTGCCCTAGAGATAGTGCTCTACTGTTAAAGGCAAAAATCAAGCAGCTGTCTGTTTGTAGATACACGGCTGTCCACTAGCTCTCCTGATACCACAAGGAGGGAGGTATTGCCAAGCTCATTTACAGATAAAGACCCTGAAACTGCAGCCCAGTGACTGGTCTGAGGTCACACGATAGCTCCTAACCAGCAAAGGTGAATGGGATTCCAGGTGGAACTGAGCCATGAGCCCCCACCTACTGCCTCGGATCCTACCGTCCCCCTTCTCAGCTTCGTACCCTGCTGGGATTTGAGCCTGGGGAGTCTTGGAGTATCGTCCTATACTAAGACTGACCGCAGACTCTTTCTTAGCAGCTAGTGTCTACACAACTGGCATCAGCTTAAGGCCATCCTCCTCAGTAGGCTATGCTGATTTAGTAAAACTGGTCCCTTAGGATCCCAGCACCGAGGGGACGGGGACTCAGGCTCCCATCCCTAACCCTGAAGTTATCTCCAATTGATCATAATACACTTAAGGGCAGGTCTCATGCCCAGCAGTGGATGGCCAACACAAAATGGGCTCAACAGTATTTTTGAAGGTTTTCTTTCTTTCTTTCTTTCTTTCTTTCTTTCTTTCTTTCTTTCTTTCTCTCTCTCTCTCTCTCTCTCCCTCCCTCCCTCCCTTTCTTCCTCCCTTTCCCTTCCTCCCTCCCTCTTTCCCTTTTCTTTCCTTCTCCTCCTCCTCCTTTCCCTTTTTCTTCCTACTTTACAGGCCTTTTGTTACGTATTATGGTTTCTGATTTTGTGTTTTTATGGAATTTCTATATATGTGTCTCTAATCTGTATTTCTTATGCTTTTTTCTTTGGTTCTTTTTTGTTTGTTTTGTTCTATTCTCATTTGTTTGTTTGTGTTTTATCTTACTATTATTGTTAAGTCTTTTTAAATGTCTGTTTTTTAATGAAAGAGAGAAAGAAACTATGAATTTGTGTGGGTGGAGAAGATCTGGGGGGAGTTTGGGGAGAGGAAAAATCATAATCTATTTTCAATAAAAAAGGGGAAACAAACAAACAAACAAAAACTAGTCACTTAAACTTACAGAGAGGCTCCCACTCTGGCATCTTCTACAGGCAGTGGTGTGGATACATGAATCATTTTCTCTGTTTGAAGAAGTCAAGCTGAAAGCATACATTTACCCTAAATTCCATTGAAAAGGCTAATTAAAATGTAAATTTTGGTGAACTGGCCTTATTCCCTGTGAGGATGCAAGTTATTCGACTGGTTAGACACTCTTAGCAGGTAGTTCTAGTGTCCTGGGTGAAGCAAAGTAAGGAGTCACAATAAAAAGGGTCTGTTTCAGCAGCAAAAAATCCACCAAAACTAAAAGTTCATCGGAGAAAATAAGACCCATGGAGAAGGAGAGTCGGAAACTCGGCACACTAAAAGTCATGGGATACCAGACCCAAGACAACACGTCTCAGGGTCTAGGGGGACAAGGCATGTTTATGGGATCCCTGGGTTCCTGCCACACCCTAGCATGGGAGTACAGCGCCACCCAGAGCCTGCAAGGTGGACACTGCCCATGTGCATGGATTCCTGAACCCTGAGCAGGTGTCAGAACTGTGTAGTGGAATGCAGACCAATACATAAGATCTTGGGGAGCCTATAACCTGTATGATGAGACCAACTCATACTGGTCATGCTTCTCTTGGAGACCGGGAGTTTGGGAGCTGAGAAACAGGCTGTTTGCAGCAGAGGCAATGTGAAAGCAGCCCTCTGATAGAAGGAGCTGGGGTGGCTACAATGGACTGTTAAGTAGGCTGCAGCTACATGGGAACGGGAATGTATCGTGGACAAAGAAGTCAGTCACAGAGAGGAGACCGGAGCAGTCATACAAGGGAGGAAACACTTTACACGGCCTGTGGGTGGGAAGCCAGGGGCCACCACAGTCACCGTGAGGCTCAGATGAAAGACACAGTCTCTGTCCTTGGGCTTCCCCGTGTGCCCACTGTGGTCTCACAACACATCACATCCTACTTTGCTGAGCTAGCTTAAGCGGTTCTTTCTTCCCAGGATACAAATGGCCCTGATCAGATTATACCTTCTGAACCTTTTGATTCTCTCTTCAGATCATGTCATCCAGCCATACTTTCTTTGAGCAGAACACTGTAAGGCATAAACTGGCCTAAAATCTTATGTCTCTAAGAAGACATGTATCACACGCTTTCTAGGGAGCAGAGGCCTAATGCAGGAGGACAGTCTAATATGGAAAATGTCACCTGGAGGTAGAGAGAAAGTTCTGTAGGGCTGTGGTCCTAGTCACCTCACACAGAGAAACCAAGATGTCCCCTACAGTGTGGCCAAGTCAAAGGTGAATAAACACGCTTCCACCGGCTAGCTTATTGTGCTGCGGGTTATTCTGTCTTCCTATTGAGAAGAGATAAGCTACAAGTCTGTGTGTCTGTCTAGGAGAGTTTCTTGCTGGCCAGTTCAGCAGAATTCAGTTGATTTTATAGAAAAAAAAAGTTTGTAACACTTTTTTTTTTGTTTGTTTGTTTGTAAGTTTCAAGCACCTCAGCCGTTCTAAGCACTGAAGTCCTTAGCTGCCCCCTCTGCAGTGGTGTGTTGAGAGCTGGTGTATCTCAGGACTGCCACCTCCAGCCTCCTTTGCTCTTGCCTGTGGCTGTGGAGCTGACGGACCAAAGGGACATGAGATGAGCTGAAGAGCAAAGTTACATGCCGGCTGATGTGAAAAGAAAAGCAAGAACATTTGCTTCATTTTTCTCCCTCCTGCCAACTGCAACCCAGGCCATGCAGACAGGACCGTGCTCCTCTTGTATGGTCCAGTGATCAGTACTTGTTACCCATCGGCAACAGGATTAGCAACCAGTGTCTGAACACAAGTCACTGGGAGCTGTAAATAGCGTTTAGTTCAGTGGGCATTTTTCTTCCAGATGAGACTCACATGTCACCTGGAATAACAAGGAACACTTGTGAGTGTGCCCAGGAGGATGTCGCCAGAGAGGACCAACAAGAAGGAAGAATACTGTGAATATGGGTAGCATCAATGGCCTGGAAGTCTGGATAGAATGAGAGGGGAGAAAGGGAAAGCCAGTTAAATGCCAGGACCCCACTTCTCTCTGCTTTCTGGCCCACTAGGATGAGAGGAGTTGCTTTTCCCACGATGGCAGACAGAAACCGGTAAAAGTCCAAGCCAAACAAAGCACTCCTCCTTCAGGTTGTTGCTGTCATGAAATTTTGTCTAAGAGATGTGAAGGTAACGAAGATGCTCTGGATAAAGGGGGCACTGCATTGGTGTACGCTGAGGCAAGCTTCCAAGGTCTTTGTGGACACGCCCTTTAGGTCTCCCTGCATTAGAGAGAACGGAGGAAGGACTAGATGACATGAATCCTGACTCCTAGATACCCATATCGAACAACATTCTTGGACAAAACCGAAACCCCCAAACCAAACCAAAACAGCAACAAGTTATCTTTCCCACGAGACAGCTGCCTGGTGAGAGCTTTATCACAGGAGTTTATCTTTCCCCTTAAGTCAGAGGGGTTAATTATTTCTAAAAGGCAGCTCACTGGGTTGCCTTTAGAGTACCCCTAAGAAGTCACACAGTCAGGATCTATTGAGACTCATTCGATGTCTGACCCAAATACACAATGGCTTCACGCTCTACCTGACAACAAGTCGGTGTCTTTCCGGTGTGGAAAGCGACTATCTCTTGACCTGCAGGACACTGTGTCCACTCGCATCTTCTAAGTCTCTTCTCTGAGGGTGGAACGAGATGCAGCCGTGAATGGGACTGACACCCTGGCTGCCTGAGCAGGATGCAAACTTAACCACACCACATGGCTCGGCTTTAGGTGACAGAAGGAGTGTGGGCTGGGGTCTTCGGAGTAAAAGCTCCTAGGCGCAAGGCACAAAAATGGAGGTTTCCTAGTCACAGAAGAGCCATTCTTTTCGTGCACTGATGTTTGGACTATGCTTTTCCCTCTGCGTTGTAAGGAAAGCATCATTTAAAATAATCAGATTGGCTAATGTTGGGTGGCTGTGATCAACATACACAATAGATACCGCTTAGGGGAGAAAAGGCTTATTGGGCTCGTGTTTTCAGAGGCTCTCCACGGGACGCCATACATGGTGGAGTTCACAGTGGTGAGAACAGGGTGGGGTGGGGGGGGGTAAGACATGAGCTGTGAGTCCAAAGTCTGGAATCAGTATCAGACCTAACCTTCGAAAGTCCTCCAGGCCTCATTCTTCTTAATGGCTACACAATCTTGAACATAGTGCCACCCCTACAAGCATTCAAAACACAAACAAGGTTCTCAGACAAAGGGCCTCCCTCCAGCATTTCATCTGGAGAGGAAAGGGCTCACTGCTCCTCTGCAGGTGTAGAAGACTCTAGACCTGATGATTCTTGGACAAGTTGTTCACTCATCAAACACGCGGAACAGCCTGTGATCTACAGGTGCGTGGGGAAGCAAGACCAGGTCCCCAACAAGTGCCAGGGGTGCTGCTTGGAAGAAGCCAGTCTACGCCCGTTCAAGGTACAATGCCTGCTCACAGCCAGCCTGGGGATGGGCTGCGCAGGCTGGGAATCCAAGAGAGATAAAGTCCAGACCCACTATAGGTTTAGGTTTCTCTCTCTCTCTCTCTCTCTCTCTCTCTCTCTCTCTCTCTCTCTCTCTCTCTTTGTGTGTGTGTGTGTGTGTGTGTGTGTGTGTGTGTATCTGCCATCCCTCCCCTCCTCTTCCTTTTGGTTTTCTGGATCTCTCCCTCAGAATCGTATTACTGTATTTCCTTGGCTACTAAAAACAATCTTAAAATCAACATTTTTCTCCTCAGAACCAGACACATGCACAAAAATACATTTCCACTCCAAGAAAACTGCCATGCAATGTGTTGTGTGTGGTCGCTTAAGAAAGGCACTGAGCGTAGTATGCTGCCAGAAACTCAGACCGGAGACTTCAGCAACCTGCTAGCAGGGAACAGTCAGGGCCCCAAGCAGGGAGGCGGCTTACCAGCCCTTGGTAACAGGCCTCACCTCTTACAAGCATAAGCACAGGCCAAACCGTGGGCAATGACTTCCTACAAGCTTCTATTTATTGTCACATTGCTATGGAGCACGTCCCCTCAGCATCGATGGAATTGCGCAGGGTGGGTGACCAGTCTGCTGAAGTGAGAACAGAAGGGGCAGAGGGAAACTGAACAATTCTACAGAAGCCTTGCATATGTGAAAGTAACTAAGGGACACTGCGTTAAGAGCTGGCAAGGGAAATTCGCAGGAGAGCGTCCCCCCCCCCCTCTGTTTCTTGGAAGCAGTATGTCTGCCAGAGGGCCAGTGTTTAATCGAACTAGCTTAGCTCTGTACACAGAGCGCATCTTCTTGCTTTATTCTGTGTCTGGCAGAGCAGGCGAGGCTGGTGCTGCTGCTGCTGCTGGGGATGGACAGGAGCAAAGCAATTCACCATGTCGTGTTGGGGAAGACGTCTAGGATGGCAGAAATTAATCGGATGGGACTAGTAGAGAAAGGGAGATGGGTCAAGGTACACTCAGCCTTTCATTACTCGTCAGAGATGAATGGTTCACCGGGCAGGCATCCGGGAGCCCGGCTCGCTATAGGGAGACGTCAGTGCGCTTAGGTCCCGGGTGGAAGAGCCCCCGGCCCCTCCCGCGCAGGCTTCCTTTATATAAAGTCCGGGGCCTCGTCGAGTCTGCAGCAGTGGCGCTCTAAGCGGCGGTGGCAAGCGCTCCTTTCCTCCTGTGGCTGCTCCGCTAGGACAGCCCGCTCTCAGCTTCACCGAGAACCCTGAGGACTTCCCGCCGGGACCATGCGAGGCTTCGAGCTCCCACTTTTGCTGTTGGCGCTGGTCCTCTGCCAGGCGCCCCGGGGGCCAGCTGCTCCAGTGTCCGCAGGCACAGGCGGAGGGACTGTCCTGGCCAAGATGTACCCGCGCGGCAGCCACTGGGCTGTGGGTAAGTGTCCCGAGAGTGAGATCCCCAAGCTCCTATCCTCAGAGGGAGGGAACATCAGCTGGAGGGAACCTCTCTCCCCAACTGGGCATTTAGCTTGGGAGTTTGGCTTGGCTCCTTTCCTTCTACTGAAATACCCAGATCTCCCCTAAACTCCATCCCACCGTCTCTTGTTTTGAGAAACCTGACAAGTCCCTTGCCAGTGGCAGACTGGTCCCCAGGTCCCTTCCCTCTAGTTTCCCACCTGTGAGCATTCCCCCCCCCCCCGCGGGGCGTCATGCCTGCTCAAACCCTCTCCCCAAACCTCTCAACGTCGCCCGCAGCTCACTTTCCCTCCATACCTGCTCAATGCCTCCTATTGTTTGTCTAGCCTCACCCCTATTCTCAAACAACTTTGGGGGAAGCCAGGTCCCCTAGTGAATCCCGGATCCCAGTCCAGCTTGGTGGACTGGCTCGTGTGGGCTGGAATTCAGGCTGTGGTCCTACACCAAGCTGAACCACAAGGTATGGGGACCTGGGTGCAGCGTCACCCACCTTGGGGTTCAAAGACTCTCCTGAGTTTTCTCACTCCTTCAACTCTCTCTGAAGCGAGGCTCTTTCCCTGGTCCTTACACTCCATCCCCTCCCCTCCCCCCAGTCCCTCCTTCTTCCTCCTCATTCCCTGCCTTGGCTGATTTCAGAGATCATAACTACTCTACAAGCTTATCTGGCTCCTGCTGCCCAAATCCCAGGCGCGTGGCTATCTCTTAGACCCGCAACATCACCCTCTTCCCTTTCTTTTTTTCTGACTCCTGCCAACAAGTCTTGTTGGGGTCCTGGGGGCGTTATGCCTCCTCAAGCAAACGCAGCTTCCATGAAATGCTGAGTCCAAGGTCTCCTGATCTTCAGCCACTCCAGTTAATTGTGACTACCTTCCATTTCCTGGGAAACAGGTTCCTTCCCTAAAGAGCTTGAAGGAGTGTGTGTGTGTGTGTGTGTGTGTGTGTGTGTCCATCCCTAGTTAGGTACTTAGTAGCAGGGAACAGTGTATGGGAAATTTCTTTAAAAAGTCTCAGATTCTAGGTGCCAAAACGAGGCTGGATTTGGGGTGGGGATGAGATTGAAAACTCTGCCTCTGCCTCTGGTCTTCCATGCTGTGTTTGGCCAGAGAGCACTGGGTTGCCATCCTATAGTTTTGGGAGGTCCTGCTAAAAGTCCCAGGGATGAAAGGATGTGTGACCTCTGAGGGCCTCTGGAATTCCAGGAGTCTGGATAGAGGATGGAGTGCAGGTTGAAAAGGAAGAAGCAGAGAGACCTGCATTTCTTGAATGAAGAACGTTGAAGAGGTCCCTAAGAACCCCAAGTTAGAGCTGGTCATTCTTAGAAAGGAATCCTCAGGGCTTAGATTAAAAGGCCATTGTCTGATGCAGCAGTGGACAGGGAGGGAGAACAGACAGATACTCCAAACTCCATTATTTTTTTCTATCACCACACAAGAAGAGACAATGAGCTGTCATCTAACCCTTGGGGACTAAGAGCGCATCAGAGGAGGGTAGGAATCCAGTGTCGTATCTACGGTACCAGCCAACCTGAAACTGACCCACTGTCATTAGGGGCACCCCATCCTGGAGTATTTAGGGTATGTCCCTTTGTCACTGTCCACAGTGGTCCTACAAACATTAAAAAATTTATTTTCAGATGCTTTCTTCTCTGTTTAATAATTTTAGCTGCAGGGCACCGAATGCAGGTCATCCTCACATAAGCCAGCTCTGGAGCTCCAATCTCAGCCTCCACTGGGGTTCTATAAGATTTAGGCAAGTTTGCCGAAGGTGCCCAGCCTACCCTCCAAGTTGCTGTGGAGCCCAGTCAAGCCTCACGTTTGAGTTTGAGAAAGAGACACAAGGCATTTTGGATAGGCGCTGTTGAAAGAAAGGCATCAGCAATGTGAGATTTAGCTTTAGTTTGGAAATGTCCTAAGACAAGGTCCATTCTCTCCCATCCCGGAAGAGAGGTCGCTCAGGGCTCTTTTGGCTCCGTTTGATTGAATTTTGGTGATGCTAGGCGTGAACTCAGGCCAGTGAGTGCTCTGTCACTAAGCTACCCTTACTTACCTTTTTGGAGACAGGGCCTAACGGTGCAGCCCAGCCTAGCCTTGAATTTGTGATCCTCCTGCCTCAGCTTTTGTAGTGCTGGGATCACAAGCATTTGCCATCATTCCTGGCTTAGTGACACCCTAGAACTAAACCTCTGCAGTTGCCCACAAGGAAACCGTCACCACAGCTCTCTCAGGGAGTTGCTCTTTCCGGCTTAGGGAAGCAAGGGACAATGAGTCAAGCTTGGAAACTGCCCACACTTCTCCTGCCGGGCTTCGTGCTCACGGGCATATTGTGTGTGTGGTGAAAATACAGTCAACACAAAGACTAGGGACTATGCTCTGTGTGCCCCCCAACATGCTCTTAGTGTTGGCTCTCACTTTGATGTGGAGCAGAACTCGGGGAGCTGAATTGGGTGATGTCACCGTTTGGATGCGGACGAGTTCATACGCACCACGGGGCACACCAAAGACGGAAGTTTACACTATGTGCTTATAAAGACTATTTTTCCATCTCCTCTTTCCATACGTGTGTGTGTGTGTGTGTGTGTATGTTATGAATTTGGGTGTGTTCATGCTGCATATGTGCGTGGGGATGCATGAGGTAGACTGTCCTCCTACCTTATTCACTGGGGCAGGGGGCAGGGTCCCTCAATCAGATCCAGAGCTGTCGGAGGTGGCTGGTCTAGCTACCCAGCTTGCTCTCCTCTTCTGAGACTGGAATTACTGGCAGGCCGCCAGGCCTGCTCATCATTTACACGGGTTCTGAGGAGCTGTACTCTGGTCCTCTCACTTACACCGTACTTTAGCCCTGAGCCGTCTCCTCTGCCCCATAAGTACCATTTCTTGGAAGTACATAATCCTTTACATCTGAATGATATTTTCTCAAATTAGGATAGTTTTCTAGTTTCAACTCTGAAGAAATTAGTTTACATTTCAAACCTTCCCTTTAGTGGTATATTACACAATTTAAAGGCACAACACCTGTTTTTTTTTTTCTTTCATTCAGAGCAAAGCTTTATTATTATTATTTTAAGTACCCGTCTTTTCTCTATATTGAGGTCTCCATTATTTTGATATGGATGTGTGACAGATGATGATAGGAGATGAAGTGGAAGTGGGTATCTTGTCCATGTTGCCATGGAGATGATGATGTGGTTGACAGGAGCGAGCGATGAAATAGGACCCAGGGAATGTGTGCTTCCCTGGGATGTTATAGATGGCGCACTTCCTGTACTAACCAGTGTGTGCGTGCGTCGAGAAGAGGGCAGCTGAGCCGCGCATCCCCAGCAGGCGAGCACTGACATTCAGTCTAGCGTCGTCAGGATCTACGTTAGGTCAATAATAAGATGGGCAGCGGCTCTATTTTCCCGTTAGAGAAAAGTCCACAAATGTATTCCAGCACAGCAAAGGGAAGGTCTCCATAAAATGATCCCCGTCACCCCACTGCTTTATTGGCAATGACTCTTTCCTCGTTTTTAGCATTCTAACTAGATGACGGGCGATCGGAGACTCTGAGAGTGACTGAGGTGATTACTGTGGGCATCAGGGTTTCAGCGCTGTCTTCTAGCCACCATGATTCAATTTCCTCCATGTAACTAGAGCGGATGACACAGAAGCTTCCTAGGAAGCTGTGCAAATGTGATCACCACGCGGGCCAAATGGATGGCTATTTAGTGGGCAGCTGGGCACCGGGCTGACCCAGCAGATGACTGGAGCGATGTAAGAGTCTCATCCTTCAATTGGGACAGTGTCCCTAACAAGCTCTTCAAGCAGTGTGGAGTTGCCTGAGTGGCAAGTACTCACTCAAAAATCTCATTTGAAGGCTGGAAGCCTGCCTAATAGTCACAGAATTAATTTTTTTTTCAATTCACACGATAGCATGATAGACTGAGATACGATCCTCGCTCTCTCAAAATCTCATTTGAAGACTGCCTAACACTTACAGAACTAATTTTTTGCTATCCACACGATATCATGATATACTGATAAATGATCCTTGCTCCATGGGACACTAGCTATTCATAAGCCACAATTTTCTTTGCAGATCCCAAGATGATGCTCTGCTGGGAAGGTAAAAGACACTTCAGAAACAGTTTCCTGTGTTTGAGATGAACTTTTTAGCCTTGTTATGATCCTAGATCCTTTGCCTATGTCTCAAAGGATTCCGCAAGTCTCATTTCACCATCCCACTATGGTGCCAATCAAATGAGAGTTCCCACGCGCAAGCATTCCGCAAACCGCCAATTGCAGCTCATATGACAGGCATAACGAAGGTGGACAGAGGCGCTGTACAGGGTCTCTTTCCATTTAATTTATGGACAGTCATTCAAGCTTTATTCCTGCAGTGTTTCCCTGGACAGCGCCTAAGGCCAGTTAGTGCTGCAACCATGAGACTTTTATTTTTCTGGACACTTTAAATCAAAAGCACCAAAGGCTTAGTAATAGAATAAAGCGCGGTGTCAGAGAAAATGGGAGTGGAGAAATGTCAAGTGCGCTCATCTGAAGGATGAAACTGTTAAGAGCTCAGACCTGACTAGGTGTGGGGGTTGCACCTCTTCATCTCAGACCCTAGTAGGCAGAGGGAGGCAGATCCGAGTGAGTTTGAAGCCAGCTGGGACTACAGGGTGAGACTCTGCCTCAAAAACAAATAAACAAATGAAAGGAAAAAAAAATTGTGTATTTGGAGTTTGCACTTGCCACCAAGTTAGACTAACAGAGTTCAAGACCTGGAACCCACATTGTAGAAGAAGAGGAACAGCTTCCACAAGTTCCTCTGACTTTCACATACACAGTGTTCTCTCTCTCTCTCTCTCTCTCTCTCTGTCTCTGTCTCTGTCTCTCTCTCTCTGTCTCTCTCTCTCTGTCTCTCTCTGTGTGTCTCTCTCTGTCTCTCTCTCTCTCACACACACACATACACAAAGACACACACACTAAATAAACGTAAAAAATATGTGCAGACCTGGGATTGATCGCCCACTTCTTAAATGTGTGAATATCCCTGTTTTTAGTACTTTGGCCTCCTTCTTAGGATTAACTAATTAATTAATTTATAAGGCCGGCACATGTGCATAGAACTGCCGAGAGAGTCCCGGGGCCCCCAAAGAAACCTCCAAACTTAAGTGGCTGTTGAACATCAGTCAGAACTTGCTTTCTGACTTGTTTTTCATTACACTCTTAACCCACCATCGCTTCCAAGTGAGAGTTTTCTGGATTCAATTTCAGCTAAAATTCAGAGAAAGTTTAAATGAAAGATTCCTTTGGTGCAATTGTATTACAGATAAGAGAAAGGCAACATTAAAAAAAAACATACAAAGAAACACATCAAGACTTTCATTTTCAGCAGAAACTTGAAATTGGTGGTGGGAGACGTCAGGATTCTGCCTTTCAGCTGGACACACAGAATTGATGGGACTCCACATCTGGGAGCTTTTGAGATGTGATTTGGCCTGCCCTGTTCCTTTCATGGTTGATAACACCGGAGGCTGGGTGCTACAGCCCTTGTCTGAGGTCCCCCTACTAGTCAGTAGAGGTGCTGAAGCCAAATCCAGGGCTCCCGAGTCACACACAGGTCTGGATTTTGTTCAGTTCACGCCATGTTTAGAACAGAACGTAAAGTCTGTGTGCTGTGTATAGACCAACTCCTAATAGCAAAATAATGTCCTTTGTTCTGCCTTTACCAGGAAGCAGAACACCCTCGACCTGCATCCATTTTGGTCGCTCCTTCCTTCATTCCCTTTGGTTAAATTTGTGGCATCCTGCGTTTGTTCTGTTTTTATAGGACACTTAATGGGGAAAAAGAGCACAGATGAGTCCCCGTCCCTGTATGGGTCTGAGGGAGACGGCCTGAAGGAGCAGCTGAGGGAATACATCCGCTGGGAAGAAGCTGCAAGGAATTTGCTGGGTCTCCTAGAAGCCTTGGGAAACAGAAGCCATCTGTCACCTCAGCACCAGCCTACTTGGGTTTCCGAGGACGGCAGCTACTCGAACGACGTTCAAAACGGAAAGGTGAAACAAACATACTTCAGACTTGGGGTGGGAGGTATCTAGGGAGAGAGTTCACGGGGGGGGGGGGGGGGGGGGGGGGGGGGGGGGGGGGGGGGGGGGGGGGGGGGGGGGGGGGATCCGATCAGGGGAACAGAAACTGACTATTATGCACACTGGTTACCTTTTCCATCATTTTACAAAAATCCCTGACCCAAAGCAGTTTGAGAAAAGCTGGGTTTGCTGTGGCTCGCGGTCCAAGAGTATAGTCCATCAGAGTGGGGAAGGTGTGGTGGCAGGACCGCGAGGTGGCTGCCATGTGTGTCACAGAGAGATAGATGCTGGCACTCTGCTCGTTTTCTGGTCCCCTTTCAGTCTATCCAGGACCCCAGCCCTTGGGGTGATGCCAGCCACACTCAGTATGGGCCTTCCCACCTGTGAAGTATTTTTTTTTTTTTTTTTTTTTTGGAAAATAGCCTTACAGATACACCCAGAAGTGTGCCTCCTGGGTGATTCTAGATCCAGTCAAGTTGACAGTGTAATTACCATGGTGGGAAGTCTTTCCGTGGCTACACTAAGCCAGCACCTATGTGCGCTAAGCAAACTATCACTCAATTTTCACGCTATCTTTTCTTTTGATAGAATAGTTTTTCTCTTGGAAGACAACACTAAAGTCCAAAGTCCAGTTTAGGAGTTTTTTTTTAATTAGTAATTATGCTTGTTTGAAGCGGTGATTATGGTTTTCATGAGAATTTTTGTTTATTTTTAGCCCAGGCTGGCCTGTAACTAGAGACTATTCTGCCTCAGCCTCCCAAGTGTTTAGGATTACAGGCGTATGCCGCCACCCCTACTTCTTGCCAGGATGTTTTGATAGTGAGTCAACAGACAGTACTTGAATAAATTCTTGAGGGTTTATAGAAATGTTCATTTTTTATATGCACTAGAGAAAGAAAGGTCCTATTGGCAGATCTTTCTTTTCAGAGGAGCGAGTTCTTGTTTATACACAGCTGTATTTTTTCCTACTTATTCCAAACTTGAATAATTCGAGTTCTACTCTAATATTCAAAACTCAGGGAGTATATCGAAGCCATTGGTTCATTGGTATGTAATAACACTACATGATGGTGCTTAGGTACAAAGATAGCATATAAGAGGCTGGATTTTACGAGAAGCAAGGCAGCTGAAATGAGGGATCCATCACCAACTTCTAACACACATACAGGAGAAGGTGAACATAATTCATAAGAGATGGGGCATCCTTTCTCTACTTCCTGGCCTTCTGCGCCTCTGCCCTGCCCTCCCATGATGGACGGAGGAAGACTGTAAAACTATAAAGTTAATATTTTCTTCCTTAAAAACAATAATGTGAGGGTAGAGAGATGGCTCCATGATTAAGGGTGCATACTGCTCTTGCAAAGGACACCAGTTCAGTTCTCAGTACCAGGTCTGGCAGCTAGCAATGGCCTATAACTCAGTTCCAGTGGATGCCCTCTTGGGGTCTTCACTCATTCTGACCAAACCCGTACACTGTAATCCAGCTACTAGGGTAAGTAATTACCTCATTTGACATCACACTCTCAGGAATGCTATTTATTTATATTTTTTGACGTTAGTAATGAATCCAGTGTTTCGTACATGCTAAGAGTATCCTCCTAAGTAGAGCCCCAGCCCCTGAATTTTGAGGACACAGGGACAGAATCAGACCACTTTTCAGTGATGGTACAAGAGCAATAGCCTGACTTCCACCTGCTTGGGACAGTATTGCCCTACAGGTCCTCTCCCAGGCACTGGCACCCACTAGTCTTAACACATGGTATGCAGGATGGAGAAGGTGGCCTTGCTTTGCTCTGTTCCTGGAAACATACTTGCTTGTCACTCACAGAGCTCAGAGATCTCTCTGCTTCCCCCTATCATGGTTAGCTCTTTGATGGCCTTTCCAGAGGCTCAGGGCTAACCTTTTGGGCGGAGATCCTTTCTGTTTCACTCCCCTCTCATCCATTGGGAGAGTTTTGATGTTAAATGCAAAGTAAAATCTCATTTGTTGCATGAAACGCCGAGAGAGAGAGAGAGAGAGAGAGAGAGAGAGAGAGAGAGAGAGAGAGAGAGATAGCGCCTTTAGTAGCTTTCATTCAAAAGAAAAACAATCTAGATGAAATCAACCCATAGAGAGATCAATCCCAAGGTTGCACAAAGCTCCGAGTCACTCTATAGAAATGGGCTTGCAGGTGGTAGGGCTTTTGGCTTCCTTGTTTGTTGAAGGCCCATTTGCTCAGAGGATGCTGGGAACTTGTAACTGATTCTCAGCCCCTACCTGGCCACACACATTTTCTTGGTCTACTGTTTTCCTGGAGTGGATATTTAATAACTGTGTGGTTCTCATTTATTTGAAGAATGCAAGACTCAAAAAAGCCTTAAAACCCTCAAAGATAAATTTCTACAAGCATCAAAATGTATATGCCCTCATAGGTCATTCATAAAACACTCCGGACGCACACTGTGTCATTCTCCAGTGCTTAATTTTCCTTAGAAATTAAAGATATGTTTATATTTTAGGTGTCTGGGTGTTCTGCCTGTCGATATGCCTTGTACACCACGTGTGTGCCTGGCCTTGCGGGTCAGAAGAGGGTGTTGGATGCCCCGGAAGTGGGGTTACAGATGGTTGAAAGCATCCACGTGGGTGCTGGGATTCAAACCCTTGTGTTCTTAACTGCTGAGCCCTCTCTCCAGTTCCAGTGGTGCTTCCCTTTCCTGAGCGAACAGCAGCACCCGGCTGGGATTGCCTTGTCCCCTGAACTTGGCTCTGCCAATCATCAAACTCCTTAAAAATTCAATTCCTTTCTCGAGGGCCCCCAATGTCCCATATTCCGCAGAATATTCAAGGCTTTAAGGAATTAGGAAAGCGTAGCTTTGCTGAGGTCTCCGTGTGACATTATAGGGAGGATGGAGGGGCAGTCACGGGAAATGGCTCCCACCACTCTGGGTCAGTTTTTACTTAGCCGGGCCTTGCTTTCTGATCTATCTTCTGATGTGCTGGTTTTCTTTCCCCAAGTCCAAAGCCCCATCCCATTTAGTTCTCCCTCAAGTTGAATAGTTAGCTAGACACACACACCAGCCCTAATCTCTTGGCTACATTTCCCAGAACTGTGGAAAACAAATTTAGCGATGAGTTTAGTCTTCACCAGAAGCAAACCAGTTTATTGCTTCTCTTGCTTTGGGCATTTTGCCTCAATGAAAATATGTTGTCGTGAAAAACTGAAACCATTTCATAATTATCTTATTCAAAAAGAAAGAGTGCCGAGAGACCTGGTCTATTAGAAATCCATCTATCTCCCAGGGTCAGAGAGAAGCTTAATAACCTAGCCAAGAACCAGCAGAATTAGCTGCAGGAGCTTTCTGACGCTGAAGGTCTCTGCTTAAAATTAAAAACTCTCCACACATGCTCGCCTCTCTCATGGCAGCCATAAAACACCGAGTCCTGTTGCCAACTCGCCCAGAGCTGTAGTTAGAAGCTGAGAATTTCCTATGTTTTGATGGCAAAGATACTTACTTAATTCAGAGCGGTGTGTGGGAATGTGCGCTGACAGGAGACTCCTGGGTCAGAGCAGACAGGTCCCAGAGCTTTGCTAGCAAGAAAGGCCAGGCAAGTTCCAACTAATGTTCAGCTTTTTCTTTCTGTCGCTTTGGAGCCTATCCTGGAACTCACTCTGTAGGTCAGGCTGACCTTGAACTCACAGAGATAGATCCCCCTGTCTCTGCCTCCTGAGTGCTGGGATTGAAGCTGTGTGCTGCCTCTGCCCAGCTTGTTCATCTTTCGTTTACCCATTCTTCTTTCCCCTATCCTTTAATGCTTTCCTGAAAAAAAAAATGGAATTTCTACCCCCACGGATTCTACAGCATGAGGTAGGTTTCATATCAGATCTGGGGCTTAACTCGTAATCGTGGCCATGATTGCGGAATGTTCTGGTAATCAGTGAAGAATTTCTCTGTAATGTAGACCTTGGCCGCCGCCCTTTGCAGTCTTGGGCTTTTCCTTTTATTTGTGGACGTGAACACAGAGACTGGGAATGAACTGAGAGATGCTGATCAGGAAGGAGATGGATGTGTAGATTTGCTCAGAGGTCCTTCCAATAAAGGCATTTCCTCAATTGAGTGTTCCACTCCGGGGTGTGTCAAGTTGACAACCAAGATTAGCCATCACAGGCAGAATATTTTATTCTGGTAACAGAAAGGAAAGTAGAGCAATTCCCACAGGAGTTTCACAGAGAGAGCAACATAAACCAATACTAACCGATAATCCTCCAATGACCCCACCAACTTCTGTGCAGGAGGAATGAGCTCTCCCAGACCCCAGCATCTCTGTCTGCCAGATTCTGGTCCTTGGAATACTCAGTTTTCCTCTCCCATTTTCCTTTCTACTCCTTTCTCTTCCTTGAGCTGAGCTAAAACTTTCAATTCGGCCTTTTGAGGGATGTGGGGATGGGGTGAGGCTTCCTCCTCATCCCCAGCTGGCTCCTTTTATGGCCTTTGGCAGTCCTTAGGCTGGAGAGATGGTGGAATCTAAAGGCTGGCAGTCAGGTGGTTGCAGTCTTGGTTCTGCGGGAGGAAGACGAAGCTAATTGGCTTGTAAGGGAATCCATCCCCAGCTCAGGGCTCATTAGCATCTGTAGCACACAGCCTGGAACTGCAGAGTAGGTACCATTTGCCTAAGAATAGCAGCACTTCCCTTATTAGAAACCAGTGGCCAGTCTGGAAGCAGGAGGACTAAATTGCCAGAGAGTCTTGGGAAGATTAATAAACTCTTGTCTGGGTTAAAAAATAATAACATCCAGCTGCTCATCTCTTTGGGTAAAACTTGCTGAAGGGGAATAAAGTTTTTAAAAACCCTGTAACTGTTTTTCCTTTATTCTCTGTGAAATTGAGCAGAAGCCACAGCAAGCAAATGGCAGTAAATTTAGAATTTGGGTGGAGACCCAGGTGAACTCCTCTTCCCGAGCTGCCCACACTGCTATCCTGTCCTGCTTCAGTTTGTAGATTCCAAAACGAACGAGCTTCAGCTAGTGCACAGTGTGTGTGTGTGGTGGGGGGAGTAGCATTCCACAGTCCCCCTGCCTATTTCCCTAGCTCTATTCTAGTAATAAATAAACCTTTAACTTTCAACAATGGTCCAAACACACCCAAGGAATTAGATCAGAAAAGTTCGGCAGGCATAACATGCTTCTCTAACATTGTATTTAGAATCTCCTAGAAAACTTGTGAGCACCAGAATTTCCAAGTTAGAAGATTTGGGAGTTGACCCAAGAATTGCCTTTCTACCCAGTGATGCTGATGGTCTTCCGGGAATGGGTACCATTGGACTTCCCCATCACCCATGTGTGTGCATAACTATTTCTAATATATTTTTTGAAGTTGGTGGACTCTCTACTCCAGATTCTCGAGGGGAAGGAAGGAACCTCCAGCTGAAGGGACAATGACAAGAACGGCTTCCAAGGAGCAAAACAAAACCCTTTAGAGACTGCACTCCACAAGCATCAGTTCTACAGGACCATCAACCGGATTCTCTTTGTGCAATTTACTTAACGATTCCTGTATCTTTCAACCGCGACTAAACTCATGATTTTCAAGCAGCATCTCTGGTTTGAACTTGTTTCTGTGAACAACAGCCGAGAAAGCGTTCCCAATGAATACCTTTCCCAGCTAGGCTTTTTGTTGATTGGATTCAGGGCTCCAATCTGCTACCATTCACAATAAAAGCTTAATTAATCCCATTGCCCAAAGGGCAACTTGTCCTCCTATTTCAACTCCAAATGAGAAGAAAGGCTGGCAGAGCTCAGAACACACCTTGACCATAGACTTTCGTGCTCACTGATTAAGGCAGGAGGAATCACCAGCTGTCACCTCTGAGGGCCACTTAGCGAGTTCTTGCAGCGAGTAATGTCATCAGATGGGCTGGGCTGGGGATGAAAGCGGGTCTTCGCCATCACTTAGTGATTCCCTTATCTTTAGTCCTTACCCGTGCAACTCAGTGTGTTGCTGATGTCATGATACGTTCTTCCTTTGGGATGGTCCCAGGAGCTGAAAATGCTCACCTTCCTTTAACAGATGAGGAGACAAAAGATCACAGAGGTCAGGTGACTTTCCCAAGGTCATGTGGTAGATGGAAATGGAACCCAAACATGTTTTCTGTATCACTCCATCTTAAATCTTCTTTCAGCACATGTAGCAAGCAATACTGTTTTTGTGTTTGTGTTTTCGAGAGGAGTAGGAGTCCACCGGGCCGGATCCACTCAGGTTCCCCACAAAATGAAAAGATGGATTCAGGAGACTTCCCTCCTGTTTTCGAAGAATGCGGCCTGGCTGTCCATGAACACTCCCCGGCCCCATTTTTATCATGACATTTGCACATGAACAGATTTTGAAACTTGTTGCCATATGGTTCAGACTCTCTTCTTAGGAAAAAATTGCATTTGAAACCTTAAAAAGATTTATCCCGCTCCTGTTGCATCAGCAAAACATTAAAGAGCTGATGTGTTTTTAAAAACCTTGTTGATTCCAAACTCACCCAAACTGAGAGCTGCAAGAAACATCTTCCCTGGGGCTTGACTGCATTAGGTCCCCTACCCTCCGCCTTTGGGCTCTTTGGGGCCTCTGTCACAAGAACCTCCCAGGGCAGGGGACACGTTCAGTGGGTAATTATGGGTGCTTATTGCACAAGCACAAATACCTGAGTTTTGTACACAGCACCCACATAAGAAGCCAGGTGTGGCTGTGTCACTCTGGAACCTTATCCCTGTGTGGGGCAGGGCCAGGAGGATTGTTGGGCCTTGCTGGCTGTCAGTCTAGCTCCAGGTTCCGTGAGAGATGCTGTCTCAAGGGAACAAGGCAGAGCATGGCAGAGTAGGGCACTCAGTACCCTCCTTTGGCCTCTGAGTGGGCACTCACACACTCAAACACACGCCCCCCCCAACAACCATTGAAACTGAACTAAACAAACAAATAAGCTTGCTCCTGCATTGTGTCAGCTAAAACCTCATACTACAAATAAAAGAGGGTAAACGTAGAAGGCCCCGCCTTCCAACAGAAAGAGGAAAAGACTCCCGCAGAGACCCTGGTGAGGCCTTCCCGAACAGTGGCATTGCGGGCAGACAAGGAGCCAATGGAGGAAAACCCCAGGGAGATTACCACTTGCTTGCTAGGGTCTCCAGAGAGCAGATGTACATCCTGTGTTGGCAGACGTCACTTTTCTTCCTGGGTTCCGGCAGAGACATAAGAGCAGTTTGCTCAACTCTGCTGTCCCTTGCAGGGCCCCTTACTGTCAAGCTCACTCAAAGTCCACACACCATTATTTGGGAGTTAGGCTCCTCCCACTCAGTAGGCACTGCCTCTCATCACCTGCCTGACACACTTGGAGCCCTGGGTGGCCTCTTCCACTGGCGCTCACCCATAAATCAGTCATAACTGAATGTCTCTGACTGGTGAGCCCCTGAGTACATGACTGTATCTAGCTGCAGGGGCAGCTGGGAAGTGTAGTTTTCAGGCTTCTACTTTGAGACTGTGGCATTAAAATCACGGGATTCTATCAAACAGGAAAAGGTTAAGCCAAAGATGTGGTCAACCGCACATAACAGATGTCTCTCCCTTAAAAAAAAAAAAAAAAAAAGATTTTCTACTTGGTTTCTGCACTCTGTTATGCTGAAGACCTACTAGGCTCCAGCCTGAAGCTTTGGAAAAGTGTGGGGTGGGAGGGTAGGGGGGGGCACACTACTGGACAGCTGTCTACAGCATACCCACTGACTGTGTACACAGCAAGGTGATTGTGTCTAACAGGAGACAACACAAAGCAGGGGATGCCAAAGAGGATGCATCCGAATGGCAAGAAAACAATAACAGCTTCGGGTTTGTCAAGTGCTATAAAGTGGATCTCTCTGGGTAATCGGGGTGTCTTCACTTGGATTCGAGGTTCTTAATGACTAATAGGCTGCTCAGGTAGCGTGGTACAGATTGCAAACTCAAATCGCCCCCCTTCCGTTCACACTGGGGATGCTCCATTGTCACAGAGCATTTTGACCCAGCTTGAAGGATGGGGAATATTCCAAGCCCAGTGTGGTTCACTCCCTCCACCTGGGCTGCTCGCAGGAGGTCCACAGCCGGGACTCTGCTCCCCCACCCACCCCATACCGCAGTTCCTCGCCTCTCCAGCTGGTGTCTTCTGCTTGAATCCACTTAAATAAGAACCAGTTAAAATATCTCTCCACTTACCCCAGTTTTCTTCTGTACGGGCTGCTTTTGTGTGTCAACTTGACTCAAGCTAGAGTCATCAGAGAGGAAGGAGCCTCAGTTGAGGAAATGCCTCCATTAGATCTGGCTGTAAGGCATTTTCTCAGTTAGTGATAACTGGGGGAGGGCCCAGCTCACGGTGGGTGATGCCATCCCTGGGCTGGTGGTCCTGGGTTCTATAAGAAAGCAGACTGAACAAGTCATGGGGAGCAAGCCAGTAAGCAGCACCCCATCCATGGCCTCTGCATCTGCTCCTGCCTCCAGGATTCTGCCCTGTTTGAGTTCCTGTCCCGACTTCCTTCAGTGATGACTAGTGATGTGGAAGTGTAAGATGAATAAACCCTTGCCTCCCCAACTTGATTTTTGGTCATGGTGTTTTGTCGCAGCAATAGAAACCCTAAGACACCTTGCAACTGTGCATGTCCACAAACACTGTATGACACATGGCTGTTGGAAAGAAGCAGACCATACTGTCATCACAAGGGACATAGGAGGCCATCGATCAATGCCCAATGAAGTGTCATACTCTAAATAGACCGCTCATACTTTCAGAAAGAGGATGATAGGGATTCTTTCTGATGCTGACACCATGTCTTACTTTTCCCGAGTGCTGTCTGGTTGTATGTTTAAATATAAAAGAAAAACTTTTCCAGATGAAGTTGGGGAAAATGTCCCAATCAGTTTGCCATGCAAGCATGCCATTCCCCGCACCCATGTAGGAAGAGGCAGAGGCCGGGGTATTGTGGGAGCTCCTTCCGCTCCTTCAGCCCCAAGGATCCCTGGAGTTTACTGGCCAGCCAGCCTAGCCAAATGAGGGAGCTTCAGACTCAGGTGAGAAGATCTTGTATGAAAATATGAGGTGCATAGCAACTGAGAAAGAGTCCTGATGCCAATCACTCTTGGTTTCTATATGCAAGCAGACGTACATGCACACATGGACATACACATGTGCACACACACCACATATCATCATCATCTCAGGGGTTTAATACCTTGTTTTCATATAAGGGATCTTGTTTAATGCCTTATGCTGCCGGTTAACAGTTAAGGGTCCTCTCTGAAAACTGTTGGTAATTTGCTTGTCAGAGATTGTGTGTAACAAAACTAAACCAAACAATACCTGTGGTTTAAAGAGGGTGGAGGTTGGGGTCTGGAGAGATGGCTCATTAATTAAGAGCAGTGCCTACTCTTCTGGAAGACAGGGTTTGAGTCATCGCACCAACATTGTATCTCACAACTATCTATAACTCCAGTCATAAAAGATCCAATGCCCTCTTCTGATCTCCACGGGTACTTCATGCATGTTATGTACAGACATGTATGCAGACAGAACACCTACACACATGAAATAAAGCTTGAAATTAAAAATAATTCTTTAATTATTTAAATAATTTAAAGAGGATGGAGCTTTAACTTTTCTCTCATATCACAAAATATCTAGAGGCAGGCAGTGGGGGCCGGGAAAGGGATCCCAGGATTTAGGATGCTTCGTGATTTTCATCCCAGAATTGCCACCTTGGCTCTAGTCAACTGCCCACTTCAAGAAGAGAATCAGAAGAGGCTGGGTCTGTATTATAGAAGCAAAGCTTTCTCAGAAACCTAGTAATTGTGTGTTCATTAGACGTCTGTGACATGAGACTCCTGGCAGCCAGGAAAACAGAAGTGTCATTTCCTAGAATGAGGCATTGCTGCTTGCTGTATCACAGCCAAAACAAAAACAACAACAACAACACCAAAAAAAAAAACCCAGTAAAAACAAACCCCCTTTTTCTTCACAAGTAAGAGGCTGTACTGGCTGGGTAGCTAGCAAGTGTTTTTCATGTCTGCTCTTATGACACTGGGTCCTGGGAATGAGCTGGAAGTAGAGTGTTAAGTCCAGGATGACCAGGAGGGTCTTAGACAATACGTTTCCATGTCTGCTGTGACTGCACGTTCATACTGCATGTGGTATGTCAGAAACTCACTGCTCACAGTGTGCCGTCTTCATGGTCCTGCCTCCCATCCCTTTGCTGTTGTCTTTGAATCTTTTCCCCTTCACTTTTATTTTAGGTGTGTAGATGTGTTTGCCTGGATGAGCATCCAGTGCGAGAAGAGGGCAGAGGACTTTGGGTTCCCCTGGGATTGCAATGACAGATAGTTGGGAGCTGCTATGTGAATGCCAAGAATCGAATCTGAGTCCTCTAGAAGAGCAGCCAGTGTTCTCAACCACTGAGTCATCCCTCCAGCCCCATATGCCATCTTCAAAATTTTTTTATTATATGTTATGTGTGTGTGTGTGTGTGTGTGTGTGTGTGTGTGCTCCACAATGCACAAGCAGAGGGCAGAGGACAACCAGCAGTATTGATCCTCTGCATTATGTGAATGTCAGGGATGGGACTCAAGTCATTTACTTGCTGCTAATTCCCCCACCTTCATCTTAACTTCTGAAATTAAATCTAAGATGTGGCTCCTTTTTTTTTTTTGAGATTGTGAGAGCTTTATTTAAACTAACAACAGTACAAACAATCGAAAGGTAGTCTGCAGAGGAAAAAAGAAGTGTAGGGATCTTGGTTGTTTATACAGCATAAATCATGTTTCCTAAGCTCTTTGATTAAGAATATTCCAAGGAGCCGCTAATTGTTTTCCACTCATGGTTTTCACACAAGATTATGCTTACAGTTTGGAAGCTTAAACCCAAATTTCCTTCTCCAGAATAATAATACGAAGCTAATGCTGAGTCTTATGAGAGATCTGCGTCTGAACACTGACACCTGACTTCCTGCGTGTCTTGCTGGTGAATCCTCAGATCCTTCCCAGAGTCCCTAACTCTGCCTGAAAGTCCCGCCTATTCTTTCCTGCCTAGCTATTGACCATGCAGCTCTTCATTACATCATTCAGAAGTGTCTTCGGCAGGCAAGAAAGGACAGAGATAGTCTTCACACAGTGTGATCAAATATCCTGCAACAGAAGGTGATTGCATTGAATCTGTAGATTGCTTTGGTAGGATGGCCATTTTTACTCTATTAATACTACCGTTCCATAAGCATGGGAAATCTTTCCATCTTCCGATGTCTTCTTCAATTTTCTTCTTCAAAGACTTGAAGTTTTTATCATGCAGGTCTTTCACTTTCTTGGTTAGAGTTACCCCAAAAATATTTGATATTATTTGTGGCTATTGTGCAGGGTGTTGTTTCCCTGATTTCTTTCTCAACCTGTTTATTATTTATATATAGAAGGGTTACTGACTTTTTTTTTTAGTTAATTTTGTATCTAACCACTTCACTAAAGATATTTATCAGCTGTAGGAGTTTCCTGGTAGATTTTTGGAGTTGCTTATGTATACTATTATATCATCTGCAAATAGTGATACGTTGACTTCTTCCTTTTCAACTTGTATCTGCGTGGTCTCCTTTTGTTGTCTTATTGTTCTAGCTAGAACTTCAAGTACTATATCGAATAGATATGGAGAGAGTGGACAGCCTCAGTTTGATTATTTCCTGCCTTCTACTCCTTTTAGGGTGTGTTTGCTTCTTTTTGTTCTAGAGCTTTCAGCTGTGCTGTTACGTTGCTAGTATGAGATCTCTGCAGTTTCTTTCTGGAGGCACTTAGTGCTATGAACTTTCCTCTTAGCACCGCAAGTTTGGGTATGTTGCGCATTCATTTTCATTGAATTCTAGAAAGATTTTATTTTCTTTATTTTTGCCTTGACACAATAGTCACTCAGTAGGGAGTTGTTCAGTTTCTGTGAGTTTGTAGGCTCTCTGTTGTTTTCCTTGTTGTTGAAAATCCACTTTAATCTATGGTGGACTGATAGGATTCAAGGGGGCTATTTCAATTTTTTTGTGTTTGTTGAGATCTGCTTTTTGACCGAGAATGTGGTCAATTTTGACTAATGTTCCATGAGGTGCTTAGAACAAGGTATATTCTTTTGTGTTTGAGTAAAATGTTCTGTAGGTATCTGTTGGGTCCATTTGATTCATAATATCTATTAGCTCAATTATTTCTCTGTTTAGTTTCTGTCTGGATGACCTGTCCATTGCTGAGAGTTGGGTGCTGAAGTCTCTCATGATCGATGTATGAGGTTCAATGTATGATTTAAGCTTTAGTATATATTTTTTTTTAACAAATGTGGATGCCTTTGCATTTGGGGCATAGATATCAAGAATTGAAATATCATCTTGGTGGATTTTTCCTTTGATAAATATGAAATGTCCTTCTCTATCTCTTTTGGTTAATTTTGGTTTGAATTCTATTGTGTTAGATATTAGAATAGCTGCACCAGCTAGCTTCTTAGAGACATTTCCTTAGAAAATCTTTTTCCAACCCTTTACTCTGAGGTAATGCCTATCTTTAATATTGAGGTGTGTTTCTTGTAGGCAGCAAAAGGATGGAGCCTGTTTTTATATTCATTCTGTTAGCCTGTTTTAATTGGGGAATTGATTTCATTGATGTTGAAAGATATTAATGAACAATGATTGATAATTCCTGTTATTTTGTTGTTGTTGTTTGTAGTAGTAGTAGTAATAGTAGTGTGTGTGTGTTTCCCTTCTTTGGTTTTTGCTGATGTGAAATTATTTATTGCCTATATTTCCATGGGTGTAATAACTTCCTTGGGTTGGAGTTTTCCTTCTAGTACATTCTGTAGGGCTGGATTTGTGGAGAGATCTTGTTTAAATTGGACTTTGTCATGAATATCTCATTTTATCCATCTATGATGATTACAAGTTTTGCTGGGTATAGTAGTCTGGACTGGCATCCATGGTCTCTGAGAGTCTAAAAGACATCTCTCCAGGCCTGTCTAATTTTTAGAGTCTCTGTTGAGAAGTTGGATGTAATTCTAGTAGGTCTGCCTTTATATGTTACTTGGCCTTTACCCCTTGCAGCTATTAATATTCTTTGTTCTATATGTTTAATGTTTTGATTGTTGTGCGGTGGGAGGATGTGTTTTCTGATCCAATCTATTTGGTGTTCTGTAAGCTTCGTGTACCTTCATATGCACATCCTTCTTTAGGTTAGGGAAATTTTCTTCTATAATTTTGTTAAATATATTTTTTTGGTTGTTTAGCTGGGATTCTTCTCCTTCTTCTATTATTATTCTTAGGTTTGGTCTTTTCAATAGTGTCCCAGATTTCCTGAATGTTTTGTGTTTGTCTTTTAGATTTAACACTTTCTTTGACTATTTCTTCTATAGTATCTTCAATGCCTGAGATTCTCTCTTCCACCTCTTATATTTTGATGCTGATGCTTGTATCTGAGTTCCTATTTGCTTTTCCAGATTCTTTTTCAGAATTCCCCCAGCTTTTGTTTTTTATTGCTTTATTTTATTGCTTTATTTTATTGCTTTTATTTCAGTTTTCAGATCTTGAATAGTTTCTTTCACCTGTTTGTTTGTTCTTGCATCCTTTCTTCCAGTCCAATTTTTTTGTTTGTCCTTTCTTCTATTTCTTTAAGGAATTGTTTTATTTTCTCTTTAGGGACCTCAATTGTCTTTTTAAAGTTGTTTTTAAAGTCATTTCCTTGTGTTTCAGCTGCATTGGGGTATTCAGGTCTTGCTGTCATAGGATCCCTGGGCTCTGGTGTTGCCATATTGCCCTGCCTGCTGTTGGGCTCTATTCTTATGCTGGCATCTAGGCATCTAGGATTGGGATGATGATAGCTCTAGGTACTAATTTCTGAGATTGTCTTTGTTGAGTGGGTGTTTTGTTTCTTGGCTTCTGTTGTGGTTTGACTGAAAATGCCCCCCCCCCCCCCCCCCGCAAGAAGAAGTGGTACTATTAGAAGATGTGGCTTCGTTGGAATGGGTGTGGCCTTGTTGGAGGAAGTGTGTCACTGTGGAGGTGGACTTTGAGGTCTCATATATGCTCAAGTCACACCCAGTGTCCCAGACAACTTCCTGTTGAGTGTGAGTCAAGATGTAAGAACTCCTATCTCTTTCTCTAGCCCCACTTCACTGCATGCATGCTTCCTTGCTTTCCACCCTGATGATGATGTACTGAACCTCTGAAGTATAAACGAGCCACACAATGAAGTGTTTTCCTTTATAAGAGTTGCCATGGTCATGGTGTCTCTTCACAGCAATAGAGACCCTAACTAAGACTGATTTTGTTTCCTATTTGGTTTTTTTTTTGGTCATTGTGGCCTGGATTTTTTTTTCTTTGTGGCCAATGTGATTTCTGATCTAGTAGGGAGTCTCTATCCAAGTTGGGAGCTGGCCTTCTGCTGGCTAGCTTGGCCTTTTGTTCAGCCTGTCTCTGTTTTTTTGACTGGCATTGCTTGCCCCCGAGCAGCAGAACTCCACTGGGTTTGGGACTAGGGCCCAGCAGCAGGGTAGGTGATGAGCTAAGAGGTTGTTAGACTTTTTCTTTTGTTTGTTTTGAAACAAGGTTTCTCTGCATGTCCTGGGATTCACTCTGTGGAACAGGCCTTGAATGCTGAGATCCGTCTGCCTCTGCCTTCTGAATGCTGGGAGTAAAGGCGTGCATCACCATGCCTAGCTCTCTCTTTCATCTCCTATATTGTGCTGGTGAGGCTTGCCTCTGAGGTTCCTGTTTGAGTTCCTGAATTTCTACTTCCAGTTTTCCTTCGCCTCACGTTTTCTTTATTGATTCCATTTCCACGTTCATGTCTTGAGGTGTTTTCTTCATTTTGTTCCTCTGTTTGCTTGTGTTTTCATACATTGCATTAATGGATCTATTTATATCCTCTTAAAGGACCTCTAACGTATTTGTTAAGGCAACTTTGAAGTGCTTGTCTTGTGTTTCAGGAATGTTGCCTTTCTTAGGACCTACTACAGTAGGGTTGCTGGGCTCTAGTGGAGACACATTGTCCTGGCTGTTCCTGTGCTTGATCACAGGTGTCTAAGCGTCTGGGTTTGGGGTGATTGCAGTTCTAGGTGCTGACATCTGGTCTTGTCTTTGTTGGGTGGGTGTTCAGTTTGTTGCTTTCTGTTGCCCTTTCTGGTTCTTAGGAGTGTGTGGTTGCTGAGGTCGGGAATGTTTCTGAGATCCTGCCAGGTGTCCTTAAGTATTGGGAGTTGACATTTAGGAATAGTCATGGACTCTAAGGGAGTGTAAGGCTGTCTACAGGAGAAAGAAAACAAGGGTGTGTTATCAGAATCTGCTAGTCCCTGGGGAAAAGGGGTTGTGAGGTAGGGGGGACCACAGCAGGTAGTCTGCTATGGAGCTGGGGATGAGACTGGGGATTGGATTTGGTTCCCCTTTATCTGGATTTCCCTCCTCCTTCCTCCTTTTCTTCTTCACCTTGCGAGATAAGTGGCCATTACTGAAAAAAAAAAAAAAACAACAACAACGCAGTAGTTGTTCTGACGCCACAGTGGAAATAAACAGAACAGAGAGGAAATGGATGGTGCTTCAGACGGTGCTCCCCTGTGCCAGCCACGCTCGCAGATGCCTCGGTTACACGCAACCTAAAAGGACAGGCAAGGATATTGGGGTATGCGGTGGGGATGGTCGGAGTGGGATAAATGTGAATTTTTAAAAAGACAGAAACACGAGTCTGGATTGCAGAGGGAGCTCCTTGGTCCTGCTTACCTCTAGGGTATGGAGGAGGGGAAATGGCGCTCACTCATTAGTGAGGTGTTCAAGAACATCTGCCTTTGCTCAGAGCTGCTCCGGGGTGGGCTATTTGCCTGGGTAGTGTCTTAACAATTAGAACCAGATATAATGACACCAAGGAAATCGAGGTACCCTCCTGGTATTCTTAGTTTCACTAATAAAATAATTTAAGAATGGACTCAACCTGAAGCTTAAGGATATTTGTTATATTAGAGTTCAAAATAAACATGTTCAGGGCCAGCAAACTATAAATAGCAGCTCCCTGGAGAGGAGAACGGAAAAGAGAAGACAGCCAAAGCCATGTCCTTTAAGCCAGCACAGAGATCAGACAGTGGCAGACAAGAGGCCTTGTGGTGGGGTAGGGGGGGCTTTAGAGGAAGAGTGGAGCCCAGCATTAGGGAAAATGTGCCTGGAGCACAGATAGAAGGAAGCAAAGGAGAAATTAGGTTTTCACAAAAGCAGGGGCTTCCCGAATCTTGGCTGTGGTCCTGAAAGCTACTTCCATAGGGGAAAGGATTCTGGGACAGGAAAAACACAGCATCTCACTAAAGGACTAATTATTCCGCCCATCTCCTTAGCGTGGCTTGCCCAACAAAAATCGCTTACATTGCCCGCTGTGGTCCTCTGGTTGGCCTGTAGTGTTTTGGAGGGATGTGTCAGATTTGCCCCTTGGATGATTTTGTGGACTCAGTCCTTCCCCGTGGTAAGGAAGGGTGCTGGATAGAAAAGCAGAGAGCTTGTTAGACAGAGCAAGCCACCCTGACCTGCAGCTACTGATAAGGTCTCAGCAGGCAGATGGAGCCAGGGAAGCAGTATGAGAAATGGGGGGAACCAATAGTCTGCTTCCTAAGACCGGGACTTTCTGTGTTAGGAGCACTCACAGGTTTTGCAAATTATCCTAAGAGCTGAATCTTGCAGTGTTCCTGGGGTCTGTGTGGACCTCTGCCTGCACTGCTGGGCCCACCTTTGTGGCGCTGCCTGTGTCTGTGAGATGGCTAAGATACATGTTTTCAAAGACCAGCAACTGTTGTTCAGGGACACAACGTTTCTCACTGTTCTGCTGTCGCAGCACTGAAGATAGGACCCAGAGCCTGGACAAGCTAGGCAAGCACTCACCACTGAGCTACATTTCCAGGCCTCAAACTTTGATGCCCGTGAGTGTATAGCTACAATACTGGTCCACCTGGTTATTCGTGTACAGTGGCATGCTAGTATGTCTTTGTGTGCTCCTGTCTAGTATGCGCATGTGTGCTGATGTCTTATACCCATGAGTTTGGTTGTAGTGCTACATTCCTGTCTGCTTCAGTAGTAGTACACCTGTGTACGGCTATAGTCACACAACCATGTAACAACCATGCATGCTGCTTTACAAGAACATGTGTCATCACACCTGTAAAATAGAACCCGTGTGCACTTCTTTTGCTGTCTTTCCGTGTGTGCTGCTGTATTTTATTCCCATGTGGACTGCTGGCCATTCACATCTATGTATTCTGTGTGCTAGTACAGGGGCACATCAACACTAGGGCATCAGTTTGCGTTGCTCTGTTTCTGCCCTGGAACCTCAGTGTCCATGCACACGGACGGCTATAACCATGGTCTCATGTGCACTGTTTTCTAGCAAGTCTTTGAACACTGCTGTTTCGGCACATCTGTATGTGGTGCACTGGTGGTACAGCTGTATTCTTACTTCTATAAATTGATTCCATTTGTACTGTGTACTTGTCCACCGTGGGGGCAATGTTCTATTCCTCAGAATGTGCCCTCCGCCGTTCTAGTTCAGGCCTACGCAGAGCTGCACAGAGACATCCCTTGGCTTTCTTGTGAATGCACATCATTTTCTACTGCAGCAGCAGCGCATCCGTTTTTGCAAGGATGCTGCTGTTTAGTGCTGTCGTAATAGCCGGGTGAGTTGTTCTGCTGGCACACCCATGCGCAGGGACGTACACATATACCCTTAGGTGCTGCTGTCCAGTGCTTCCATGAGTGCTGATGTCATACATGAGTCCTGCCGTAGTCTTTTATTTCTGGGCCTTTGTGTAGTAGTGCATCTACATCTGTGTGTGGCTCTACTCATACATTCATGTGTGCTCCCTTGCTATACGTGTGACCACTCCTGTCACACTGCATCCCTTGCACTCCCTTGCTTGTGTTTCATGCACACTGCTTTACTAACACGCCGTGTGAACTCCTGATTGTGGACATGCCTGAGGTTTGATGTGCTAGAAATACACAGAAACACTGAAATTAGGATGTCTCTATGTGTTGCTCTACTTCTGCACTGGCACTTCGATGTCCTTGTGTACTGCCATAATAATATTCTCACGTCTGCTCCTCTCTGGTACCTCTGAGATCACGTCTACTGCAGTGCATCACAGCATGGCGCATGCATAGTGCAACTGTTCTGGCTGCCGAACCATTGCTTACGTTTGCACCATGTATTTTGCAGCACTATCTGAGGGGTTTGGGGAGGGAACACACCATGCTACAGGCAGTGGGGGGCCTCCACATAGCCACTAGGGAACGTTTGCCACAGCACGTGTGAAGTCACAGACAGAGCAAAAGATATCCCGGAGTCTGTAGCCTCGTGGCATTTCCTTAAGGATGTTTCCCATGGAAGAGTATTCTTCATGATAGACTGACACCTTAAATATTAATTGCCACCTGCTGTTCTTATGACTCCCAGCCCAGGTGTACTTATGTAATAATATTCTCATGTGTTCTGTGTAGTTGGAAATTTCTGCTCAGTCCACCAGTTCCCAAATAGCCAATATGGAGACTTAATTTTAAGTACTCAGCCAATATCTTAGACTTGTTACTAGCTAACTCTTACATCTTAAATTAACCTGTTCTTTTTTTAAAAAAAAAAAAACTCATTTATTGATTTTTGTTTTTCTAGACACGGTTTCTCTGTAACTTTGGATCCTATCCTGGAACTAGCTCTCATAGACCAGGCCTCAAACTCAGAGATCTGCCTGCCTCTGCCTCCTGAGTGCTGGGATTAAAGGCGTGCACCACCACCGCCCGGTTATTTATTAAATCTTTAAGGGTTTCACAGCATGCATCACAATTCTATTCACCTCCTGGTCCCTCCATACTCTCCTCTCATTCCTGTTGCACCCCCTCATGAAAGAAAACAAAACAAAGCAAACAATAAACAAACTAGCAAACAAACAACAACAAAACTAAAACAAAACAAAACAAAACAAGAAACCAAAACAGAACAAAAACCACATCCGAAGCAGAAAAATCTCTGCTCCTCCTTCTCGCCTGCCTCTCCATCACCTCTTCATCTGTCCTGGTGGCACTGAAGGCATTGGAGGTATCAGTGTGTCATATTGTATACCGCTTTGTCCCATCAGCCTGACTGGTAACTGCTCATCGCAGTGAGTCATTGGTCTGGTTCAAGGCCTCTGGTTTGGGGTACACGATCCTCGCTGGGTCCCTACTGGAACTCTTCTCGGGTCTCCTGAGTCTTAGAGATCCTGTATAGCCCATCATTTCTTATCTGTGGCTTGGGACCTTCTCTCAGTACGGCATACCACCTTGCTTCTTCTTGTATCTGCTGGCAACTATGACATGCCACCCTTCTTGTGTCCAGTGTCCTTAGTCTGGTTCTCCCACATAACCTCGACCTATCTAGCATAGGCCAGGCAGCTTCTTTTTTTTTTAGAGCAATCACAGTGGCATATATGTGCACAGTGTAAGGAATATTCCACAGTGCTGCTTTCCGGCACAGTCATAATCACTTCTGTTACAGCCCGTCTCTGTGTGTTGCGTTATTAGTACAACTTTCTTGCTGTTGTGTGGTTGCTTCCATTTGGAGTGAGAAGCTGTCCGTCCCGGTGCATGGCTCTGCTCCTAACTACGTGTGCTAATGTTCATGTTCAAGTATGTTGGGGACATGTACAAGTGCTTCTGTCTGTTTCGTTGTAAGTAGCATCAGCTGATGCTGCTTTCCTAGCACACTGGGGTTTGGAGAGACTCCACTGTGTGGTGTTTTAGTGATGGACGCCTATGCGCTTCTCTGCCGCTATGTTCCTTTGCAGCAATGAGCTAGTGTATCCTTGTGTGCTCCCGCCTTCCCTGAGCAGTAATGTGGTCAATCCGTGATTCCTGCTCTAGTGTTACAGTAGGGTGCGTTTCCGTAATAGTACATCTTTCAGGCCTGGACTAGAACATCACACGTGTTGTTTTATGAGACCAAATTCATTGGTGGATGAATTTGTGAATAAAATGTGGTATGTCCATGTAGTGGAATATTACTCTGCCACAAAATGAGCAAAGTTCTGTGCTTTGCCATGAGTAGATTATGAAAACATTATGCTAATTACTAAAGAGGCAGTCACAAAAGACCGTTATGATGTTACTAAAGGTTAATGTGAAGTCCAGAATGGAAAAACCTATAAAGAAAGTAGACACATGGTTGCTAGGTGTGAGAGACACAGGAACACAGAGATACAGGGAGGGCAAAATATAAAAGGATTGCTTCTTTTTTTGTTTTATTTATTTATTTATTTATTTATTTATTTATTTATTTATTCAAGACGGGGTTTCTCTTTGTAACCTTGGCTATCCTGGAATTCACTCTGTAGACCAAGCTGGCCTCTAACTCATAGAGATCCGCCTACCTCTGCCTCCTGAGTGCTGGAACTAAGACGGGCACCACCACCCAGTAAGAATTTCTTCCTGAAGTAGTGAAAATGTGTCTGTGGATATCTTTAGAGCATTGGATGGAGGGTTTAACAGGTGACACTCATGCCTCTGTGAAAGCTGTATCAATGAAGCTTTTAAAAGTGGCCTCTGGCTCTTGCTCCCTCCTCACCCCCCATGTGCACACTGGAAAACTGCTCTGAGATGCATTTCCTGATGCTCTCCATCGCCCTCTGGGCCTGTGAGAGTCAAGAAAGAAGTTGGTTACAGCTGACGAGCCGAGAGCCTCTTCTGCCCTTCAAGGTGTCGTCATTTCTCTGCCTACCAGGTTCCCCTGTGTGGCTAATCCACCACAGTTCCTCTGCCTTCTTAGCCACAGACACTCTGCTCTAAACAGCCTGACCTTCACTGCCCTCCCCGCAAGGCCAGATGCGGACAGTGCCTTTGTAGCCAATACCGTGATCAGTCTTTATAAGACTCCAGCTCCACAGGAAAGAAAAGAACCACTTTATCTGGCTAAAGACCCTTTTCAGCAGTGACAGCTGTGGGGTGGGATGGAGGTCCTGTGGGGTTCCAGGGCCCCAGTGAGGCCCCACTCCTTCCTCACTAGCACAGAGCAAGACAGAAGATAACTCTTCAGTATCTCTTTGCAGTGAAACGCCCTCTGCGCCAGGGTCTCTGGGCTTATGGAGACAGGCTGTCCTCAGTCCAAGACATGCCAACGCCCTCTTAAACAGCAGGTGATTACCCACAGGAGAGCTGCACAAGGTTAGACCTTGTCACTGTATGTCATGGAGGGAGGGCAGGCTCACAAATCCCCATCCAAGTTAAGGTTTATTGATGTGTGTGTGTGTGTGGGGGGGGGCGGGCGTCCTCACAAGTGGGTGAGGATAAGAGAGGGGGACCTTAAAGATTGAGGAAGGACTCATGAGGCCCCGCCCTTCCCAGAATTTATGCACAACGCTTGCTCAGATGAGGAGTTTTCCTTAGGCGGTGCAGCTGAAAATGCTTCTCTGAACAACACCGTTTAATTCATGGATCACCGTGCCACACTGGTGGAGTGGTTTGTTTCTGTCGTATCTGGGGGTGAGTAGACCTTTGTTTGCATCTCGGGTGTGTGTGGTTGTATATAAGAGGGCTTCCCTTCCTCTGCCTCATCCCCTCCTTCCTTGCACCTTGGCTACTATGACTTCCACAAAGCTGGAAAGCTAACTCAAGTTAACCAAGGCTCAAGTTTCAGCTTGCAAATTGCTACTGGAGCTCAAACTGCTGCTGCATTGTTCTAAAATTACGGGGCCCTTCGTGGTCCCTGTACCTAGCTTTGCTACTTTTTGGTGACAGTGCACGCTCTCGGGTTCCTAACTGAGAGCTGAGCGGGAGCAGTAAGGAGCGCTTCTCGGTGAGGCTCCTTTCCAGGACTCCAAGACGCTGTCCACCAGGCTGCAGAATTTCAGCCTGGAACCAAGTCCTTCAGTAACTTGGCCACGGCTGCCCTCTCATGGTCAGCTTGAGAACTTCATCTGTGGCAAGAGCATCTGGATCCGTTTTAGCAAGAGAGGGGAGTTCTAAGTAGGATTGGTGTCTTTCCTCTGTGTCTCCCAACGCTCTGGAGCTTTGAGTATCTCTTTGGAGTGACATCTCTCACTCACGCTTCGTCTCAACTTGACTGCAATAATCCTGACTTTGAGGCTGGATAACCTCCTTCAGTTTCGGGGTCAGGTTACCCGGTAATGCTTAAGGAAATTTGCGTTTTGGTTCTGGAGCATCTAATTTAGGATTGATGCAGTTGCCTAAGTAAATCGAACAGAAGTGGGCTCGCCTGTTGCTTAGACAAACAACATTCTTGGTTTTGACACAGGGCTGCGGTTCTTCATGAAGCTGCTCAGATTCTGTGGTTGCTGCATAGATACAGACAAAACTTGACAAGGAATGGTTGTACTGCTAATACACCATACACAGATGCACTGCAACAGACGTAATTATAGATTTCCTGGAAAACAGCACACACGAGAATATTATTATAGCAGTGAACCAGGACACTGAAGTACCAGTGAAGAATTAGAGCAATGCACATTAGTGCCCTCATATTGCTGTGTCCATTGTTTTATTAGCATGTCAGAACACATGGAGGTGCTGAACACCCGTCCACATGGGTACCACCGTATAGAAGCACCCGTGGGAACACAAGCTAATGGGGAACCTGGGGATTGAATATTGGATATTCAGTATTAGAGGAGTGATCGATCATGGGTGATGCAGCCATACACAGATGTATTATTAAACACACGTGAGTGTTGTACTCCAGCTATACACAGATGCACTATTATATAAACACACGTGAGTGCAAAGATGCATTGTCTCGTGCATTAGAAACAGATGATTGTGCTCTGTTAGCGTGGTCACATGCAATAGGTTTTCTTGTGGTGTCCTTGACCCTTCTGGCTCCTAAATTCCCCCCAAAGTTCCTCCTCATGTTTGGCTGTGGGTCTCTGCATCTGTTTCCATCAGTTGCTGGGTGAAGCCTCTCTGATGACAGTTGGGCTAGGTACCATTTCATGAGTATAGCAGAATATCATTAGGAACATTTAATTGACTTTTTTTCTCCAGTCATGTCTGGTTCTATCTTAGGTCTCTGGGGTATCTCGCCTCTGGGTCCTGGCCCTCAGAGGTGAGTTCCCTCTCGAGATAGGGGTCTCCAGCTGGGTCAGTCATTAGTCAGTCGCTCCCACAATCTCTGTGGCATCTTTACCCCAGCACATCCTGCAGGCAGGGCAAATTGCCCGTCAAAGGTTTTGTGACTGGTGTGGTGTCCCAGCTCCCTCCCCTGGAAGTCTTGCCTGCTTACAGGAGATGGCTGGTTCAGGCCCCATATCCCCCATTGCTAGGAGTCTTAGTTAGGGTCACCCCCAGATTCCATTGCTGGAAGTTTCCCTTGTTCTAAGTTCCCAGCTCACTCCAGAGACACCCCCAGATTCCAGCTGTCTCTCCCAATACTCTCTCCCTCCATCCTGCCCCAACTCGATCCCTACTGCTCCCATCCCCACCCTCTTCCTGCCCCCCATCCACTGACAGTGTCCATTCTATTTTGCCTTCACAATGAGGTTCGTGCACCCCCACCCCGTGAGTCCCCCTGTTACTTAGGTTCTTTGTGTCCGTGGATCGTAGCATGGTTCTCCTTTGCTTTATAGCTAATATCCACTGTTGCTGAGTACATACCATGTTTGTCTCTCTGGGTCTGGGTCACCTCATTCAGGATGATCTTTTCTAGTCCCACCCATTTGCCAGACAATTTCCTGCTGTCGTTGTTTTTAACAGCTGAGTAATATTCCATTGTATAGAGGTACCATATTTGTTTTCTAATGGGAGAGAGAAAGAAAGGGTGTGGATTTGGATGGGAGGGGTAGGGTCTGGGAGGATTTGGGGGAGGGAAAGCCATGACCAGCATATGTTGTATGAAAAAAATGTATTTTCAATAAAAATTTAATAATTGGAGTTGTCCCATTTGTTTGTTTATATTTAACTTCCCCAAACATTATTAAAGGGGAAAAAAAAGCAGAAGTAGTAAATCTCTAAAACGTAGTCAAGTTTCTGGAATATTCCTCCATCAAAAACGTGTCATTTGACTTCTAAACATGCGCCAGTGTGCACAGTTCCTAATTGAAATCCCGCCGTATTTAGTCATCGCTCCAGTTTGTGGTCTGCCTGTGGCTCAGCCATGATTGCCTGGAGAGCACTGTTAAGTTTTGTCTGTGTCTCTATGCAGCAACCACAGAATCTGAGCAGCTTCCTAAGAACCGCAGCTCCGTGTCAAAACCAAGAATGTGTCTGTCTAAGCAACAGGTGAGCCCGCCTTTGTTTGGCTTGCTTTAGCGGCTACACACTAAGTTAGGTGCTCCAGAACCAAAACGCAAGGCTCCTTAAGCGTCACCAGGTGACTAACCTTCCTGACCCTGAATCTAAAGGAGGTTAGCCGGAATCACTACACCGGCTCTAAAATCAGGAGTTACCACCAGGTTGACCAATGGCTGTGAGTTTTTAGTTGTGTCGATAGTATTAATTTGTGCTATCAGGTGCTTAGCCCTCCACTTTCCAGCGTTATGGTTCCGTATTCACATATCACAGCTAAATCAAGCGGTCAGTAAATTGCTTTTGATTTTTTGGTTTCATTTTGCAGTTGAAGTCCAGCGCTGGGAGCTTGCATCTGAAAAGAGGCCCAGGTGGTCCAGTCTCAGCACCGGACTCACGTTAGAAATGCGAACATTCTCCCCTGTGAGGTGGTCCGAGAGCGTCCCACTTTGAATAATTAGCATAGAACAGTTTCCATCTGGAGCAGAGGAGAGCAGGGGCTCTTGAATTTGGTTTCTCTTACAGGAGAGATTTGCTTGGATGAGAGTCGGAGCGTGAAGTGAGAGATGTCTCTCCAGAGAGAAGTTCAAAGCTCCAGAGTGTTGGGAGACACAGAGAGAAGACACCAATCCTGCTGAGGACCCCCTTCCCTTGCAGGTAGGTGATCCTTTCGGAAAACGGATCCAGATGGTCTGGCCGCAGGTGAAGTTCTCAAGATGACCACGAGAGGGCGACCTCGGCCAAGTTACTGAAGGAGTTGGCTCCAGGCTGACATTCTGCAGCCTAGTGGAGGAAGTCTTCTTGGAAAGAAGACCCCAGAAGACCCCACGGGGCTTAAAGCTGCCCTGGGGGTGGGCGGCCGAGAAGCACTCCCTACTGCTCCTGCTCATCTCTCAGGAATCTGAGAGCGTGTACTGTCACCCAAAGCAGCAAAGCTAGGTGCAGAAGCCATGAAGGACCCCGCAATGTGAGAATAACTCAGCAGGTTGAGCTCCAGCAGCAGTTTGCAAGCTGAAACTGGAGTCTTGAGTAGTTTCATCCAACTTTGCGGAGGTTGTACTAGCCAAGGAACAAGGAAGGAGGGGATGAGGCAGGGGAAGTTAAACCCTCTTATATTCACCCCCTACACACACACACACACACACACACACACACACACACACACACACACTGACACACAGCCCACGTGTGAACAAAGGTGTATTCACCCCCAGATAACGACAGAAACAAACTACTCCACTTGGATATGGCACGGTGCCGGATAAATTTAACAGTGTTGTTCAGAGAAGCATTTGCTGCTGAACCACTGAAGGAAACCTCATCTCAGTAAGCATTGTGCCTAAATTCTGGGAGGGGAGGGGCCTCCTGAGCCCTTCCTCCTAGCAACCTTTAACTGCCTATAAATGTCCCCCTCTCTCACCCTCACTCTGCTTGTGAGGACTGCCGCCCCCACAAACACCAGCAAACCTTAACTTGGATGAGGATTCATGAGCCTGCCCTCCCTCTCTCCTGTGGGTAATCACCTGCTAACTGTTTAAGAGGGCGTTGGCATATCTTGGACTAAGGACAGCCTGTCTTCATAAGCCCAGAGATCCTGAAGCTTTGCAACTACGAACAGACACTGTAGAGGAATCTTTCACCCATATGAAAAGGGCCAAGGCTTTTTGGAAGCCTTTTTTTTTTTTCTCGAAGTCTGGCTCTGCACTAGTGAAGGAGTAGGGCCTTGATTTATAACTTTCTTTGTTCTGTATATATCTTGTGAAAGTGATTCTACATTGGAACATGGGCAACCTAAATCTGTGCTTGCCAGACCATGATCACTCATAATGGCTTCAGAATAAACTATCTCCTATGCCCTTTAAGAAAAGAGTTGTAGCTGGGTGGTAGTACATGCCTTTAGTCCCAGCACTCAGGAGGCAGAGGTAGGCAGATCTCTGTGAATTCGAGGCCAGCCTGGTCTATAAGAGCTAGTGCCAGGGTAAATACATAGAGAAACCTTGTCTCAAAAAAACAGAAGAAGGAGAAGAAATAGGAGGAGGAGGAAGAGGAGGAGGAGAAGGAGGAGGAGGAGGAGAAGAGCTGTGGTTTTTACATTGACCCTGGTCCATCTCTCCCACCACTGTGTGTGTTTTCCAACTGCTCCAGTCTTAAAACCCCACCTTTTGATTCTGATTGTCCTGATGTCTGTGAAATTCCTCTCCCTGGGAGTTTCTGTGTGTTTTCCAGATCACTATGACAAACTTTTGTCATAATCTTATCGGTCATCTGTGGATCTTTTTGGAGAAATGCCTATGCAGATCTGTTTCCCACTAAAATATTGGATTGTCTACTACTGAGTTGCAAGTGATATTTATATACTGTTGACACAAATCCCTTGTCGGATATGATCTTCAAGGATTTCCTTCCATTCTGAGGACTGCTCTTTCACCTTGTAAATGACATCATTTAATTACAGTGTGACGTTTTGGTGAAGGCGCCCTCACAGTTTTCCTTTGTTGTTCATTCACTTGGTGTAATATTTAAGACTTTACCTAATCCACAGTCATAGAGATTCACCCCTTGTCTTCTTGGCGTTGTGAAGTTTTCACTACACTTAGGTCTGTGTCCAGTGTCAATCAAAGTCCTGCATGGCTCCTGGTTGAACCCCAAGTGCCCCTGTATTGGCTACTTTTCCCTTGGCTGTGACAAAGCACCTGACACCGGGAGTCAAGGAAAGAAGGCTATTCTGCCTTGCAGTCAGGGAATGCAGCCCCTTGCGGTGGTAGCAGGAGCAGGGGCAGCTGGGCACATTGTGCTGGCAGTCAGGAAGCAGAGGAGGTGGAGGCTGGTGTCAGCCGCTTTCCCCCTTGTAATTCAGTCCAGGGTCAAAAGACACAGGTGTGAACTATATTCTTCCCCTTCAGTTAAACCTTTCTGAAAACACCCAAAAGTTTGTTTCCAGGCGATTCTAAACCCACTCAAGTTGGCAACGAAGATTAACTCTCACACCCTGAAGACCCATGTGCTAAGGACTTGTTCCTCAGTGGTACAACTGGGAGGCGATGGAACCTTTATGGGATCAAGACCAGGCAAGGCCTTGAGGTCTTGGAGACAAAGCCCTGGAAGGGGGTCGTGTAATCCTCAGTGCTCTTCATTCCTTAGCTTCCCTTTATGCTCCTATCTGCTCAAGACAACCGATGACAACTCAAGACAGAAACCTCCAAAAGGCCCAAGTAAGCCTGCTTCCTTTCTGAGTCGGTGATCTCATGTGTTCATCAACAAAAGGCAAAAGGCACCGCGTGAGGCGAGGGTCCGATGCCATTTTCTGGCATGCACATACCGTGTCAGCATGGCTTGGCACAATATTATTCTCTCCTTTGAAGAAGCCTGGCTTCTTGTCAAAATTCAGGTATAGAGTAGTTTGTCCCTAGACTCTGCTTGGTCTACATTTCTTTTATTACATTGCATTATTTTTAATATTTATGTGTTGTATGTATGTAGGTACATGCATGTGGAGGTCAGAGGATAACTTACGGGATGAGAACCTGTGGATTCCTTCTAGGCTAATGTGGTTTGTTGGAACAAGACCACCCAAAAGGTTTCAATTAACCCCCCCAAATACTCCGCCCAGCAAACAGCAGGAAGCAGTTTGGAGAAAACACCACCCAAATTTCCAAGATCATTGTTTATAAATGTCTGTTTTCATTTAAAAGGGGATATGATATAGAAATGAATACTTTGCATTGGTATGGATCTTGGTCTATAGATACAAGTTTAAGGTTGATTTTGTTACACTATGTATACATATTTCTGCTCATGTTTAAGGTATTGTGTTTGTCCAGCTCATTTAAAAATGCAATGTATAATTTAAAATTATACATTAATAGATAGTCATCTATAATAATCAAACTTCTAGTCATAGTTAGGTTTTCTAGATGCACAGAGATATATTTCAGTTAGGTAATCTTCAACACTTCAAAGAACTACAGAATAAGGCATTTAAAAAGGTTTTAAGAACTTAGACTTTTCTCAACAGTGAGACATCTGCTTCTGGCAGCACCAATTACTTCAAGAAGATGATGGACATCAAAAAGGCTCCTTATGGAGCATGATAGCCATTTGGGCAAGAAACTGCTCTTGGCTGGATTGCTTGGTGTTATGCTGTATGAACTGGACACGTAGGACCCACAGAAAAAAGACTACTGAACTTGCCAAAAGAGGTAAGACAGTCCTTCAGGGTTCCTGCTTCATGAAAGAGTCTACCAGACATTCTGCAGGACACAGAAAAAAAATGACTGACAAACTGCCAATATAGGTAAAACAGTCTTTCAAATTTCCTGCTTCATGGAACAGTCTGACAGATACTATGGGTCTGTAGGCTGAAGATGAATACCCCAATGTTACAGAAGAACTTTGGGTGACAGTTCAGGAAATGAGATGTCTCTGTTATTTCTAGAACTTTGGAATTTGCTTATAATGCACTTCCTGTTTAGTTAGGTAATATTATATCCTTCTGAGGTCTTTGAAGAGTTGAAGACAGATAGTTATAGTTATATAATGTGGGATTCTCCTGTGTATGCTGTGAATACCACTGGTTAATAAAGAACTGTCTTGGGCCTGTGCAGGGAATAGAGGTAGGCAGGGGAAACTAAACTGGAGAAAGGAGGCAGAGTCAGAGAGAAGCCATGGAGCCTCCACTGGAGACAGACATGCTGAAACTTTGCTGGTAGGTCACGACCTCATGATGATGCACAGATTAATGGAGATGAGTTAAATTAAGATGTAAGAGTTATCCAATAAGAAGCTAGAGCTAATGGGCCAAGCAGTGATTTAATTAATAATGTTTCTGTATGGTTATTTTGGAAGTCTGGGCAGCCAGAACAAACAAGAGTTTTCCTTAGTTATGATAAAAGATAAATTAGATATAAAACTTTCCAGATACAAATAGACTAAATATTTTAAGTGTAATTCTTGTTTAATACCTGTTTTGTTACATGTAATTTTACTGTGTTAAAGTTAAAACCTTACTTTTTATTTACATAGAAAAGGGGAGATGATATGGGAGGTCCTTCTGTATATGTGTTGTTCTTATTGGTGAATGAATAAAGCTGCTTTGGCCTATGGCAGGGCAGAACGTAACTAGGCTGGAAGAGAGATATAGAGAGAGTAGGCAGAGTCTAAGAGACACTATGTAGCTGCCAAAGGAGAAAGATGCTAGAACACTAGAACCTTACTGGCAGGCCACAGCCTTGTTATGATACATAGAAATGGGTTGATTTAAGATGTAAGAGTTAGTTAAGAAGAAGCCTGAACCATTGGTCAAGCAGTGTTGTAATTAATATAGTTTCTGTGTGATTATTCAGGTTTGGGCAGCCAGGAATGAAAGATCACTCTCTGCTTATACCACAAAATCAAATATGCAGGGCTCATAGGGGCTCACAAGACTGAAGAGGCAAGCACAGAGCTTGCATGGGTCTGTGATAGGTACTCTGCATACATGCTGTGCTTGTTTAGCTTGGTGTATTTGTGAGACTCCTAAAAGTGTGAGTTGGGATTGTCTCTGACTCTTTTGCCTGGTCCTAGGACCCTTTTCCTCCTACTGAGTTGCCTTGTCCAGCATTGATATGAGGATTTAAACCTAGTCTTATTGCATCTTGTTATGCCTTGTGCAGTTGATATCACTGGGGGGCCTGCTCTTTTCTGAAGGAAAACAGAGGAGCAGTAGATCTTGGGGAGAGGGGACTGGGAGAAGGAGATGGAGGAAATGCTGTGGGTAGAATGTATTATATGAGAGAAGAATAAAGAAAAAGAGAAAAAGCTGCCCAACTCAAGGTAGCAGAAACTAGCAGTTTCCATAGCCAAGTATCTACGTGATTTAATCCAGTTTTAGGAAACGGTCTTCACAATGAGCAATTAAAGCTTGGTTAAGGAATTAACCACTAATGAGCCATTAATTCTAAACCATTATTGTACAGTTAACAAGCTGAGCCCAGATTTTTAAGAACCGGTCCCCAGTGAAGGGGACAACGTTAGCTGCAAAGCATACCATGGCTCTGCCTTTCCCAGGCCGGCTAGAACAGTAGCTAAGCACACAGACACTGTGAGCTGTTAATTAATAGCATCCCCAATGGAACTCTTTCTCTGCACACCTCTGGAGAGGTGGGGGTTCCATGCATAGCCTAGGAATCTGCTGTGGCTGGAGAGTGCTCAGAACAGAGACAGAGAAGTGGGTGGGGGTGGGGCTAGAAGAGAGGTTAGGCTCTGGGGTGGGGAAGATGGGTTCATCACCACCAAATGCAGGGGCCCCAGAGCTCCAGGGTCTGCAGTCTAGAGGTTGTCCTTGTGCACCGCGCACAATGAGGGGTGTGCTCATTGGCAGCTGAGCTCTGGCAGTTTCTGTACTGCAATGTCAGATCTAGGAACGGAGACTGGGATTGCCTCCCTCCCTAGCCAGATCCTAGATGGAGGGCGGGACTTACGTACAGTATGACGTTTTCCATTCCTGCAACTATTAAATATATACTTAAAAGAAATAGAAGATGCTCCCAGTTTGGTTGCCAATCTCTAGCTGTTGCCCTGTCCCTTCAGTTCATCCCACTTACCCCAAATGTGGCCCCTCCCCATCCCAGATTCAGATCTACCTGAATAAGTTTCAATGCCAAGAGCCAGAAACTGAGGAGAGTATGGGCTGGGGACACAGGTCAGAAATGCAGGGCTCCAAGCAAGGGGGACCCTGCTCTGCCACTGCTCTCTGGACCCTGGGATCTGAAGACCTTTGATTGGAAGAGACTTCCCCTGGGAGAGAAATTGGGCAGAGGGCACCACCATCATATCCCTAAAGCCTTGATATGGTGATAAACCAAATCCCTGCTTGTAGAAACTGTACCTCCTACACTGCTGCAGGGCTGTAGGGGAGAGATGGGAAAGGGTGTGGCCATCTTGACTCCACCCTCTTCTTTGCTGTCTATTCTGATGCTCCCTTCTCTACTCTCTTGGGCTCTGCACAGCGGCCAAACACATTCTCAAAAGTAGAAAAGAAACTGCAGACCTGCTGCCCTGCAACTTCTGGCCAGGGCAGACCTGGAGTTCATCTTCGGGGTGTGTGGGGGGCTCTCCAAAGTCTTCCTCTTACAAGGACCAGCCCCAGCCCCAGTTAAAGCCTCCTTCCATCTGGGTTTTATCTCAGTACTCAGAACAGCTTCTCCCCTTGAAGTCTGTAAAACTATTCCCAACTGGTTCTTGCTTTCATTTTTATACTAACTGCTTCGCTTGAACCAAACCTTCACTAGGTGGCATCTTTTCTTTTTTCTTTTTTTTTCTTTTTTTTTTTTTTGAGGCAGGGATGGAGGACGACTGGGGAAACCTTTTATTCTGGGTCATCGAGACCTTCCTGTATCCCAAACCAGAGCCCTGAATCTGATTTAGAGAGCCTGCACTCCGCCCTGGCCAGAGCCTCTTTAACCTGCTGAGTTCTGTAAACCCTGAACTTGAGCACTGGTCCAGCTGTCCGAGGTCACTGGGGTTCTGGTCATTTTTGTGGCAAACTGCCCTGTCTCAAGACCCTGCTGTGCACTGGATCCCTCCCTCCACACACCAGCATGGGTGGTGGCCAGTGAATCTTCCACTGTTAGAGCTGAGGACCAAAGAGAGATGGGGACCTCTAAATCTGCTAGGGGGACCACAGAGCACTCAGCCAGCATCCACCCGTCAGTATCTCAGTTTCTAATATGGCCAAAGAGCTCTCCTTAGGAACGGAAACAAGGAGAGCCCAGGGCATCCAGTTGTTTGTTTCCATTCTTCTCCTCATGTTTGTTTTTGTACAGCCCCCCCCCCCAGCCTGCTAGAATGGTGTCCTCCTAACTCATCTTCTGGGACTAACAGAGTCGACCATACCCATATTTCTGAGAGAAACCATACCAGTAGCTGGGCTTCAGACACTGCTCAATAGCAGAACTCTTGTTTGCACGTTTAATCCCCATAACACACACACATGCACACACACTTACATGCACACACGCATATGCACACATATACGCACACACACACACATGCACGCACACACACACAGACGACCTCTGTGCACAAGCATTCTTCTAAGATATTTGCCTGTCCTCACGCATCACAATAACCCTGTCAGAAACACACAGTTGACCCCATTTCATAAACGGGGAGACACAAAGACATTGTCCCAGTTTACACCGTGCTGTGTGTGAGCTGTCGGCTAGGTATGACATGCATGTCAGATGCCCTCTTGAAGCAGCTGTGATCACCTGCAGGACACCTGCACAAAGTGACTGTTTGCCCTGGAGGGACAGGGGCTCAACAGGCAGGTCCCTTTCCAAGGATTTATACAACTGAGAGTTGCTGAGTGGGAGAGGCCACATGAGGGGGAACATTCACTGGCAGTTAGCAAGTTGTTGGGAGAAAGAGGAGAGAGAGAGGGAGGGAGAGAGAGAGAGAGAGAGAGAGAGAGGGAGAATGTGGGTCTATATAATAACTTTCAGGACAACAGGGATTAAACAGAGAAACTCTGTCTTAGGAAAAAGAATTATTTTGTGTGAGTGTCTTGGCCTCTGTGTGTGTCTGTGCACCAGGCATGCCTGGTGCCAGAAGAGGACATGGGATCCCCCTGGAACTGTAATTACAATGGTCGTGAGCTGCCATGTAGGTGCTGGGAGCTGGACCCAGGTCCTCCAGAAGAGCAGTCAGTTCTGCTAACCTCTAAGCCATCTCGCCAACCCCTGCATTTTTTAAAAAGGGCACAGCTTTGTGAATGTTGGCCCAGTCCTCTAAGTAACCCCAGGTAAATTCGTCGTTTAGCAAGTCACACAATGTCTGCCAGTGTTGGAGCTGGAGTCAGCAGACGGGCCAGGCCCCCCACGGTCACAGTGCACTGTCAAGAGACCCTACAAGCCGGGCGGTGGTGGCGCATGCCTTTAATCCCAGCACTCGGGAGGCAGAGGCAGGCGGATCTCTGTAAGTTTGAGACCAGCCTGGTCTACAAGAGCTAGTTCCAGGACAGGCTCCAAAACCACAGAGAAACCCTGTCTCGAAAAACCAAAAAGAGAGAGAGAGAGAGAGAGAGAGAGAGAGAGAGAGAGAGAGAGAGAGAGAGAGACCCTACAGAAAAAGTCCTCCTTGTTTCACTGAGTCTGGGCTGGAAGGCTGTGGAAACAACAGACCGGGGACAGCAGGTGCTCATGGAGACGTCTCAGGAAAGTGAAGATGCTGGTGTTTGTGGGGCAAGGTCCCAGTTCCGGGAGTGGGGTAAGCAGGGAGAGGGTTAAGCAAGTGCACTCAGCTTGCACAAGTGAAGCTGAATGTCCTGGGGATAAGTTGTTCCTATTAAAATTAGGCCTGTGAGATGTGCCAGTGGGTAGAGGTGCCAGCGGGAAGATCTAATGATCTGAGTTCTGTGCCTGGATTCACAAGGGTTTCCTTTGTCCTCCACACACATTGTAGCAGGAGTGTGCCTGAGCTCACACACACAGTAGCGTGAGTGTACCTGAGCTCACATACACATGCACCCCCACAAAAACAATAAAATTTAAAGCCTGTCTATTAAAGGATGGAATAGAAGATGGGTTAAGCTGACAGAGCCCGACACTCAATCCATTTATAAGTTTATTTTTTTCTGGTTTAGAGATGATCACGTGTCAGGCTCCATTTCCCCAGACATCCTAGTAAGGAAAAAAGTGCCGTGTCACTCCCTGCATCGTGAAAAGGTAACTCAGTTTCTTGCCAGCACACTCTGGAGGTTGGGGGTTGGGTCCTGGCTGTGTTTGTCAGAGCTCTCATATCCTGCAGGGCGACGACTGGATCGCGGGTTACACCTGTGCCAGCCTCCAGGTAGTTAACGTGGAGCAGGTTTCTGTAATCAAGAGCATTCCGGGAGCAGAGCTAAGACAGAGGAGAGGCCATTGCCACAGGTGCGGCCTTCTGCCTTGCTCTTGGTAAGGCAGAATCTTAATCACAGCAGAACCCAGTTGCCTTGCAAGTGTGCGATGAGGTAGGGTCCATTTCAGGGAGGAAAAAAACTGGAGAGCTGCAAGATACGCTAAGGACCCAGGGGCGGCAGCTGCTGGGTGCTAAGGGTCTCAGCCACAGGGGTGATATAGTGGCTGTCCAGAAGGGATTCCCAGACTCTATTTGCTGCTGGACATAGACTCGGAGCAGCTGCATTTGGCTGAGATAGCAGCATGCCTTCCCTGCTCCACAGTCCAAATGTTTTGGCTCCACCAAACCAAATGTTGAAAACATTCCAGTCAAGGAGGGCCTACCAGCCCAGCACCCATGGGGAGCTCCCTGACTCCTGCTACCCTGCACCCTGTTCTCTTAGCAGATCTCCGACTTGGGGGATGCAGAGCTAACTGGGGAGAAGAGAGGGTCCACGGTCAGGAGAAAAAGTCTTTGCTCCAATCTTTGAACTAATATCACTTTGGGTGAGGGCTTGCACCAGGCCGGTGACTAGCAGTGATAGTATTAGCTCCCCAAAAAGGGAGTAGGGTGGTGGTGCTCTGATTCCACCTTAGAAGGTGGTGGACCTGCTTCCGCTTCCCACTGGGTCTGAGTAGCAAGGGCCGCTGGATATTAGCAAATAAGTGGGAACACTGGAGCAGTTAAACTGTAGGCTGCTGACCTCACACAGCCTGGGAGGGGGATTCGTTCTTGGAGCAGTGTTCTCAGAATTTGCACACACTCCCTTGTGTTGCACTCCTACCGTCCAGGCCCACCAGATCCAAGACAGCATTGACCCCTAGATTCCTACCTAAACCCTCAAGCTGTAATCGGTGAGCACGCTTAGCCGGGCAACAAACAAATTTTTAATTTTTTCTCCAAAATACTTTCAACTAAGTTTACAAACAGTTTCTTCAACTCTATTCTTCTGACTCCCCTTTCTTTCCAGCGGGAACCTTCAAAGTCAAGATCCTTGGTCCCTCCCGCAGGTGGGCACTGATGCTTACGGGAGTAGCTAGGAGCAGCGGCGTGGCCAGCGGGACCTGCAGCTCGTCACTCGTCCCTCCGGCCTCCCGGCTGGGGTTCCATTGGTCTTTCTTGGAGCGTCAGAAGGTAGGCGCGAGTGTCTGTCCCAAGGCTGGCCGGGGCTTGCCCCAGGACTAGCAAAGAGAGCGTGGCCACAAGGCGGGGAGCAGAGGGCTCGCAACACGCTCTGCAGCGCCTCTAGAGGGCTTGCCAGGGCTTCCCGATGGCCTGGATATGCTCCTTGGCCTTCAGGCGCAGAGCGGCTATGCTGCTGTTGCGCGGATAGGCCTCTTCCAGCGAGAATTTGTCCCCGAATCCCGGTGCGCACGCGTAGGCGGGCGGTGGCCCGAGCTGCTGCAGACCCGGGCCCAGGGGCGCGGAGTTCAGGAAGGGCGGCGGTGGCGTGTAGCTGGCGGGGAGACCCTGCGCCGGTGGCCCGAAGCCAGGCAGGCTCTGCAGTGCTGTGGCACCTCCACCCGGCAGCGGCGGCCCGAGCCACGGCTCCAGGGGCAGGGCGCTCCCGGGTGGTCCGCTACCGCTGCCCGGGCCGGTCCCCAACGGGGCCAGAGCAGAGGAAGGCGGGGAGCGGCTGAAGGAGAGGAGGGGCGAGTCCTGCAGCTTCATGGACGACACTTCCAGTTTCTCCTGCCGCCTCCACTTAGCTCGTCGGTTCTGGAACCAAACCTGCCAGCAAAAGTGCAGAGCCATTCAGGCTAGGGCGAAGGGCAGCAGAGTGAAGCGCCCACCCTGGGCAGGCCTGCCAGCCTGATCCTACCCCTATCCCCCCCAAATAATCCTGGCACTGGAGTAGACCTCTGCTCGAAGGGCGCACACTTTCTTCTCTTTACCTCCTTGATCTCTTCTCGCTTGTACACCAGGGCTTTCTTTTACATGTGCTCTTCTTTTTGACGCTATCCTCTCCGACCCCACCCCATTCCTCCAAGCACCCCCTATCTTCCGCATCTCTCAAGGTTGTTATTGTTTTTTGGTATCTGTTAGAGAACAGTGAATTTAACTAGGCAGCCAGACCTTAGGACTTTAAAACCAGTTTCTGGGACCCTTTGGCTCTTGATGCTTCAGTTTGGGATCTTGCTTCTGCTCTGTATGCGGTAGCTCTTGCTTGCTGCTTCAGTCTCTGTTTTATCTGCCCACTTTTTCTGTTACAAACACAGGCACCGGCAACTCCCATGTTAAAAATGCAACTGTTGGTCTGGAGGGATGGCTCAGCCATTAAAGGCTAGGCTCACAACCAAAAATATAAAAATGCAACTGTTTCCCCTAGGTTTCTTTGACCTCGTGTGTATTCCAATCCCTGTTCTCTCGGCTTTATTTAATTGGTGCCTGTTTAGTATTTCTGAGGCTTCTATAAATTACTCCCCAAGATTACAATTGTTCAAGTGTATTATATCTACATTCATAGTACGGCATTTTGCCATTTCTCTTCATATGTGGGTTTATTGTTGTGTAAAAGGGATGCGGCTTTCTTTTTTTCCACATACGGAAAAGTCCCTGCCAAGGACGCTATGGTTTCTTGCACTGGGTCCTCCACTACTGATTTGATTTGATACCCGCATGAGGAAGGATGCCACGGTAGTGTTTTAACACCACATTCCACTCACCGACGAAACAGAATCGGCTTCTTTTAGAGAAGGTTAGGAAAGAACTTTGGACAAGGTGTGCTTAGGGCTGAGTTTATGTAGAGAACGTAGCGCCCTGGACCAATGGTGAAAGTGGTATAAACAGGAGAGCAGAGAAGATGGAAAACCCAGCCTGGAGTGGAGGAGGAACATGCATGCGTGACTATGGAATTAGGGAGAAAAGGAGAACTAAATGTAAGTTTCTCCACATAAGGCACCAGCCACCAGGAAATACAGAAGAGAGAGAGAGAGAGAGAGAGAGAGAGAGAGAGAGAGAGAGAGAGAGGTTCTGGGGGAGGAGGAGGTGGTTCCGTGACTCTTGAACTTCTCTGCGCCATCCCTACAAAATTAGTTGCAGTACTGGATCTAAGGCTGTGTGTCTGAAGCTTGGGATAGCTGGGTACCTACTGCTCTCCTGCCGCCCTTCATCCTGGAGGAGACCCTCCTAGTCCTGTCACACCCTCTGATGATCTACTTATATGGGGAGAAGTTACGTGCTGGTCCCAGGAAAGCTACAGACCCTTCTCTCCAGAATCCCATACGTTGGTGGAGAAGGTAAAACCACTGAACAAGAGGGGTATAGGTAAACTTGGAGCAGAGGGAGCCCCAGACAAGAGCTGCAGTCTGTGGGACACTGGGATGAAGTGTTTCCTCTCTGTCTTCATTCTCTCTCTCTCTCTCTCTCTCTCTCTCTCTCTCTCTCTCTCTCTCTCTCTCTCTCTCTCCCTTCCCTGGACAGCAAGTGCTGAAATGTTCAACTTTTAATGAAAACTATAGACTCGCAGTGCAGAACTAGGAGAAACTGAACTGTCTTTGGTAGTTAATCCTAAATCACAGTTAGGGAGCTCTCTCTGCCTTAGACACTCCTGGGCCTTGGGCTGCCTAACCACAGAAGTCCATGGAATCCCCATTGCTGGGAAATCGTACGGACAAAAAGCCCATCTTGGTTCCACTCTCAGACACATTGAATCTGTTCTCACTGTCTCCCTTTCAGGTCCCTTGTAAACTCTCTCAATTTGGAAGCCCTCCCAGATTTTTCACAGATGACTAGCAAATATTTAAAGCGTCCAAAATACTTTAATGATGGGGATTAAAAAAAAAGTTCATCTTTAATTAAAGCGAAAACTCTCGTACGATAAAAATGGAAGAGGCAGTGTAAAATGAAGGAAAAGTCAGTTTCTTAAATCCGTCTAAAGTTTTAACTGGTGGCTGAAAAGGGAAGGGAGTTTTCGTTTTGAACAAACGTGCGCAGTTGGTGACGGGGTGGGGGCAGTTGGGGGCCCTCAGTCTAGTGACCCCCTGGCCGGCGCTTTCATGCTTCCATTCCCTTCGCCTTTCGCACATCCGCAACTCCTTTTCGACTGCTTCTAATGAGCTGTCAAGCTCTTCATCCCCCAAGCGACTGCCAAGTCCTTTTAGTTTAAAGCCGGGAGCTCCCTCCCCCCAAAGGGGACATCTCACAGAACCAGACAGCTCAAAGTGTGGTGCATGGGGGAAATGTCGACGATCTTAGATACTCCTTGGGCTCGGGGGCTGCCTAACCACGGAAGGAACACACTAAGTAATTGCAGTTTAGCCTTGACCCTCCCAGGTTCCGGTCCGTCAGTCCTAGAACTTACCTGGACCCGAACCTCGGGTAGGTTAACCTTGCCGGCCAGCTCTTCGCGACTGTACACGTCCGGATAGTGGGATTTCTCAAAGGCGCGCTCCAGTTCGTGCAGTTGGTACGTGGTGAACGTTGTGCGGTTACGTCGGTGCTTCTTCTTGGGAGGTTCCTCCTCTGGTAGCTTCGGGTCGCCTGCTGCTGGCCCAACGGGCAGTCCTGGGCTCGGCCGTGTCTCTCCCTGCTCCTTAGGGTAGCAGGGGCGAGAAGCTAGGGCAACAAGGCCCCAGGGGGGTCAGTGACACAGGAGGCGCAGTCGTCTCCCCGCGGCCCTAGGGCTCCCAGTGGTGCCGGAGCTGTTCTCGAAGGAAGCTATGTGGGGTCCCTAAGACTTCTCTAATCTCGGGTCGGGCAGACCTGCTGACCTAAGATCAAAGAGACACTCTCATCTTGCAGAGCGCTTCAGGGGATTCGCAGCGGGGCCGTGCACTCACCTTCGTACTCCGGGACCAGCCCGGGGGCTGGCGGTGGGGAAGACTCAGTGCCTCCCGCTGGCGCCTTGGGGCAGGTGGGCCGAACGCCCAGCCTGGGATCTCGTTCCTTTGCGCCCCTGGAATCCCTCTCTGCAGGAAAGGGGTCTAGGATCCCGTCGTCCTTGGTAAAGCCCAGGATGGCCTCGATGCTGTGCAAGCGCGAAGTGCTCCCGCCCGGGCTGCGGAGCAGGTGGCCAGCGAGCGAGAAGCTCCCGTCGGCCATGGCTGGCGAGCAGCCGGGCAGGTGCATGGGGAGGCGGGCGTGCACTTTGCAGACTGATGAAGCTCGATGCCTGTGTTTTCCAAGTGCGCACTTCTAGAACATGCAAAACTGGACCAAAGCCAAGCTCGGCGGCACCCGGCTTGGGCTCTGGAGATGGGCAAGCGCTGGGTCAGCAGTCAATCGGAGTGCTCTAGCAGCTGGAAGTTTGGCCTGGCCTGGGGCAACTGGAGCTCTAGAGCAAGAGACCAGCGTTGCTGGTCAGGGACTCCTCCTCCTCTTCAGACCCAGCCCTTTCCCTCAGCCCCTCCCTCTACAGAGGGCGGGTCTTTCCCCTGGTGAGCCTAGGGTCCTAGGCGTGCCACCCAGGCCTGCACCCGGAATGTCCCTCCATCTGATATTTTGATCTAGTTCAATTCCACAAACATTTTCCAGGTACCAGGACTACGAAGTTTGACAGGAGGGGCATCTCTCTACCCCAGTAATAGCATCACTGGGGCAGACTTCCCGGAGTTCCCTCTCCGCTTTCTGGGTTCATCTGTCCCTCCTGCCTACCTCCTCCCAGAGCTTTCCACTCTGGACCTCCGCCTCTGTGTGGTCCTTGGGAGCTCCAGGCTCTACTGAAGGTTTTCCGGCTATACCTGGGCCATGGAAGACAGTTCATAGGTCTCCCGATTTGAATCTTGCCCCTTCTTCCCCTCGTTTTTACGTCTATGCTCCTGGGCTTTGAAGACCCAGACTGCAGGCTTCTTTTGTCTGTGTCTGTTTTAACTTCTTTCTGTCCCCTCGGAGCAGTTTCTTCATTCCAGCGCGAACCGCAAACGGTGTTGGGACACTCTGGGCCACAGAAGCAATGACTTCAACGATGAGAAGTCCCAGGACCCTCAGAAGACACACTAACGTTCCTCTCATAAGCTATCCTGAAAGGGCAGGGTCCTTTACTGAGTTCCAGTGATGTGCAACCCTGGCCTTCTCCTGCTTCCGCAGGTTAAGCGGTTGACGCAAAGCTGGTGGGTGGGGACCTTTGCTGGGGAGGAGAAGGTCCTAGCGCTTCCCTGAGGGTTAGCGCCCTAATCCGCTTGAGTTCCTTCCCCTTGGGGGCCCCTTGAGGCTTGTGTGACCCAGAACGACTCAAAGGCTCAGCACAAAGTTGATTCCTAGGGTCCTCATTGCTGAGGGGCAACTGTGAACATTGCATCCCTCAAAGTCGAGGGTTAGACCCCGGCTGGTGCCTGACTTTGCTTAAGTGTTAGTCTGAACGTGGTGAAAGCCTTCTGCAGAAGATCCCCACCCCCAAGAGCAGGGGACCGGCATCTCCCAATTCTACCTTGCTAGGCTCTTCGGTCTCCATCAAGGCAGACTTCTTTATCCCTACTTTTCTGGTTCCTTCTGCAGGGACAACACTATCCTGAATGAGGTCACACACGTCCCACACAGTCGCACAGCCAGCTTCGAGGAGTTTAATTTCCAGGCTATGAGGCAAGACAAACGAATAAGCAAGGGGGAAATCCCAGCCCCTCTGAGGCTTTGCATATGAGTTACTAATTTCCCTAACAGTACTCTTTCTAGTAAAGTTTTTAAAAAGGAAAGAAAAGTAAAGTTTTTAAAAAGAAAGAAATACAGCTCACAAATTAGTTGTGAGTGGATTGAAACTGAAGTTCTGGCTCGGCTCAGAAAGTCTGAATTTTAAGAAAAACCTCTTAGGGCTGAAGATGTCACTCAGGGTAGAGCACTTGCCCAATAATGTTCAAACCCTCGCACCTGTTAAATTACAATGCACACCTCGGCTAAATTAATGAAAATAAATAGCACTTTGGCGTTTTTCAAACCCTGTGCGTTTTTCCTGCGATGGGATCCTAGACATCGGTGAGTGAAAGGGGCAGGTCTTCCTGAAGAGGAAATGATGCTCAAAATGAGACATCCAATTGAGGGGCAGGACCAGAATGCCAAGCAGCTGATTCCTCAACCTGAAGTTTCTGGCTGTATCTAGCTTGTGTGAAGTTTTTAATTAAATCAAAGTGCCTCCTGACTCGCAGCCCATCTTTGGTCCCTTGCCAACATTGGCTCCAGAATCCTGTATCTCTGAGACTGAGGTGGAGGTGGGGTCATTCAGCTTAGAAAGAAACGAGATCCGAGTCCTAAAGGGTGGCCCTTGAGTCGCCAGTTCTGTGAGACTGGAGCCTTGGGGAAGCCTCTGAAGCGGGGCACTGATCCTAGCGGTACCCTAGAGGGATTTCCTAGCTGGTTAGGCAAAGTGGCTGAGGTACTGAGGCAGAGGGCAGCGAGCTGCCAGAATAATTCATTGGTATATGTTCTTTCCCTTTGGACAGAATGCATTTTTCTGTACCCCTCCCCCCGAATAGTAAACCTATCTCTGTAATAACAGCTGAGTGAAGTTAAAGCGTTCCTTAACCTGCCCCTCTCCCCCCCAAGCTGCCCAGTGGTTTCTTTACTCTCTTTCTAAAGTTAATTCCTGCTGGAACTAGCCAGCTCTACGGGTAGCTCCAGGTGAGGTGAGCTTTTATTTACTGTTTACGCTGTTTACAGAGTTTCTGGAGAAAGGCAGGAGGGTCTTTACAAGTCCTGTTGAGGCTTGAGGGCTGGGATCCGCCTTTGTGTGGGACATAAAGAGCCAGTCAGGACCATTGTGGGCACAGTGGAGGGTACTCCAAGCAATCAGCTGGGGGTCATTGTTAGGAGCTAATCTACATGTGTATTTCCCAAGAACTCGATTAGAGAAAAAGAATAGACAGACATGTCCCTAATTCTCCTAGCTGGAGCGGTGTTTCCCAGCAGTTAAGCTAGTTCTGCTTCAGCAAAAGTGGGGAGTCTGGCTTCTGAACTACCCCTTTGTTTAATTCATTGATTCATTAGAAGGATCAGTGAAAGCTCCCTCTTCCCTGCCCCCATCTGTGGCTGACTTAGCCACAGTGTTCTGTTCATCTTGATGGTTTTCAGAAATAGCATTGGTAGATGTGTGTGTGTGTGTGTGTGTGTGTGTTGGGGGTGGCATGTGTGGTCTGGTGCCAAGTCGATGCTACTATCCTGGGCATATGTATAGGGTCCATTTTCTGGAAGTATCCAACATGCACTGTGAAGAGACACCACGACCACAGCAACTCGTATAAAGGAAAATATATAATTGGGGTGGCTCACAGTTCAGAGGTGTAGTCCCTTATCATCATGGCAGGAGCACACGACAGACATGGTGCTGGAAAGGGATCTGAGAATTCTACATCTTGAAACAAAAGCAACAGGAAATGAACTGGACACTGGGAGGACAGTGGGCATGGCTTGAGCCTGGGAGAGCTCAAAGTCCACCCCCACAGTGACGCACTTCCTCCAACAAGTCCAAGTATGTTAAAGTGACACACACTGTCTCCACTCTGTACTCTGGAGAGATGGGTGTGGTAGGGGGGGGCCTTCTCTAGCCTGGAGCAGGGAATCAAGGCCCTTCTGCCCCACCTCCAGAACTTTTTCTCTCAGCACTGTTAAGTGTTTGGGTTAAAAAAAAAAGTCACAGAAGGTGTAAAGTCAACTCAATCACCTACATGTAGATCAGCTCTTCAGTAGATACATTTAATTCTAGAACATTCCAACCTCTGTCATACGACACCCAGTAAACACCTTTCCCCACTACGTAATATATGTCTAGGGAAAGTAACTTCACTTTAACATTAGCCAAAGCAAAGGCACAACTTAGGATGTCATTACACACACACACACACACACACACTGAAGTTTAACAAATTCAATTAACAAGCTAAACTATATATGATAAGAGCTATTAGTTACTGAATACTGTTCAGTCCAGTAGTTATATGTCATATTTTTTGAGTGCTTTACATGGATTAGTTTAGTCCTGACAATAACCCTATGGTTTAGTCACTTTTTTTTGTATTTGCTTTTATAGAGAAGGAAGCAAAAAGTTACAGTCACCTGTTCAATGCCACAGAATTTATTCCAGGTGGAGCAAAAACCTGACCTCAGGTGTCTTATCCAGTTGTGAGTCTAGCCACCCATGTGCACAGACTTCCAGTGGGTGTGTGCACACTTGGGGTGGCTAAGAGGACTAGTCCTGGGGTAGTTTGAGTGGGAATGGCTTCCTATAGGCTTATATAAATATGTGAATACTCGGTCTCCAGTTGGTGGAATTGTTTTTAAAGGGTTAGGAGGTGTGGCTTTGTTGGAGGAGGTGTGTCACTAGAACTGGGTTTTGAGGCGTCAAAAGACCCAGACCATTCTGTGTGTGTGTGTGTGTGTGTGTGTGTGTGTGCGTGCCTCCTGCTTATAGATCAAGATGTGAGCTCTCAGCTGTTCTTTTTTTTTTTTTTTTGCTCCTCTTTCATGGACTCTAAAGCCCTGATACAGTAAGTAAAGCTAAATACTTTCTTTTAAAAGTTGCTTTGAAGGACTATGTTTTATCACATTAATAGAAAACGAGCTAAGACAGAAGTTGGTGTCAGGAGTGGGCTATTGCTGTGGCAGACATGACCATGTGATATTTTGGAGGAATATGGAAGACTTTGGGACTTCGGACTAGCAAATCAATAGAATGCTCTAAACACGTCCATCTTGGTAGGATCTTAGAAGACAGTAGTGCTGAGAGTTATGTGGATCATGGAGGCCCAGACTGGGAGAATTCAGATTCAGTATCAGCAACTGGGCTAGAGACCATTCTTGTGGTATTTTGGCAAAGAATGCAATTGTGTTTCTGCCTTTGTTCTAAGAATTTGCCTAAATTGAAAAGGAGTGTAATAGTTTATCCAGTGAAGATTTCAAAAAAATTTAAAAAAGCTCGATATTGATCCTGTTGTGTGGTTACTAGTGATCAATCAAAAACCAAATACAAAATACATAGTTAAAAGAGAAAAAGAGTGCCTGACATTTAATCTTGGAGTGAAGACTCATGCTAAAAGAGACAAGAAAATTGATGAAAGGCCTGTTCCAAACTGGAATAAAAGGAGGAATTCCCATTGGCAAGGAATTCCACTTAGATAAGCTTCTAACTTGTAGAAGGGGGAACCTGAGGCGTTTTCTGCTCCTAGAAAACAATGACAAAGAAAGGCCTCTGCAAATGTGATGGAAGGGGCAAAACTTCAACCCTATTGGGCAGCCAAACTTGGCAACATCACCCACAACAATCTTGCCTTTGGAGTCATGAAGGATGCATGGGAACAGGGGTTGTGAAATCTTCATCTGTGGTTAATCAGGGACACTGAGGCCAGGAAATACATGGCAGGGCCAGCTTTGAATGAAGGGGGGATCTGAGAGGACATGAGGCCCTGAGAAGCATTGTGTGGAGCTATTGAAAGTGGGGTTGTGCTGGAGAAACCCCAAAATGTCTGACATGAGATGCATACAGAGAGTGGAACCAGTCTGAGAGAGATGTATCTCACAAGCAGCAGAACCGAAGGGCAGAGCCATCTAAGACCTTTGACATGAGATGTGGAGCTACAGGCTTTACAATCTGTTCTGCTGGGTTTCAGTCTTGGTTTGATCCAGTATTTCCTCACTCTGCCCCTATTCCTCTCTTTTAGAATAGTAATCCATATTCTGTGCTATTCTGTGTTGGAAGTTATGTACTTTGTTTGCTTTTTGCATTTACAATTATGGGACTGTCTTCACTCTCAGAAAAGACTTTGGACAATCTCAAGTCTGCAAAAGACTCTGGGTACATTTGAAGTGGAAGTAACTGTATTTTGCATTGCGATATGGACATAAACGTATGGGACCAAGCTATGAAACTAGTGGTTTGGATGAGAATGTCCCACACAGGCTCCTATATTTGAAGACTTGGTCTCCACTTGGCGGAACTGTTTCGGATGGATTAGGCTGTGTGGCCTTGTTGGAGGAGGTGTGCCACTGGTTGTGAGCTTTGAGGATTCAAAGGGCTCATTTGATTCTCAGGGCTCTTCTTTTGTCTCCCACTCTTGGATCAAGATGTAATGTACCAGCTGTTCCTTTGTTCCACCATCATGGACTCTGACGCCCTCAAAACATAAGCTAAATAAATGCCTTTTTGATAAATTGCTGTGGACATGGGGGTTTTATCATAATAATAGAAAAGTAATAAAGATGAGGTGTTACAGTAAGAAAATTAGGAGTCAGGGAAAATAGGAATAATATACCTTAGAGAAATATGGGCGTGAGGAAGATATGGTGGGTAATTTATAATTTATAGGCATTTTAAATGATGGCAGATCCGATTTGAAATAACAAAATATTTTATTCAACTATCCAAGACTCTGTCTCAAGAAGTTTAGTGAATTCTCCCTATGCCAAGGGCTCAATATCACTCTCAGTGGGTTATGACAACATATTTTTAAACATCAAAATATTTCTAAATAATTGCCTTCAATGGCATGATTGACAGGGACTGAACAACCCCAACAAAATGCTTAAAGCAAGAATATTTTAAATTTTGGATTCTTTTTTTTTCCAATTTAAGAACGTAGCATATACATTATGAGATACCTTGGGACAAGACCCAAGTCTAATCAGGAAATTCATGTATATTTTATATAATGTTAGACACACAATCCTGAAGGAAATATAATAGTTTTAGTGTGATGTGTCTTGACTGCAATTTGCCATTGTGACCTCATATTGGCAGTCAGAAAGTTTCAGGTTTTGCAGCATTTTCATAGTTCAGATTAAGTTAGGGATATGCAACCTGAACTCTAGTATGTAGTTTTGACAATATGCTACATGTAATAGCATATTTATGATATTTAATGGTGATGAGCTGCAATAGCTGTGTGCTTCTCATTTCAGATTACTGAGTTAAGTATATAGTAAGCAGAAAAATAAATATTGAGTAGTAGATAGAAAGAAGCAGCAGCCAGCAAAACATCATCAAATCAAAAGGCTCCCTGTAATGGTCTGTCTGGTCCCTTCAAGAGACAAGACCTGCCCACTCCACTCCCATTTCTCCTAAGCAAGTGGATCTTCCTTCTGCTTCTAGCCTGTGAACTTTCTCCCCAAAGAGGTAGCTTTTCTCCCCTCCTCCATCCTCTCTCTCTCTGTCCCTCTCTCTCTCTCTCTGTCTCTCTCTCTCTGTCTCTCTCTCTCTGTCTCTCTCTCTCTGTCTCTCTCTCTGCCTCTCTCTCCTTGTCCCCCTTCTTCTTCCTCCTTCTCCCCTTTCCCCTTCCTTTCCTATTTTTTTTATTTTTTTTTTATTTTCGAGACAGGGTTTCTCTGGAGTTTTTGGTGCATGTTCTGGAACTAGCTCTTGTAGACCAGGCTGGCCTTGAACTCATGGAGATCTGCCTGCCTCTGCCTCCCAAGTGCTGGGATTAAAGTCTTGTGCCACCACTGCCTGGTTCCCCTTCCTTTCCATAACCCACTAAATAAATATCCAACCTCACTCTGCATGGTATACCTATCCATCTCTGTCTCTCAGAAGCTGCTGCTCCTTGTGGGACCGGCTGACTTGCTGAGGTCTCTCACCTGCCATGTGGCTCCCTGCCTGGGACCCACTGCCCCTTGTGGCCTTCTGCCCACTGCTGCCCCTTGGGAACCTGCAGCATTTTATTTTTACCGTTACACTCCCAACATTCAATAGTATCTTAGGGTTTCTATTGCTGTGAAGAGACACCATGACCACAGCAACTCTTATAAAAGAAAACATTTAATTGATGCTGCTTACGGTTCGGAGGTGGTGCATGGTGGGGAAGCATGGCCGCACACAGGCAAACTTGGTGCTGGAGAGGTAGCTGAGAGTTCTACATCTGGATCCATAGAGAGCAGGAAGAGCAAGAGATACTGGGCCTGGCTTGAGCTTCTGAAACCTCAAAGCTCACCCCCCCAGTGGCACATTTCCTCCAACAAGTCAACACCTACTAACAGTGCCACTCCCTATGGACTCTCTATGGAAATGGGATCCATTTCCACTGAAACCACCACACAACAGATGCTGAAGTAGCCCAAGTGATTCCTCAGACAAGGTGAAGTAATCAAATCAGGGCTTACAGTCAGTCAGTGGAAATCAACTAATAGTGACTCTTCTTGGCCGTTTTCAGGAATGAATTACCTTAGTATGAGGGATAAACATGCTTCTTATATCTCTATTAACATTTTTAAACTACATTGAACTGAATGTTGGCATAAGGACATTGAAATAAATAATAATCCCTTCACATAATTGTGCCCAAATCATTCTGAATCAACCAGAGAAGCACTCCATGGAGGTGTTTCTGGCTCACACAGAGCAGAACGTAAGGGAGCAGCATCAGCGGAGCAAAAGGCGATTGGTAGCTGCAGTGCTGCCCAGGGGAGGTAACACCCTGCCTCAAACATTTTCCTTAAGCAAAAACAAAGACCATAGGTTTTTGCAGAGCACTTGGCAAGAGGCAAGAAACTTGTCCTGCTCAGCCGCTTCCCATGGCTTCCCAGATGCAATCATTTCAGAGCCAGGATCAAATAGAGCTAATTTCTCATCTAAACACCTGTATTTTAGACCACACTATGTGGATGCCATGCTAGGTAGAAGGGACACCCTGGTGATTCTCTTGCTCTGTTCTCTCCCATCTGGCACCTTCCTGTTTAGATGTGAAAATGAAACGATTTACCAAGGTGATTTCGAACTTGGTAGTCAGGGTTAGAGTAGGAGGCTTGAGACCCAAGATCTCCAGGAATTCCTATGGACTTGGCTCTCCCTGAGATAGCTGATGCTTACGTCAAGGGCACATCTGTATTGAGTCCTCCAGGTATAGATCTGTTGTGCAAACACAATTACATAGTCATTCACACTACACCTTAATTATTTACAAACTCAATTGTTTTAGTTCTGAGCTGGCTTTTGTAACTCATGCAAGACCAAGGAGCTTCTGTGGAATAAAAATTCTCCTGGCAATAGTTTTACATGGCATTAGTGTGTTGGAACCAGTGCCCCCTGTCCTGTGAGAGGTGGAGGCAAGTTTTTCTGAGTTCTGATGTCACATTAGTAGTTCAAGATAAGCATTTTTTTTTACCTCAGAAATGGGCAAACATCCAAAATCAGGGTGCCCCACCACCTGCTAGCACATCACAGTTCCTGTCCCTCTAAATAATGAAGAAATCAGAGATGCCTATTAATATGTTTTAAAAGTAGAAGAAAAGCATGATCTGATACATAAGAATGGTCTTTGAAAATGTAAATTTATATTCTCTCAGAACATGTGAATAAAAGGGAGGAATTCAAATATCTACCAAAGAAATGGACCTTTCGGGGCTGCGGGAGCAAGGCCACATTAAGATAATGCCTCTTTGCTTGTTTTCTAATTAAACTAATTGAATTCAGAGTGTCTGGGGGAAGCACTAGAGACATTTATCTTGAGGGGATGATGATCCCGGAGCTCAGCAATCCTCTTAGAGCACTAAGAAGGCAAATCTGAGGACATCGGGCTGGTTTGCAGCAGCCCTGACCACACCTACGGCTGGGTTTTTGTCCTCCCTTCTTGGTTTGGGAAGCCTGTTCCACTCACTGCCAGCCTCTGATCGGACACTCGGGAATGTACTCAGACTTTATTCCTCCAAGGTCCCTTTTCAGACAAGAGGCGAACACGTTCAATTTTATTTGTTTAACTTGAAGCGTGAAGACAGACTCAGGACACAGCTAGTGTATGGGCCCATCACAAATGCAAACAAAACATTCAAACATCAAGGCTGTCTTGTTTTTTTTTTTTGAAGCACAAGTGAAAGCAATTTTATTTCCACATGCAGTTTGTGACTTTGAAATTTTGTGAGAACTGCAAGTATTTTTGGCTTCTTTTAATGGAAGCAGTAGAGTTCAAAATGCTTTAACACTAGACATTGTTCATTAAGCATGTAACATATTACTACAGTATGTTATGATACGTTCTTATGGACTCATATATTTATTTATTTATTTATTTATTTAAGATTTCTGTCTCTTCCCTGCCACCGCCTCCCATTTCCCTCTTCCTCACCCAATCAAGTCCCCCTCCCTCATCAGCCCAAAGAGCAATCAGGGTTCCCTGCCCTGTGGGAAGTCCAAGGACCACCCACCTCCATCCAGGTCTAGTAAGGTGAGCATCCAAACTGCCTAGGCTCCCACAAATCTCAAGGTCCAAATCAGGAGCAGAAGGAGAGAGAACACGACGAGCAAGGAACTCAGGACCGCGAGGGGTGCACCCACACACTGAGACAATGGAGATGCTCTATCGGGAGCTCACCAAGGCCAGCTGGCCTGGGTCTGAAAAAGCCTGGGATAAAACCGGACTCGCTGAACATAGCGGACAATGAGGACTACTGAGAACTCAAGAACAATGGCAGTGGGTTTTTGATCCTACTGCACATACTGGCTTTGTGGGAGCCTAGGCAGTTTAGATGCTCACCTTACTAGATCAAGGCTGTCTTTTACCTCTTTCTTTGTAAACATGTAATGACATCAACTGCACCATCTCAACCATTTTAAGTCTGTAGTTCGTTGGTGTTAAGTACACCCACACACTTTTGGGCGACCATCTCCACTTTCCAGCTCCTCAGCCTTTTCATTTTCCCCAATTCTGGGCCCACTAAATAATAACACCCCACTGTCCTCTCAGCCCAGTGCCTAGCAACCACCATCCTACCTTCTGCTTCTATAATTTGACTCTAAATAAATCATGGGAGAGGAATTATATTGTATTTGTCTTTCCATGATTGATTTATGTCAGGTAGCATAATGTCTTCGAGGTTTCGCTATATTGTAGCACATATCAGAATTTACCTATTTTGGAAAGGCAAAGTAGTATCATCTCCCATTGTTTATTATTACCCCCTCTTGTCTCTCTGTTCATGCACTGAAGGACTCTTGTGTTGCTTCCATCTTTTACCTATTGTGAATAATGCTGCTGCGAGCATTAATTGCTATGAGTGTTTAAATCTCTACTTTGAAGCAGAGTGTGGTGGCACACACCTTTAATCCCAGCACTCAGGAGGCAGAGGAAGGCAGATCTCTATGAGTTCAAGGCCAGCCTGGGCTACAGAGTGAGTTCCAGGACAGAAAAACCCTGTCTGGGAAAAACAAAAGACAAAAAACAACAACAACAAAACAAAACAAAAAAAACTTCTACTTTGAATTCTTCTGAGGCTCTACCCCAAAGCAGAATTACTAGACCACATAATGACTGTCTAAGTTTTTGAGGAGCAACCAAATTGTTTCCTTCAGCACAGTCTTACATTCTCATGAAAAAGAGTGCCAACTTCTCCACATTCCTTTCTTCAAAAAGAGACATCCTAATAAGTGTGAAGTGGTGTCTTATTGTGACTGATATGTATTCCCCTAATGACGAGTGATTCTAGACACTTTTAACATCCCCATTGGGCATTTTAATGTCCTCTTTGGAAAAAAATATTTCTTTAGATCCTTTGCTTACTATACAAATCTGTTTATACTTTAAAAAATGATCTAGTTGTATGTTTCTTTATATTTGTTATATAGTAATCCTTTATCTGAAAAACATGTTTTGCAAATGTTTTCCTGTTACTGTAAAAATTACCACTAGGCTTTTGGTTTGGACTGAATTGAAATACAATGTATCCTAAGAGACTACTACAAATAATTATAGACCAACAATTGGGAAGCCTAGAAAACATAGACACATTCATAGAAATATATAATCTATCAAGCCAACACTGAATTATAAAAACTAAACTATCTGAACAGACCAATATTACTAAAGGAGATGTAACCAGTGATTGAAAACATTCTCCCAACAATGGAAAGCCCAAGACCAGATGGCTTCTTGGGTGAATTCTGTCAATTGATTAAAGCAGAATAAAAGCCAATGCATCCGAAACTCTGTCAAAGAAATGGAGCCAAACGAAAGGGAAGGCACCTTATAGAGCCAACATTTACTCTTAGATCAATCCAGAGAAACAAAGTGAAAGATGTTCATCAAAGATATTATCCGCTGATATTCTTGAGAAATATGGGTGAAAAAAATTGTAACATCCTGGCAAACCCTATATAGCATAACACTACAAGTATCATCACCATGATCTAGAGGAGTTTATCTCTTGGATGCAAGGATGGTTGACCCTAGTCAAGCATAAGATGTGATATAGCACATCTATACACTGAAAGATAAAAATGCAAGATCCTCTCAATATACATAGAAAAGACAGCTAACAAAATCCAACACCCCATTATTCTTTCTCTAATTTAGTGTGGAAATGCCCTGTTTTCTAGATTAGGTCAATTTTCACCACCTTATGGTCAGGTCAAAAAATCCTGACCACTCTGTCTTTGGTCTTAAAGAATGGACCAGCCACAGCCCCTTCCTCCTGCTCGTGGCTTTAGTCCTTGTCAACGTCATGGACACCTTGACAACACCGTTGACCCAGTGCATGTGTCACCTCCCATGTCCTGTCTTATTCCGTTCCCACAGCACCCCCATCAAGTCAGCATTATTGCAGTCTCTTCTTCCCCACGGCCCTAGCTCCAGTGTCTCTGTGAGCCCATCTGCCTCTTCTTCTCTAACACAGTGCAGAGCACTGTCCTTCTGAGGCCTCCTTCCTCTTGCTGTTCTTTCCTCCTTTCCACTCAGCCAACTATTCAGAAACATAGCTGTGTGTGGTGGCATACACTTGTAATCCCAGCACTCGGGAGTCTGGGGCAGAAAGATCACGGTTTCAAGGTCGACCTCAGACACAAGTTCCAGATCAGTCAGAGCCACATAGTAAGACCATATCTCAAGACAAAAACAAATTTAAAAAAATAAGACAGGTGAATACATTCCTTGACTAAAACGCAAATCAACTGTTATACTTAGCATCAAAGCAAAACCCCTTGCACTGCTCTGTGAGACCAGCCCTTTCCCAGATCCGGAATCCTCTCCTTTGGTACTTAGGGCCTCTCACATCCTCCCTGCCGCAGGATTTTTGCATTAACCATTCTCTTTCCCAGAGGAGTCCTCTCTCTAATTTTCTTATGTTCTTTATTGTCATTCTATTTTTTCTATAGCGTCAACCACCCTTCAAACCTGTGCTCCATGTCGTGTATATACCAGTTTGATGCCCGACTCTCATTGGAATCTACGCTATATGAAAATGTTGCCTATGTGACAGATGATTTAATGCGGTTATGAGGAACTCTATATGTGAGGAAATTATTAAGCAATGTGTCTATTTCACACAGCTGCTAATGACGCAGGCATACATTTTTTTACATTCTTATACTCAGTTATCTGGAGTTTTCTAAAATATTGTTTCCTGTGTGTTTGAAAATGTCAGACTTCTTTGCTTTCTCTCTCAAAGAGCCCACAGGATCCATCTGATCACTTTCAAAGGGCACCAATTCAGTCTACTCCTGTCTTGTTAGCACTAGTGCTGACTGAGTTTCCCTCACAGCATTTGATGTGAACCTTTGCTAACAGAGGAGACAGGGCTTCCCTTGCAGGGCCACTGCCACCTTGCTGTAAGACCATGCCATCTCAGGGGATGCCATTCTTTGTCCTCGGTGACTCTGACAACTCTACGGGGCTCTACTTGGGTTGTTAACTTATTTGGTTTACTGCAATTTTGTGGATGATTTTTTTTTGTCCATTTTCTTGTGCTTTTTCCTTTGACCCCTTAAGCCCTAAAAGTGCTAATCCTATATGTCCTGATGAAGCTAATTAGGCCCAGATGCTTTCAATAGCGTCTCAGAGAGTGCCCAGGAGTTTCTTCATTCATGTGCAGGAGTTCAGGCACTCACCGAAGGCCTTGTAAGTTAAATGAAGGATCTTCAGTGAAATGCAGCTTGGGAGTCTCACAGGCTTCTGAAATGACTTACAAAAGCAAGCAAACATCAGTTGGCATACATACTCCATCTTTCCATAGCTTGGAAATCACACAGCCTAAGAATGATCCTCTTTAGATTTAAATGGAGCTGTGTAAATACAGTTTTCCAAAGCCAACAGCACTTTAGAGCTAAGTAAAGATGCAAGAGTTCAGAATCTGTGGCTTTGTTACACTGTACTATTTTGGATTAGGTTTGAATTTTTCATAACCAAGTTTCTTTTAAAGATAATTTTAGAAAGTTTCTGAATCTGAATTTAATCTGTGATTCCACATTTTTATAGCACTTCTCTTTCTAATGTTAAAAACCTGTCAATTATTCTGTTTGTGCAGATGTACTCAAAACAGAAATGAGTGGTTTGGAAAATAGCCAGTTGGTAAAATATTTGTCATGCAAGTATAAGGATCAGGATTTAGTCCCCAAAATCCATATAAAAAAGCAGGAATTTTGGTAGACATTTGTCATTCCAGCACTGGGGACGGACTCTGAGGCCTTGCTGGCAAGGCACTCAAGTCAATCAGAGAGTTTCAAGTGATGAATGACATCACCTCAAAGCAAATCAAAATAAAACAAAACATTGAACCAGATGGAGTTCTGAGGGATGATACCCAAGTTTTATCTGTGGCTACATATGCAAGCACACACATGCAACATACACAAACACACAGGGAGGCACTGACAGCAGGCATTCAAGAAGACACATGGACACCCACATTCTTAGGACACTATTTTCAAAAGTCACAATTTAGAGGGGCATGAAGTGTTCCCCAGCACAAAACGCCACACAGGAACATAGTAGAATATTACTCAGTCTTTAAGAGTGAGGTAAATCTCAGCTCAACTCTTCCAATCCATGTCATAAAAGGGAGAACAGACTCCTGCAGGTTGTCCACACACACAAAGCTATTGAGTGAGGATGAGACAGCAAAATCTAGGTAGACACCCCTCCAGCTAGAGGGAAGGCTTGTCTGTTTCTCATTGGCTGGAGGTACCCCCCATACCATACAATGTCACTTAACCTATATAAGCTGACACAGCAATGAACTGAGTTCCTGCTTTGACTTGACTCCCTATCGTGTCTGATTGCCCCACGTTGTGGGTCTGCAAAATGGGCGTACTTTTCCCAGGGGAATAAGGCTAAGGAGGCCTGGCAAGTGTGATCTGGCATGGTATGCTGGGGTGTGGTCAAAGTTGGTGCTTGGCATCTGTCCTGCTGATACTCAGCATGGATACTCTTGTGTGGGGTGGTATGATGTGATGATTCTATTACCGGTTGTGTGATGCCGTGCTGTGATGTGCGATGTTGTGGTGTTGTGGCATGGCACAGTGCAGTGGTGCCGTGCTGTGGTGTGATGCGGTATTACGCTGATGTGGTGTGGCATGTCATGGCAGCATGGTGTGGCGCTGTGCAGGGCTGTGCTGTGGCACACTGTCACTCATGTGGAATCGTGGTCCGTCCTCTGCAGAGTATGCAGCTGATGGAGGAAGGACATTGGTTAATTATAGTAAAGAAACTGCCTTGGCCCATTTTATTGGTTAGAACATAGGTGGGTGGAGTAAACAGAGAGAATGCTGGGAGAAAGAAGCTGAGTCGAGGAGTCGCCATGATTCTCCCACGCCAGACAGATGCAGGTTAAGATCCTCCCTGGTAAGCCACTTCATGGGCTACACAGAATATTAGAAATGGGTTAGATTAATATGTAAGAGCTAGCCAATAAGAAACTGGAACTAGCCGGGCCAGGCAGTGTTTAAAAAAATACAGTTTCCGTGTAATTATTTCGGGGCATAACTTAGCCGTGCGGGTGGCCAGGTGCCAGGGACGCAGCCCTGCCGCTCCTAATGCAACATACAGCTCCACTGGGACAATGACCAAATGGTACTGAGGTAGCTTGGGCTGTCAAGATGAAGTGGCAATTTAGTGATGTTCTTGGGCATGTTGGCTTCATATTTTGTAAGAAAGCAAATCTTTGTGCCAGCCTGCAGCTGTTCTATTGAGTAATTAGACATATGCTTTATGACCCAACAAAATGTACAAATCTCAGGCTGACACGAAACCTCTCACCCAGCCCAGCCCACCCACCACGCTATTGATTATAGGACAGAGACGGACATCATACGAGCATGCCATTTAGAACTATATTTTAAAGTTTCTTATATAAAATGAATCACAACTTATACTAATTCTGATAGGAGATGGGCGTGGTTTTAGAGCACGTGGGTGGGTGTGGCTGGCTACAAGGTGAATCAGCCTCAAACACCAATATTCCCCAGGAATGTCTGAGCAGAGCTAAACACTGCAATCAGTTCTGAACTTTACTACTTGGTTTAATTTGCATGCTTTTATAATATGACGCTGCATCTTACACACTGTATCCATGAATCCAGGTATGTACCCATGTTTTCATCTTATTACCCTCTAATAGAGAATTTCTCCTTGATAAAATTGTTCTCTGCCTACCCTTACTCATGTCCTATGAAGAGATTCACTAAAAAGCTCCAAGTGTATTGGAGGCAAATCTTTGATTCATTGTCTTTGGAAGAGTGGATATTAGAAAAAAGACACTGATGTCAACCCAGAAAATTAGCTCAGAATGTCAGTGTAATTAATGACCTAGAAGGCAGGATGAAGGGTAGAATTTAGAACAACAGGAAAAGAGACAGGGAGGGGGAAGCTAAACGATAGTTTGACTGAAGTTCTTAGTTCTTCAGTACTGTTTGTCTACCCAGGGCTCCCACTGCTATCAGAGTTCAGACAGAAGGAGCCATGCTCCACTCACAGGTAGTGATAGTTGTCCTAGCATCCCTCAACCTTGAACTTTGCCTCTTTCAAGGTCATTCTGCACCTGCTGGTGACTTTTTGTTCTTAACCACAGCCCTAGCCACCGCTGCCACTTGCTGAAATCATGTCTGTTATAGCTTAGACGGGCAATGTTCCCTAAAAGGATCATATGTTGGGGGCTTCTCCTCCAGCCAGTAGCCTTCACTGGGACAACGACAAATGGTTATTGGGAAATTTTGGGTTGTCTATATGAAGTGTCCCTTTAGTGATTTTTTTTTTTGAGGTTCTGGAAACCTTAGATGGTTCTCCACTCCATCCTCCTCTACGCTCAATCCCCTGGAACCAAGCAATCATGGACTGGACCTTCTAAACTGTGAGCGCAAATAAGTCTTTCTTCTCTTTACTGTGTTTATTTATGTCAAGTGTCTGATCACAGAGGCGGAGTGCACAGTGTTTAAGAGGCAAATTTAAGAAAAAACATAGATATCAAGGATGCTGGGAGTAAGAGGTGGTGTGATGTTTGATTTCTCCGTTGCCTGTAGTCTTGGTACTAGGTGACCACCCTTTATCCTGAGCCTTTCTCTGTAGGTAACTGGCATCACTCTTATGGTTGGACCTTGTGAGACCCTGCTCACTAAGGAAGAAAGTTGGAGAGGAAAAGCCACTTGCTTTGGTTTGGCTCCTTCTGGCTGTCCTACAGATATTGAACCAGATGGCTCTGCACCATAATTTATAGCTGGTATTTCTTAGTAACTTGTGGCTATAACAGAAAGGAAAGTGTGTTCCTCGCAGCAAGGGCTAGTTAGTGCTCAAGTTCGTGCTAGTTAGACATCAAGATTGACTGAATTGTTGTCCACGTGTTTGTAGATACCTTTCTCATCACGGCTTCCCTACATATATTTGCTATGTTACGATGCATTATTGTCATCCCCCACTCCCAGGAGAGCTGTCTTGCTGCAGGTGGCCTCCCTCTCTCCTTCCACACCCCCACCACCCGTCACATGACAGAACACTTCTGTTCTGCCGACTGCTTGATTTCTGTGAAGGTGGCTTGTGCCTTTTCTTTAATGGCATCCAGGTCCATGTTCTGGAGGTTCTGCAGCTGCCCCAGGATAGAATCCTTCTCCTCTTCCTCATCTTGGTCTTCATCTACCATCTTTCGGAGATCTTCTGGCAAGTCCACATCATCCCCAGCCAATTGGATTTGTGTCTCATCCATTTCACTCTATGTGAAAAAAATAAGAAAAAAATAATACAGAGAAATAACCCTGAAACTGGCCAACTGGATAACTAGCTGAACAAACTGTAAACGCAGCATAAAAATAAAGGCCTGTCAGGAATGAGGCTTGGCTGTTGTGTTGTGGCCCTGAACCTGGAGGCAGCGACAGAGACTGCAGCTCCATGGTGGAAGGTCCTTCCCTCTGACCAGATCCTTCTATCCCCAAAGATTTCCTGTTGGAATATTATGTTAAGGTCGTTGTTTTTGTTTATGTTGCATTGTTTAACTCTGTGAGCTCTTCTGCTTTGACTGTCTAGAACACCTGATGGTCTGAAAGGCCAACAGAGAGGCAGGAGAAAGGAGAGGCGAGGCTGGCAGGCAGAGGGAATATACAGAAGGAGAGATCTGGGAGGAAGGCTAAGGAGAAGGCCAGAGAAGGAGGAGGGCATCAGGGGCCAGACATCCAGCTACACAGCAATCCATGGAGTAAGAGTAAGATTCACAGAAGTAAGAGAACCGGAAAAGCTCAAGGGAGAGGTAGATGGGATAATATAAGATAATCTAAGACAAGCTGGCAAGAAACAAGCCAAGCTAAGGCCGGGCATTCATAACTAAGAATAAGCCCTGTGCGTGTGATTTATTTGGGAGCTGGGTGGCGGCAGTTCCCTCAAAAGAGCCAAAAAGAATAAAAACCATCACACTACCACTGATTTCCATCTGTGCTCCCAGAGCAAACAGCACTGGCATAATCTAGGAGACTGTTAGAAATTCTGTGATCGTACTTATCCCAGACCTACTGGATCAGAAACCCTGGCAATGGAACCCATACATGGAAGTCCAGAGACACTCTAGCATTCCCCCATACACACACCCTCTCTCTTTCTCTCTGACTCTATTTTTATTTTACATGTGTGGGTTTTTGTCTCATGTATTTGGATCGTGCACATGCGGTGCCTGGGACTGCAGTTACAGATGTTTCTGAGCCACCACGTGGCCTCCACAGACACATTCATGCCATGGTGCCCCTGGAAGCCCGAACAGGACATTGGATCCCCAGGAACCAAAGCTACAGACTGTTCTGAGTCACCATGCCAGGTGGGTGCTGGGAACTGAGCACAGGTGTTCTGGAAGAGCAACCGATGCTCTTAACCGGGAGCCACATCTCCAGCCCCAGAAGCCCTCTCTGTCAGCACACAGAAGCTGGCGGTCCATCCCAGCTCTTTCTCAGAGCAGCCCTACAAATTCTGCACAGCCTGTCAGCCTCACGCCATGACCCGCGAGTCTGGCTGACCCTCACTCTAGGGGTTGAGTTGGCAGTGACCGCCCACGACCTTTTATATTTTAGCAGCAACTCCTGCTTAACCATTGCTCCTTCCTCTCCTGCGGCTGTCCTGGGCCCCCCTCAGGGACACAGAATCAGGTGTGTTATAGGTGTGGTTCCGTGTTGGCACTCTGCGTGACTGGCTCTATTGCCAAGTAACCTGGATGCAGCAGGATTTTCTAGTGTGCTGTCCCCAGGCTCCTGCCCTTTATGCTGCGGAGCTCTTAGTAATGAGAAAAAGCTAAGGAAAATCAAAGTTCCCTTGGGAAAGGTTCAGAGTAGCTTGCATCCCAGATGACAGCTCTCAGCCAGTTCTCTATCGCGTTGTAACGTCTGGTGAACTTTATTTCAGGACGACAGGAGGGAAGTAAAGGCTAGTAAAACGGGGATGATAGAAAAGGCCAATGTTAGCGCCCACCCTGTAGGTTTTGCTTAGCCTTATATTTATTATTAACGCTCATCAAGTCACTCATGGGGACATATGACTTTAATCAGGTCACACTGATTTGAATCAAGACAGATTAGTATCTGCTGAGCTCCTTGATAAAGTCACTACCTAAGGAGATGAAAGTGCCCCTCACCTGGGTGCCCAGCAGAGATGATCAGAAACCAATTGTCGCAAGATCTGGGAGGTACATTAGGATAACCCATGTACTATCCTCTATTTCTAAATGGGCTTGGAGTCATCCCGCACCTCTGAACTTCTTCTCTAGGCGAGCCTTGGGGATATAGATAGAGCCCAGCAACCTTTCCCTAGGGTCCCAGTTATCTGGATCCAAGATAGAGTGATGGCGAGTCTGGCTCCAGAATGAGCTTGAAAGGCATGTGCTGGATGCTTTGGGGGAGATGATCCTCATGTAGACCCTCTCTATAAACTTCCAACTCAGCCCCTGGAGATGACGTCCTGCACTTGGCAGGTGATTTAGCCCCTCCCAGTGCTTAAGAGATTAATTAGTTCCTACTCAAAGCGTTGTGAGAGTAATTAGTAAATCCCCAGGGGCTCCCAGCCAACTCTGCATTTCTATTTGTTTTTATTTACCTATTCGCTTTCCTTGTAGATTATCCTCTGGGCATTTCTGCTGGAGTAGTGAGAAAAAGACTTCATTCAATTCCCCTTGAGTTCCTGCAAAACAGGAACATTGCACCCCTAATCAAATGTAAATGATTTAAAAGACAGTCCTGGGGGTCCTGGCCCTTCCCCTGTGATCAGGAGTAAAATCTCTGTACACGGAGGCAGCAGCAGCTTGGACTCTGGGCAGAGTGACCACTGTGGGCCTAGAGTTCAGGCACTAGAAGGCAGGGGGAAGCGTGTGTGTGCCAGCCAGCCCGTGAAACACGGAACCCACACTCCTACAAAGGACAGGAATCTCGAAGCTCCATCTCCCTGGATAACCTAGCACAAAGCATTCCTCTTAAGCATCCAAGAAAGTGTCTTCATGGCTTCTTCTTCATCCACTTGTCCAGGGAAGATGGACTGCTGGGATCCACCCTGCCTGACAAGGTGGAGGAGGGATCTCCATCACCCGACTTCCACAAAAGTCACTCTCACAATGGGACTGACTCCCTCTGGCAGCAACAGCATCACTGAGCCCTTCCTAAAAGTGAATTCTGGGGTCCTACCCAGAGCTGCTGATCCAGACACTTAGGGCAGACTAAATTTGATTTAGCCCCGGTATTTCTGGTGCTACTGCTCAAGTCCGAGGCCCCGCCACTTTACAGTTTTTAAAGGTGGATGCAGCTTGTTCGCTTTTCTCTGAGTTCAGCAGAATCTGATATGGAGATACAGATCATACCTGTTATTTGCTCAGAGATCCTACAGCATCCTCATCACTATGACGGGTTCTATCCTCAGGGCTATCCGCCAGGATGAGTTCTGTCCTCAAAGCTACCCACTAATCCTTATACTCACATTGGGGGTCAAGTCATTGGCTGAAGAGTCCAATTGCCTGATGAGACAGCAAGCTACCCACTTACAGGGTGTGTGAGCTGCTCCACCATACCCAGCCTTTCAGAACTTTATTTCCTTCTATACAAACTGAAGTTCATATGGAATGGGATTGTTGGATGATCACTGAGCTGGTCCTAGAGCTAGGGCTGGCTTAGTGGGTGTCATTTGTGAAATCTGTAGCCTCCTGCAAGGTGGCCTGCAGTATTCAGGAGGCTGAAGGGAAGCCAGAAGACCTGGGGTCAAGTCCCAAATCTGTCAATCACTCTGTTACCAGGGGAACCTTATTTTCCGTGTCCAAAGCTGAGTGGGAGGATCACTCAGAGTATACCAATTAAGACTTGCCTTGAAAACTCCCTGCCCCAAATTCCCAGCTCTGGAGAAAGGGTAGCTGTCGTTAGGAATACTTCAGAGGAAGGCGAGAAGCTGTGTTTTAGCTCCTGCTGAAAGGGTCCTTGGGAAAGAGAAGGCCTGAGGCAGACTAAAGCAAAGGGTGAGAGAGCTCAGACAGGAGCCAAGGCCAGGCAAACAGAAGAGTGGGCAGGGTGGATAGAGCAGACAACGAAGCTTTGTTTCCACCTCCCCTAGGGAATGGCCTGCTGCTGGGATCTTGTCTACTCCTAGATCATGACTGTTTTATCCAGACTTCCTACTGCCCAGTGACAAAATGTAGGCTGGGAGACCATAAACATCCTGGCACTGTTCACACTCCAGGAAAGGCAGTCATGCCCGTTACACCCCCCTTTACACAAGCACAAATATAGATAAGAGCCAGGATTACTGTGAGGCCTGGAAACAGCTCTGGGAGAAGACAGGACCGAGTCTAAAGGGGTTGACAAGAAAGTCAGTATACAACCAGAGGATACAGCAGCCATGCTTCATTCTTAGGGACTGACCCCTGACCTTTTGCCCAAGAGTGAGCCTGACCCTCGATCTCCAATTTCCTTTTCTCTGGGTTTTGCCCCTTTATTTCTGATCACACTTGAGATGAGGTAACGTCGCTGTAGATGGTTCTGCCTTCATGAAGCCGAGTGTGACTAAGCTAATACCTGTTTGACGTGAGGGGGATCTGGTTCCACTTGAGACTCGTCTGCTTATTTTGGGTGTGTGATATATCAAACAGCTGGATGGGTAGGTGTTTCCTGGTATATGCCATCATCACCTTCACTAATCATTTCTTGCCACAGGTCCTATAAGGCAGATGCTTGCAAAAACATCATTTCCTGTGGGTGTGATGGTTTATGCCTGTAATTCCAGCACTTGGAGGGCTGAGTACAGAAGGATTGCCAACAATTCAAGACCAACCTGAGATACCCAACAAGACCAGCAACACAGGCCATCATTTTCCTTGTTAGGGATGTCTTTTCGGGACTGTTAATCCAGCAGAGTGGCCCGGCAGGGCAGTGTGGTCTGTAGGGTTAAGTCAGTTTAGGTTCTCACCATCCGTGTTCAGACTGTAATCCTGAGGAGTTGCTTTGCCTCTCTGAGTTGGTATTTTTTTTTTTTTTTTTTTTGGTTTTTCGAGACGGGGTTTCTCTGTGGTTTTGGAGCCTGTCATGGAACTAGCTCTTGTAGACCAGGCTGGTCTCGAACTCACAGAGATCCGCCTGCCTCTGCCTCCCGAGTGCTGGGATTAAAGGCGTGCGCCACCACCGCCCAGCTTCTGAGTTGGTATTTTATCTGACACCAATAGGCGTTTGAAGGCTTCAGTGAGAAAGCTGCTGTGAATAAGAAAATCCTGCCTCTTTGTGTCTCAGGATGTCATGTCCCTCTGGACTGCTGCTCAGGGGGCTGGGGAGGGGGAGCAAAGGGAACCAGGGCAGGCAGAGGGGAGGGGAGGAGGGAAAGGAGGGAGGCAAGAGGAGGGGACTTCACAAGGCCTTCCTGAGAAAAGACTGCTGTAGAAGCCTTGAGCCATCTTTATTATTATAATTTGTTAAAACGAAGCAGACTTTAAATTAAATTCTAGTGGAGATTTCAACCGGACACATTTAAAGACCGCCCTGTTGAGAGACTTGCCTAATGAACCATGCCCTTCATGGGGCAGACAAACACCAGGTGTAACTAAGTCTCCCAGCTCAGCAGGGGGACAGCATGCTCTCCAGTGACTGACCCAGATTGACAATTCTGTTAATAGGATTGGGGCACACTGTGGAACTCTTTTCTCTTATTAATTTGCCCTGACTTACATATACAATCTGAGTCGACTGGGGACAGGGTTCACTTACTTTCAGAAAGACTCTTGTAGCTTTATGTAAAACATGTGACTTACTGAATTAGAAAAATACGACATTTTAATTATAATATAAAGTAGCCCTTTGTTGTGTACAGCACTGTGGTGCCCAATCCAGTCCTATTCTTTGCATGAAAATGTATTTATATACTTCTTATGGCAGGTTCTTTCTGATGTTTCTAATATATTGTTCTTTGGGGATGGGGTATTATTTTCTTTTCTTTTTCTGTTAGCCCAATCACAATCATTCAATCAGTAGTAGTATATTCTCTCGCTCTCTCTTTCTCTATCTCTCTGCATATTAAAGGGTCACAGCATTAGGAAATTTGAGAACCACCGAGTTAAAGGAAGATGGAGCCTGCAGGCAGGAACCAAGCCAGGGAAGGCATGTTCAGGTGAAAAGTGCTGCCTGCCTGTTTTAGATGGGATGGAGGCATTTCCCCCAGGGAGTCCATAGAGAAAGAGACACTAAAGGTGCCGAGCAAGGGATAACTAAGTGGTACAGGGGATCTCACCTAACACGAGCATGGATGACAATACGCCATCGTAAATGCTCCAGTGGTCTCTAGCCAAAAACCAGAGGAACCCAACAGGCGGTGTGTGCAACGATGAGCCTCATGACAACTGGTATAGATGTACATACACATCAAGAACTGCAGCATGCATCCCTTCGAGAGCTGCAACGTGGTTATCGCATTTATTATTTATGTAACCACTGCAATTAACAATGGCCATCCAAAAGCCTATGCCGCTCCAGTTTTAAGAGTCACTATTGTTTTTCCCAGCCAGTAACAGAGTGAAACCCTCTTTCCTAAGAAACACCAGGCAAGTAACCTCTTTAGAAAGCACAGTTCTAATTCCTAAACGCTACACAGCCGCCCTCATTAAACCTGACAGCTCCCAGGAAGGCATTTTTCTCAGATTTGTTCCTTGTTTGGTTTTGGTCAAGGGAACAAGTCTAAACTGACTCCTGCAGTTATGTAACTGCGGTGTTGGTGACCCTAAGGTATTGAGAGCAGAGAGCCTGGGACCTGTCGAATTCATCCAGTTCCCTATGGGCTGCTAACACTCGGCTCTGCCTGGTGACCTTGCGTAGATGTCATCAGATGACACAGGGCTGCACGCGCTACAAATGACTGTGGAGGAGACAGTTTAGAGAGCGCATGAGGAGATGGGGGCATGGAGGAGCACCGAATGAAGAATGGTTGTCCCAGTAGGCTTTGCAATCTCTCATAAACATCTCCATTTACGTGTCCTTCAGGATTGTGTATTGAGTGTGCACGCATGGCATGGCAGTGCTTCCCTGGAAGTCAAAAATAAATATGTAAAAAAGTAAAAAGCTCTCAGGTGCGGGTGCCAAGGAGCTGAAGCCAGTTGGCCATCCTGGAACCCAGATCTATTCTAGGAAGAGAATAGTGATTGTTGGGGGCTGTCCATGATGGCTTGTTCCTCAGATGGTCTTGCATAGGAAGCATGCAGTGACTAGGTTCCTAGGGGCCTTGGGAGCTCCCTATCAGACAGCCAGTGACTGGAGGGCAAGTGACAAGGGAGTGACACTTGTTGGCAGCTGGGGGTCTCTGGCTTTTTGGTGCAGTGTCTACACATCTCCAGCTCAGATGCTGACATTGGTATTCTGAGAATGCACCAAAGATGCCAGTGAAAAGGGCCTTGAGACACAGTCCAAGGAAAACTACAAGGATTTGCCTGTAGTGTGTCAAGCCCAGCAGGGTGGCCACTGGGACAACTTGACTGGAGACGATGTTGGAACAAAAGGGTGGGCTTTGTAGCGCCCCTACCTCATTCCCCCATTTTTTCTTGCAGTTGAATATTCCAGTCTGTCAGTTCACCCCCATTTAAAGGCACTGCAGAATCTTACCACCCTAGCTGTTAAAATGGAGTTGTTGCTAGGACTCTCCCCCAGTAGGCCACAGGAGGATTTAAAACGCACACTCTCATCCTCGACAGTTGTTTTGCAGAGTCCTAAGGCTGCTACCACCCAGGTCAGGGCTCTGCTTATAAAACAGGGAGAGCCCTTCAGATGACTACCACTAGGGGGCACCTGGCATAGGGATCGTCTATGCAACCACACTCTGGGGTGAGCTCCGTGGTCAAGCCTGTAGGTGGCGCTATCCAGAGCTGCCATACTTGGAGAGAGCAATCCATTGTTCCAGTGCTGATCTCAGCCTCTCTCTCTCCAGAGCTGCATTTGACCCTCTCGGGCTCTTGTAACTTTTGCTCCCTGAACCTCATCAGTGAGTGGGAAAGGGAACATGTAACTCAGGAGGCAGAGGAGGCCCCCAAGAGTGTGGCTAAACGGCTTACCCAATGTGCCACGCTTTGAGGTTGGGGAAATCGGTTACATCTGGTGCTACATAGACTAAGTAGAATATGACCTGATTGATTTTTTTTTTTTAAATTGCAGTTTTAAGTCCTGTTTTCACAGAGAGCCATGCTGGATCCCAATTCTACATACTTTACAAAAAGTAGGCAATCCTATCTATCACAAGCAGCGATTTCAGTGTTTCTCACACCATTGGGAATTTCTTAAAACACGGTATAGAATCAATTCTACAAAACAGAACCATAATCTAAAAACACCACAGGGAGCAGAAGGCAGCTTGCCAATGAGCAGTGGGTGTACTTGAGTGAAATTCTCATCTGTGTATTTGGAGCTGAGGCAGCCAGGGAGGCGTTTGCAAACCATCAGAACTTATGAAGGCAGAGGAACCTCTGGTGCTCATGGGAGTGGGACTCAGTGACTTGTCCCCAAAGAGTCAGGTAGTAGGGCCGTGCAGGTTACCTGAATGTTTTAGTGCTGTTTTAAGACAGAGTTCAAAAATTGCCCTCAGTTGTTTAGGGACTGGAAGAACAGGCGCCGATACCATAGGTACAGGGACCTGAGTTCAAATCCTTTCGTGTTTCATTCTTGCTTGTGGTCAGGAAGCCTGGGACACAACCTGTTTTGTAACTCACTAGGCATACTCAGAATTGGTTTTCCTGAGCTCCCTTAACTCTTCCAAACTATGAAAGTATTTTTTCCTTGGGTGTTTAGGGAGGTGACAGCCTGCAGTTAGATGACCTTCCAGGCCTCCTTTGCAGGACTCATGAAAACAATCAGGAGCTCACTGGGAGAAATGGCTCAATGGCTAAAGCACTTGCCACACCAGTGTGAGGATGTGAGTTCAGATCCCCAGAGCCCATGGAAAGCTGGATGCAGGTGTATATGCCATGCAGCCAGTACTCCTGTGGTGAGCTGGGAGGTGGACACAGGACACTTTCTACATGCCCACAAGCTAGCTAGCCTGGCATCTGTGGAGATAAGTGAGACACTGTTTCAAACAGGTGGAGGTGACGAGCAGCAAGAGAGGTTATCTTCAGATCTCCACACAGACCCGCGGCACATATGCATACACAAAGACCTGCGGCGCATATGCATACACACAGACCCACGGCACATATGCATACACAAAGACCCACGGCACATATGCACACATACATGTGCACAGACTGGAAACTGAAATAGTCAAGCAAAGAGGATATATCCAAGCAATGTGCACTGGAGGTACAGTGTAGGAAAGTAGAGCTGAATGAAGCAGGGACATTCGTTCTGACTCACTAGATATCTGGGAAAACGAATTTCAATTTCATTGGCATTTTCTTCTCTTGCTGGGAGCACAGCTTTGTTCTGTGGGCATCTTGGGGATCTGCCATGGGATGGACTCTAATCTGCTGGCCTGAGCAGTTTTGACCTTGCCTCGTCAGTGGGCTTTGCTTTGACTAGTGCTCATGCTTTCTCTGGAACTAGCTTTTCCGGGGACCTCCAGGGGACCCATTGAAGGAAAGATTCTTTTTGTACTTTTTGACTCATGCAGACGTGGTCGTGGCTCATCTTTGGATGAACTTAGGAGGACTTTTATGTTGGTTGTTCTGCACCTATGGCAGTCTGTAATAGACAATGCACTTTCGGAATGTCATCTTGAATACCCCCTGCATGGGGTGAAGGCAGGGCAGTTAACTGAACTGGGTAGTGCCTCAGGAAGTACTAAGGCTGGGTGGGAACACAAGAGATGGGTGGGAATAGCCAAGCGCTGGGCCCTCTGCCACTTGAAAACAAATCCTGGATTGATATATCTGAGCCAAGTGCCATAGCATGTCAATACATCCTCTCTCCACTAGCCAGGGACACACTGGACCACAGCGACTGCTCAAAAGGTTTGAGATGGAGCAGATGATGCCAAGTGAGAATCCCCACTACTCTATCATCTTCCAAAGTGAGAGACTGTTGTCCTTTTTCAAGAGAGGCAGGAGGCTAAGGGAGTAAGACCCTGACTAAGGGTATGAAGACTTTTCTTTGCCTTGTGCCTGTATCTTCTGCTATAAGATAGGGGTAATGAATTGATACGTGTGAAATACACTGCCCAACACCTAGAAGAACTTAACAAATGTCAGCTATGACATTGTCCTCATTGCGTACGGATGTATAAGAGTTCTATAACAACAAGGAGACCCTGCCTCAAATAAGGACCAGTTCCAATGCTGTCTTCTGGCCACATTTGAGCCATCTCATGTGCATGCCCATATTCATACACACAAATGCACACACATGAGTCTCCCCCACACACATACACACATACACGATCCTCACTTATCAGTAGTCATGCTTTTTGAGCCAAACAGGAAATTTATAGAAATTAGGTTATTTACGTGAACTCCTAGTTCAATGCTCTTTTTACAATAGCACGTATGTAAATTAGGACATACGCTTATTCATCAACGAGATCTTGCTGATAATCAAACATTCTCTACTTTTTATTAAAGCACAATGACACCCTTTCTTACCTTTGGGAGCCTGTATTTGTCCCTGAGGTGGACTCGGAGGCATGCCCTCTCTGCCTTTTTCTGAGTAAATGCAGCATCTCTCTCCATCCTAAAAGACAGGTAAAGAATAGGAGACAGGGTCATAGGAGATAGAGAGCCCCATACCTTCCAGCTGCTACTCAGGGAGCAGGACCTTGGGTCATGTTTGATTGCCACTGACCACTGACATTTGGAAAAATGTAGACTTCCCCCTCCAAGTCCCCAGTATCTGATTCTCTCTTGCTATCATCACGGCACTCCAGCACTCCAGACCTCTAGGTCCTCAGGTACCCAGGGCCTGGGACTGTCTTCATGAAGCAGACAAAGAGCATCAGAAGGATGGCTGTAGATAGGCCGCATGGTCCTGGACCCTAAGCCTCAGCATCCCTCCCCCAGGGACGGCAGATTCTTCACGTGCTCCTCCTCTGCTGCCTCAGAATGGGGAGGCTGCGTTTCTAATAAACCTCTCCCTGGGCACTTAGAGAAGCAAAACAAACAAACAAACAAACAAAAATCATCAACCAATCAACCAAACAACAACAAAGCAAGGTGTCCTATTGTGGGACTGAGACATTCTTTGGAGGTGCCTGTGCTGTTTGGAGACGTGACGCCGGGTTGTTTCCCGTCATTGTCACGGATGCCAGGCCCCGGTGACAGTGTTCAGGCAGTGTTAGCTTCCCTAGTAGGAAGCGCTATCTACAAATGAAGCAGCCTTGATTCGCATCACGCCAGTCTGGGCGCCTGCTCAATGGACCGACCTAATTCAGAGGTTCTCATCCTGTGGGTCCCGACAGTGCGGTACTACTCCTGTACTGCGGCGCCTGCACTACAGGACCATTCCCGAGCTGGGCAAGGGCCTGGAGATTTAAACACACAAAGACACACAGACAGAGGCACGAGTCATCCTTGAAACAGGAATGTCCCAAGGATATGCTCCTTTTATTGTATCCAGGGGCAGCTTATATAGGGATCCTTAACTGATAGCCACGCCCCAGCCAAACCCACCAGAAACCACTCCCCTGCCGTCAGGAACTCCTGAGGGTCTCGTGCTCAGAGCAGCTGCAAGCATAACACGTTGTTTACAAGAAATTCAGGATCTGGGGGTTCACAGCTCCCAACAGTGTTACATATCAGACATCCTGCATATCAGACATTTACATTTTGATTCATAACAGTAGCAGTATTACAGTTATGAAGCAGCAATGAAAATACTTTTATGGGTGGGGATCGCCATGAGGAACTGTATTAAAGGATCACAGCATTAGGAAGGTTGAGAACCACTGACCTAATTGGACCCATGATTAGGCCAATTCGAAATGGATTTCCTGGGTCATGATGACCTATACAAAAGCATAAAGCTTTGGGGAACGCCTGCAAAGCTCACACTAATTGCTTCCTTCCCTGGTTACCCCGAGAAGTGCATGATTAATGCTGAATTTGCCCAAAGGCATGGTCAACTGGCTGTATTGAAATGGACCAAGTTGGATAAAAGAAGTTTCTTTGGGAAGCTGGGATTGAGACTGAGAAGGACCGAGACTTGGATCATGGTTTGGAGAATAACAAGGGAACTTGAAAGCAATTGGCTGGCCCTTTCCACTGCCCTGTGCTCTTAGTCTTCAAGTAAGGAGACAGAAAAGCAGCACCATGGGAACAGGACAATGGCAGGGGATGGGAAGAGTGCTTGTGGCCCCAGTCAGCAGCCATTTGGGTCTCGCTGTGTGCCAAAGGCAGGCCTGGTAAGTGTTCTGCTTATAGACTCTGTGGGGCATCTTTGCACAAAGCACTATTTGCAGGAAAATAAACCCTGTTTTCATTCTTGTAGGTGAAAATTGCCTTTTTTTTTTTTAACTTGAAGATGTGAAGTAATTCCAAGCATTACGCAAAAGGCTGACTTTAAAGACAAGCTACATCTGAAGCAAACACTCAGACTAAATGTGCCTGGGACTCAAGTGGTCTTGCCTCAGTTCTACCTCTAGAACGTTCTGTAATAGTCTTGCGACAACATTCTGTTCAACCTTCTAAGTTTTAGAGAATTAGGAAACAGTGATTTATCCCAGGGGTTAATGCCCCGCCGTGTGGGTAAGAAGCAGATCCTTCCCACTCAACGTTTTATTAGGAGAACTTTCAAACAGACAGGAAACCTGAAAGAACCTTAGATTGGAAGCCACGTTTCGATGACCTCACTTCTCCATTTCGAATCCCATGTTTCGAAACACTTACCTACCGTTCTATCCATTTCTTCTTCTTACTTTTTGATATATTTACAGATGCAAACATCAGAACACCTCCCCAGAACACTTCAGCGTGCATATTATTATCCTGAGTTACGTGCTTATTTATACTCTTTTGAAGAAAATACTGCATGCAACTCAGTTTCCCAAACTTTCAAGTGTACCATTTAGTGATGCCCACACCTGTGCAACCCAGAGCCTTTAATCTGAAAGATTAAAAAGCCACACTCACTGCTTTTTTTTTTTTTTACTTGACCAATTAAATCAAGGCCAATTACAAACGTGCCTAAACCAGGAAGTGCTAAGCTGCGTTAAGCATGGTGAACGGACTCACTTAGCATTGCTCACGTCCCTCTCTATCAGTAGCACGCAGCAGCAGCGATGCTGCAGGGGTCTCCTTAAGCAGAACCAATTGTTCTGCGGGCTAGGGGTAAAGATCAAAGGGAAAGCATCCTTGGAAGCCAAGATCCACCAGCCTGGGCCCCGGTGGAGCTGTTCTACAGGGGATCGAAGTCCCGGTACTCACTTCTCTTCAATCATCTGCTTCTGGTACTCCTCATACTCCTCTCTAGACATCCCTTGAGCTGCTGCAGGGTCCGAGGTCCCTCCTTCTTCTTTCTTTTCTTCAGACCCACCTCCAAATCCTAAATTCTTTACCTGGTTACTTATCATGCTTTTCACAAAGAAAGCCATGGTGTCTCTGCCCGAGAGAACTGAAACCCAGTCAAAGCCTGACAGTAAACAAAGCAGACCAAAGCAAACCCTCCAAATGTTCTCAACCACAGCCTCACATTTGGGAGCGCAGGATTTGTGCAGCCTCCTCTGTCCAAGGGCACAGTGGTAGAGAGAGGGCTTTTGCTAGCCGTAAGCTGGATTAGAGGGTGAACTCTTAGCGTAGAGGCAGATGGTTCCGATTACTAAAACCCGCAGTTAGATTCAACCTTCTGCCTTATGATTAATACACTCAGCTAATTTTATGGGGCAGAAACCCCACCCATTCCCTGCTCTGCTTTCCTTAGGCATCTAAATTTTATTTTATTTTATTTTTTTGGCCAGACATGGAGATTGAGCACAGGACCTTGCACGTGTCAGGCCAGAATACTGACTTTGAGCAACACTCCCATTCCCTAAAGTTCAAATTATATAGACAACAGGGCTTCATCAAGAGGCCCATTTCAATTATATTAATTGGAGCCAAGTGATTGGATGACTGCCGTGGAATTTCCACATCCCAGCCCTGGAGTACAGCATCCTGTTGGAGACAGTCCAGGGAGATTCAAACCCCAGAATGCTTTATTAAGCAAAAATAACGCTTTTGATCCACATCTGATCTCACGGGACTCTAAATCTCAGGCAAGCGTTGCTTTGGGATTCCATTCAGTTTGGTCCCGCTTCACTGGGAATGGTGTCTCCCACAGAATACACAAACCAGGCAAGAGGGTTCAAGGGCATGGTCTTTAGTCCACCCAGGGAGAGTTGCTTAGCTTCTTCTGCTGTATGCAAGTGCCATTCATCTTCCCGAGAAGCTGGCTTTGACACTCTAAGAGACAGGACCCCCGGTGAGTCAAGCCCTCAGCATGCATTGCTGTTCTTTATCCTTTGCACATAGTGCTCTTCCTGGGTGATGTGCTTTAGCTCGGCTACAGCCTCCACACTGTTGTAACAGTGCATTCTCTCTGGCTATGGCTTTCTTCAGCTAAGCCATGACTCTAGCAGTTCTCAACCTGGGGGTCGCGACCCCTACGGGGTGGGGAGCGGGGTTGGACGTCCCTTTCACAGGGGTCACATATCAGATGTCCTGCATATCAGGTATTTACATTACGATTCATAACAGTAGCAAAATGACAGTTATGAAGTAGCAACAAAAATAATTTTATGGTTGGGAGTTATCACATGAAGAACTGTATTACAGGGTCGCAGCATTGGGAAGGTTGAGAAACATTCCTTTAATCTATGCTCAAATGTTTCTGGTTAAAGAGCTGGGGGAGGGGGATAGGCAGGAACCTTATTTATAATTAATGCTCATTATTTTTCAGCAAAAACAATCCTCTAGACATAGGCCACTACTCCTAAAAGACACAGAAATAGATAACCTGGGTTTTGGTGTTTTTTTTTTTTTTTTAAACATGTTTACTGTATATATTTCACGGCCTATTTTCCCTTCTACTAATCTGTTTTAAATGCTGCTGAAATAGCTTCGGCATTAAAAACCAAAAGAGATAACGTGGAGTGAATTAGAAATTCATTGAAGACAAGTATTAACCCTTGCCCCCACTTTTGTTTTCAGAGAGGTTGCTGGGAACTTAGCACACTCAAACACTATCTCTAAACTCCTGCTAAAGGTGAGCTAAGTATTTCATCTCCCTGAGGGCTCTTACAGAGCCTTTAAGACATAAATTCTAAGTCTTAACCTTTAGACCTTGTGGGGTTTTCCCCTCTTACAGTTTAGTGCAGAGAAATCCTCTCTTAGAAAGAATTGCACATCCAAACACATGAGTCTTCTATAGCAAAGGACAGCCTGCTGAAGTTCTGTCCCCTGTGAGAGGTACAGTCAGAGTGAAGCCCCAGAGCTACGCCAACAGCCAATCTGGATCTGATGGGTCTGAATCAGAGAGTAGGTACTATACCTTAGCAAAACACAAGTCCACGATAATGAAAATTAAAACCCATTGTGTTAATACTGTTAATGAGGAAGGCATCCATTCTAAACTCCAAACTAGCCTCTTAAACATTTTCTCCTTCTCTCTCCGTCTCTCTCTCTCTCAGTCTTTGTGTGTGTGTGTGTGCTCACACCCAGCCTTGCAAACTCTTAGGTGTCATCTCACCAGTGTGGAAATGGGATTCCCTTTCCAGCGCTTTGCTTTGGGATATGGAATTCTGACTTGCTCCCCAGCCAACACTCCCACTGGCTGTATTGCAGCAGTGATTTTATTTGACACCCAGTGACTATGTTCTGCTGTGTGCAGGATCTTTGTAGAGATGGTTGGAAAATCTTCTGTTCCTCCAGGAAAGAGAAATAAATTCTACAGGATGCACAAAGTGAGACAGATAGGTATTGCTGGTCCCATGGCTCCTTCTGCCCCTGGGTCCCTAAACCTCACTGTGGCCTGTGAGGCCTTACATTCTAGAAAGCTTCTGCTGTATTAAGTTTTCATACTACCCCTCAAGTGACTTTAATTTTCATTGTCTGCTCCTATATTTCCTCCCTTGTTCCCCTCTTACCTACCCCTCCACACTTGATTCTCCGTCCTAGTACCCCGTCCGTCCGTCCGTCCATCCATCCATCCATCCATCCATCCATCCATCCATCCATCCATCCATAGCTTTCTATTCTTTTTTCCTTTCCTAGGGAGAGCTATCTGTCCACTATAATCCCTTACTCCATACCTAATCTCTGTGGTTCTATGGATTGTAGCTTGTTTATCATGGACTCAACAGCTAATATATAAGTGAATGCATACATATTTATCTTTCTGAGTCTTGAGTTACTTCACTCAGAGTGATTTTTTTCTAGTTCCACCCATTTACCTGTGAATTTTTATGATTTCTTTTTAACAGCTGAATAATATTCCATTGTGTAAATATACCATATTTATCTGTTCATCTGTTGAGAGATAGCTAGGTTGTTTCCAATTTCTGGCTATTATGAATAGAGGAGCAATGAGCATGATTGAGTAAATGCCCTCTGGTAGGATAAAGCATCCCTTGGGTATATGCCCAACAGTGGTATAGCTGGGCCTTGAGGTTAATTGATTTCCAGCTTCCCGAGGAACCGCTACAGTGATTTCTATAGTGGCTGTACAAGTTTGCACTCCCACCAGCAATGAATGAATGTTCCCTTACTCCATATCCTCGTTAATATGAGCTGTCATTTGTTTTACTGATTTTGACCATTCTGACTAAGATGAAATCTCAAAGTAGTTTTGATTTGCATTTCCCTAATGAAAAGGATGCTGAACATTTTTTGATGTGTTCTTGGATTCAGTTTGCACTTTTTAAATATTTTTTTAAGATTTATTTTATGTATGAGTGCTTTATCTGTATGTAGCCTTTTTATGCCAGAAGAAGACACCAGATCTCACTGCAGATGTTTGTGAGCCACCATGTGGTTGCAGGGAATTGAACTCAGGACCTCTGGAAGAACTGCCAGTGCTCTTAATCACTGAGTCATCCCTCCAGCCCCAGTTTGCAAGTATTTTATTGAGAATTTCTGCATCTATGCTCTTAAGGAAACATGATCTGCAATTGTCTTCCTTTGTTGGGTCTTTATGTGGTCTTTATCAGTCTAACTGTGGCCCTATAAAATGAACTGGGCAAGGTTCTTACTGTTTCGATTTTGTGTAATAATTTGAGGAATACTGGCATTAAGTCTTCTTTGAAAGTCTGTTAGAATTCTGAGCTAAAACTATCTGGTCCTGGGTTTTTTCTGGCTGGGAGACTTTTAAGGACTGCTTCTATTTTGGTAGCAGTTTTAGGTCTGTTTATATTGTTTATTTCATTTTGATTTAATTTTGGTAAGTGTATGTCAAAAAATTATCCATTTCTTTTAGGTTTTCCAATGTGGGTGAAGTAGAAGTTTTTGAAGTATGTCCTTATGATTCTCTGGATTTCCTTGGTGTGTGTTGTATGACTCCTTTTTCATCTCTAATTTTTTAAATTTGGGTCATCTCTCTCTCTGCCTTCCAATTTATTTGGTTGTTTTAATCATATTGCTTTTTCTCATAAAATCAATTTTTTGTTTCATTCTTTATGAACAAATATATATATGCATTTTATGTATATGTATTTTATTGGTTTCAGCCTCAGTTTGATTATTTCTTGCTACCAACTCTTTTGGGGGTGTGATTTCCTTTTGTTCTAGAGCTTTCATTTCAGGTATGATGTTAAGTTGCTAGTATGAGGTCTCTCTATTTTAATTAAATAATTAAAAAATAATAATTTATGTAGGCACTTAGTGCTATGAACCTGCTTCACAGAACAGCCTTCATTATGTCCCATAAGTTTGAGTATGTTGTGTTTTCATTTTCATTCTAGAAAGACTTTCTTAATTTCTGTCTTGGTCCATTATTCATTGATTTGTGAGTTTTTCAATTTCCATGCGTTTGTAAGCTTGCTCTTATTTTTGTTGATATCCAGCTTTAATCTGTGGTGTTCAGATAAGGTATTTCAATTTTCTTGTACTTTGTTTTTGAGTATGTAGTAAATTTTAGGGAAATTCTGAAGAGGTGCTGAGAAGAAAGTATATTCTTTTGTGTTTGGGTGTAATATTCTATAAATATCTGCTAGGTCCATTTGGTTTATAATGTCAGTTAGCACCAACATTTCTGTTTCGTTTTTGTCTGGATGGCCCATCTATTGTCAAGAGTGGGGTATTGGTGCCACCTCCTTTATCACTGTTTGAGGGGCAATATGTGATATAAACTATAGTAATATTTCAAGAACGGGGTGTCTTTATGTTCGGTGCATAGAAGGAAAGAACTGCAGTGTTCCCTTGGTGGGTTTTTCCATTATTATGTAGTATCCTTCTCCATCTTTTTCAAGTAGTTTTGGTTTTAAGCCTATTTTGTTAGATTATTAAAATGGGTACACCATCTTGCTCCTGACTAAATGTGACTAGCTGCTTCAAGTGCCTGCCATGATGTCCCCAAAATGATGTGTTCTAGCTGGCTATTACAAGCCAAATGAATAACCCATCTTCTCTTAAAGCTGCTTGTGGGCAACTGGAAACAGAACAGCAGGGTGCAGATCACAGATGAATAAAATACAGCTGCAAAGCAGGGCCTATTTGGACAATAGCTACTTAGGCCCCATCATATCAATGAAGGAAAAAGTCAGTTTACTAAAATATTTCTTTTATTTGAATTGACATTTCCTGAATTCCAGCTAGCATCAAGTAACAATCAGAAAAGCAAAACAGAAACAAACAACAACAACAAAAAAACCTTGACAAAATGTTATATAATTGAAACTGAGAGTGGATAGAAGACCTTTTTAAACTTTAACATCATAAAGGAAATATCTTAAAACGGGCAACATACAGATTTAAAAAAGTTGCAAGAGCTGATCTCACCGTAAATCTTACAAATACAAAATTCCCAATGACCAATTTGTTCATCACCTTTCAGCCAGCACGTGGGCACTGCCAGGGCCTCAGACCCCGGCGACCAATCAGTTCTTTAGAGACCGATTCTCAGCAGAGCAGCAGGTGAGCGAGCCCTGATTCAAGTCTTTTCCACTGTCCTCAAGTTATCACATGTGCAGCTGTTTGAGATAAAACCTGGAGACACTCAGAAGGCCACAGCTCCAGCAGGCTTCCTGATGAGTACGCTTATGCTTCGCCATGAGCCAAAGATGATTCTACAAGGTTCAAAGTCATCACTGAAGCGCCAAGAGGTCAGCTAACAACCAACCTGCGGTTAGTTTGTAGTTTCTGATGAGCAAAGAGCTTTAACAAACAGGAGCAAACACAGAAGAACCAACAGAGTTGCTGATCTCAATGACAGCGAAAACGTGGGTAGCTCAGCTTCGAGCCAACAAAGACCCAGCACACATACGCCTTTCCCTACTCTTCATTTTAGTGGTTCTTAGCTGTCAGTGTGCTGTGTCTGTGGTGTCTGTGGAGTGGACACTCTGAAGCCCACATGATTAGTGATGTGGCTAGATTGGAATGGAGCCTTGGAATCTGTATTCCTCGTAAGCATTCCAGGAACTGAATGGCTGGTCCACAGGCCATGTCCTGAAAAACACTGATGTGCCTTCAATACGTGACAAAACACTGTTATTGTCTATGACTTCATGGGGAGTTTTACGCTAAAGAAAGCATTCAAATAATTGTAACAGAAACAGCGTATTACACAAATCTATCAGCAATTACATAATTGAGATTTCTTCTAAAAGTGGCATCATAAAATTACATTAACGTTTTAAAATAAATTTTGTTTTAATCCAAGGCACCTGTAAAATACTTGCTGGTGTGAGAAGTGAACTATTCCAGTTACACAGAACACTACAGAACAGAGGAACTCTGGCAGTGATAATTTCTCCCAGAGCAGGGTTTTTGCTCAGAAGATTCAGATTTAATGATCTTGAGGAAAACAAAGACAGACATACTGTGTGACAATCTTGCTGAGTGATTTTTAAGCAATTGACAAGTAAAATGATTCCTGCTCCTGCTCCAAGGGCTAGCTGCAATCACGTCAGGAATGATCAGCGTGCTTCCCCTGGACTTGAGCCTGAAAAGTGTACCCTGCCCTGATCTGGGGTTCCTTTAACGTTCAGGCACACACAACTGTGGACTTTGTAATGTTGGCTTTGGCAGCCTTTTATCTCAAGAAGATACCCCAATGCCTACAATTCGGATTTTTTTTTTCCTGAAAGTTTTTTAAAAATATAAGTCTGGAAGATGACACTTGTGAAGCATGACTTTCAGAACGTCAGCTGCAGAGGGGAAAGAGAAGTGTGCATGCTGCAGTTTCTGCAGCCACTGAGAGGGCACGGTCTGAGATCTAGGAGGAACGCCAGCAGAAAAGGCAAGGCGAGACTGCACACACAGTGCCACAGCAGAGTGCTCGTCGTAAAGTCTTCACACAGATTTTAGGCTGTTAGCCCAATCTGCACATAGCATTTGAGGGAAAACTTACGAAGGCTTAGAGCAATTTAGTTGCATATCTTAAACAGTGTTGTTCTGGATCCCATAGCAAAAGAGATCATTACTTTAATAAGAGGTAAATTGTCTTGAAGCCAGCAGAAGTCCTAGCTCAGCTGTGAAAAGAAAAGTGAAATCTGCACTTGAAAATGTCACAGGTGGTTCCTCAAATACCTCCAACTAACTGTGCGCTGCTATCAGCTCTTGAAGCCTAATGTTTCCTGGTTAATTCACCAATGGACGCTTCACAGCATCCTTATAGCCAGCATTTAAAGGAGAAACAGGGAAGTATTTACTTTACAAATTTGTTTTCAAATAGCTCAGAGCTGCTTCTGCTATAGTCCCCTCAATTTACATCTGAAAGTCACAAACCAGAGTAATATAAACCAGAATGTATTGTAACTCCTGTGAATTTAAAATAGCTGTAGAACATGTAATTAGAGCTAACTACATGTTTGACAGATTGGGAGAAATGAATTCCACAGATTAAAAGTATTAAAAATTATTTCTGTAATATCAAATTGACATTATTGGAACAAAGATATTCAAGACAATGGACATCATGAATGATTATACCAACAGGCAAAATATCCATTAAAAATCATCATCATAAGACTGTTCTCACCTAAACGATGTAGGCAAAAAGTAGTTATTCACTTCCCACAAAATTTTCTTTAAAAATGAAATACACATCCAAGATTGAGGAGGGAATCATTTCACTAAATGCTTCAACGGCTGGCATCTAGCCTCAAGCTCTCAGACAAATCATTGATCCCAGAGAGAGATGTGTTGGGACCAAAGGCCTCTAGAACTCACTCTTGTATTGGGAATTCTCACTTCTAAAAATGACTTTGGTTACAAGAGTCACATGAACAGCATGCTCTTGTTTAGACCTCATATTCTGGGAAAAAAGGCAAGTGTTTATATATAGAACCCTCCGATAGCGGAGCTGGAGAGGGAATGCCCACAGCCAGTGGCTGCCCCTGTTTTATGTCTTGACCTGTCGTTATTCTCTTCAGTGGTTACACTCTGCCTACCAGAAGCTCGTTGACATGTAAGGACATGTAGTACTATGAACAAAAATGTGGTTGTCTTGAAGATTTATTCTTACTGAAAAAAGAATGTTATTTTATACAAAATTTAATAACTTAGACTATGGATCAATTTAAATACTAAATCCCCTCGAAAAGACAACATTTGCACATTCATACATACATGATGTACATACAGGAAAATGAAGGTCAAAAGAATTTTTTGGCAGCTGCTTCTTGCTGAGTCCTAAAAAAAGAAAAGGAAAATCAACAGATGCTCTATATACTTAACTTGGGAAAGAAACAGGATTGTTTCAATTAAGCTATCAATGCCCCCTGAAGTAGAAAATACTGAGATAAACACACTCTAAACATGCACACCCAAGAGACTAGTGAACAAGTTTGCTTTGCCCTGAATTGTCTGTTAGTGAAAGATGCATTAAGGTCCTAGTTAATTCCACAAGTATTTTATCCCTAAACATGTGGGGTCAAATGTCATCAAGAGACTTACCTGTACATGATATAGCCAATGAACAACACTGTCTGCACGACTACAAATATCACAAAGTGGACTGTGGATAAACATGACGGAAATGGTGGCAGTTCTGGGCATTTGGGTTTGTCATTAGACGGCTGCAAAGCAAACAGTCTGTATTACAGTTAGTCAGACATGAATGTGTAATTGTATACAACGCACAGTCTGTTAAATAAGCAAGTATTTCATTTACTCATTCCCCTAAACATTTTCTACCTATTTAACTTTTACTATCTTTTAAAAATTCTTTTTCTTTCAAAGAGCAACTGACATAAGAAGGACCCTGTGCCAACTTGGTACCACCTGCCCCGCCCCAGCTTCACTACAGACCATGACTTCAGTGCCCTTCAAGGCTCTAGAGAACAGGGCTCCCACAAACTCCTACAGCTCTGGATGCTTCCAGTTCACAGGCTCTGTACTGGCACAGTAATCAACAGTGCAGACCTCACGCTCAGTAACGTTCCGGTCCATATGATAAATTACATGCACCCTACCAACAAACTACTCAAACAGAATTTTGTTTCCTGCCTTTGCAATCTCACATCAAACCTGACTGACTTCTGAAAACTGTCCATCTTCTGTCTCCAAAAGACGAGGTATCTTAAGGGGCTAATTAAACATCAGGGACAAAGATGTCACCCAGATAGTGGCTTCTAGGATTGGCAAAGGACCCCATCATTTAGACAAAGCAGCAGCCTACAGAATGGGAAAAGATTTGTTACCAACTACACATCCAATAGAGGGCTATCTCAAATATACTATCTAAATATGTATAAATATAATATCTAAAATATATATAGAACTTAAAAAACTGGACATCAAGAAAAGAAATAAACCAAGTAAAAACCAAAGTACAGATCTAAACAGTGAGTTCTCAAAAGAGGAAACTTAAATGGCTGAGAAACACTTAAAGAAACATCCTTTATCAAGGAAATGCAAGTTAATACTTTGAGATTTCTTCTTTTACCAATCAGAAAGGCCAAGATCAGTAAGACAAATGACAGCTTATGCTGGTGAGCATAGAGTAAGGGGATACTTATCCACTGCTGGTGGGAGTGCAAACTTCTACAGCCACTATGGAAACCAGTGTGATGGTTCCTCAGGAAGCTGGAAATAGACCTACTTCAAGATCCAGCTGTCCCACTCGTGGGCATATACCCAAAGGATCTACATCCTGTGACAGGGACACTTTCTCAAGCATGTTCACTGACAAACTAGATGTCTGTCAATGTATGCATGAATAAAGAAAATGGGGTATATTTACATAGTTGAATATTATTCAGTTGTTTAAAAAAATGAAATTCATAGGTAAATGGATGGATCTTAGAAAAAAAAAATCTTGAGATAACCTAGATCCCAAAGGGCAAAAAAGCTAGGCATCTCCTTATATATAGATGCTAGCTGTGAAGTCCTTGGTAAGCAGGCTACAAGTCATACAATCATCAAGGTTACAGAGTAAGGAAGTAAGCAGGAGGACTGGATCACGCTAGGAAGAAGAAACAGAATAGACACTTATGGAGGGGGGGGGAGGGGCACTGGAACTGTAGGATCAAAAGGGGAGAGCAAAGGAAAAGGAGTTGAGAGAGGAAAATTGAGGAGGGACGGCTAAAACAAGGCCCCCTGAAGGGTTGTATAGAAACCTAATACAGTAACAGCTTCCTAAGATATATATACATACAAAGGTGATCTAAATGTGCTTGCCAAATAACTGGGAAGACAGAGCCCCAGCTGAACATTTTTTGTTACCAAATGAAGAATCTTGGAGGAGTTCAGAGAGGGGAAACTATTATCAGACTATATTATACTAAAAAAATAAAAAAATAAAAAAAATAAAAAAGAAAAAGTCTACCTCATATACATATATAAATTCTCAAGCAAGTTCAAAAAACATGGATTACAGAGGATATTAAGATGGAAGTACAAATATTTTCATCGCCTGGTAATATAAATCCCATACCCCAAACCCTCATTGCTTGCTCTTGCCTAGTAAGCAATGACAAGTGCAGACACCGAATTCTGCTTTCTACCTAGGAAACCCAAATCCAGCGGCTTTCAGAACCTATGGGACAGTTAGGCCAGAACATGAGCACAGCTCAAAACCATGGCACAGGGAGCCACCTTACCATGCTGCGCTGTGCCAGGCTGTCGATGTCTCTCTTCACGACATGCAGGTGCTCTTTGATGTCCATGAAGTGCTGAGTGGTTTCATAGACGCCTGCTGAACCAGGGTGCTGTATGCCACTGACCAGCCGCACCGTTTCACTCATGGAGTTCCTGGAACACAAAATCCCTTTGAAATCACAAGGGTTTTGTTTTTTGTTTCCAGTTATACATTTTAAATGGTTACCCCCATTTAAGCTCAACACATCAGATTGTTAAAAAAAATAAAACTCCAAAGAAACAAATACAAAACCGGAAGCCAGACATAGTAGCACATACACATAAGCTCCACACTTGGAGACTGAGGCAGAGGACTAGGACATGACGCTTGCTTCCTATCTGTGGGTTTAAGGTCCTAGTGATAAGCAGATGAGGTGGGAGCAGGAGGTAGCAGGTCTGAAAGGGGTAATACGTACAGTGTGTGTGTGTGTGTGTGTGTGTATGTGTGCACACGCGTGTGCTGCAGCTCACTACTGATGGAGGGCCCACTAGGTCATTTGTTCAGTTGATCATATAGTATGAATGTTAATTTCCTGGTTCTTACATTTTGGTTATATAAAATATCAACATTAAAAGATGGGTGAAAGATACGTGGAAGCTTAATGTATCAGTTTTACAGCGTCTAACGTTCAAACTCAAGAAAATAAGGGGCTTGAGAGATGGCTCTGGTTAAGAGCACCAGCTGCTCTTCCAGAGGGCCTGAATTTCATCCTAGCTCCCATAATGGCTCATAACCATCTCTAACCTCAGTTCCATAAAATCTAACACCATTTTCTGGTCTCTGAAGGTACTGTATGCACAGTATGGACATACATATAGTAAAACCACCCAATTACATCAATAAATAAATCTTTTGAAAAATAGTATCAAAATAAAAAACACTACATTATAGAACCCAGTAGACTTCTAAAATAAATCTATTCATTTAGCTAAACTGTTTGAACAAGGTAAGTATCCACTTTGGAATTGTGAACCAACAACAAAAATGTTTCTTAAATGCAATGCTAAGGAGCAAACTACAAATTTCCAGTCATCAGTCGAGTCCTTGTAGCTTCTGATCTTCTGTTTAACCTGGTCCTGTATGGTTGTTCAGCCCTTAAGACTCACTTTGACACCTCCTGTCAAGGGTTGTACCCGGTGGGAACACTGACACATTAGTTTACAAAAACACATATGGCTGTGTCCTCCATCACAGACACTGAGAAGGCTGTGTTCTCCATCACAGACACTGAGAAGGTTGGCTCTCTGTGTGAGTCAGCCATTGTCACTAGAGATAGGTCATTCAACTGTCCACACTGTCTATTCCAGCTCTGCCCAGCCTGTCATAGGGCAGAAGGTGGCATCAGAAGTTGTTCTGGGCAAGCATGCCTGCTTTCCAGGCCTGCCACAGTAAATCCTTCCACCCCCAGCATTTCTCAGTGCTCTGACAACTCACTCCAGTCCCTAATTTCCAAAGACAGGCATTCACCTGGTCTCCACTCACTACAGCAAACCTCTTTGTTTTTAAAGACACTAATACTGGCACATCCCCCGCCCCCCCGCCCCCCCGCTTTTCAGCTTATAATGGATTTTAAAATTTAGACATTTGCAGCTTACCCCCCTGAAGGACAGACACGGGAGAGCAGGCACACAAGCTTCTTTAGGACAAGGGACAAGATGCTCACACATGACTGCTGTGTACTTACTTCATCTCATTCACTTGTCTCAAAATCTCCTGCTGGGTCTTCACAACGGTATCCAGTTCCTGCTGAGAGACCTGGAGGGAAGCAAGACGAAGCAGCTTAGCACCCATGGGTCATGTGAGCACAGCACTGTTCTGTCTCTGGCTGGGTTGCTGTGTTGGAAAGTTTACCTGTCCCAGCTGACCTGGGGTCCCTGTTCCTCTCCTGGAGATCTCCTCTGTCAGGGAAGAGACGTATCTCCTCTGTTCATCAAGGATCATATCCAGCTGCCTGTTAAGTTGTTTGATTTCCAGATGGATACGATTCTGTCCCTCAAAGACCTGTCTGAGCTCGCGATCTCCTACACTCTCGAATATGTCATCCGCTGTAAAGCAGTTGCGAATTAGTCAGTACAATCCTCCACACCTGTAGCTTTGAAAGCTGATACATTCCAAAACCAGAACATTACCAACACGGGGTACAAACTTCCGACAGTTCAGTCATAACTAAGTTACTATTTTAGTAATTACTAAATGAATATTACAAATTACTATTTGAACCTTTTCACTTAAAATAATTTTTTGTTTTATATATATTGTGTAATTTTACTAGGGAAAACTAACCAGGAGTAACAGAAATCAAAATAATGACAGGCTATGTGGAGAGTGGGTTTACGGAATCAGAGAACTTTCTGGGGTGAAAAAAAAAAAACATTCCAAGCACGGACGCTGTGATGTTTAGGTGGAAAACAACCAACTGTACAGCAACTTCAAGCAGTTTCAGGTTACGGTCACAAATGACATGCTAGTTACCATACCACTGATAACTGTGAGAACTGTACATCACACAGCGTTCAAGTGCTAGACACAGGCTTTACCAAGTAGTCTCCAGCATTCATGCTGGTGGGGAACAGACCAGATAGAAAAGTAGCGGTCAGTCTGTTTGGCCTTGACACTGTTACATTTTTGAGAATGTAACAACATATAAGGCCTCAATTTTTTTGGCTTACACTAGCACTTAAACTTTCCACCATTAAAGTCCAGGATTCTCAGTAGTAAGGGGGAAGGTACTGGGAAAGAAGGTGTCATTTTCTTCAATGGTATGGTCACTACTGGACTAGCTGGAAAGGAAGTGTTTAGAGGGAAAGGAAATGGAGCAATATTTCTAATACATTGTATACATGCATAAAACTGTCCAAACTTCAATAAAGCCATTGTGTAACACTGAAAGGAGAAAGAGAGCTCTCCCCCCCCCCCCCTTTTAAAATAGTTTTACTTAGCAGTCACCCACGAAACCAGCACTGTCTCTTGATTTTCATTTGTTTGGTTCACAGAACACAATGGTGAACATGTCAGTGCCATGCTCACTCACAGAGCTATGGCGCTCTTCATGCACACCTTACAAGCCACACTCCAGGCCCTGAGGGACTCAGGACTTGCTTTCCCACTGTTCCCAGAAATTCTGAGTGTGCTGAGACAGCAGAGATGAGGCAGACAGTACACACCCAGGTGTCCCCACAGAGCCGGCCCAGCCACAACTCACCTGGCTGCCCCTGGAGGTCAGGGTGGTCCTTCTGGAATTCCTCCTTCTTCTTGTCCAATTCTTGCTGGAAGTGCTCGAACTCCTCTTGGTACTTTTCCTTTTCTTTTTCTGAGATGTCTTTCTCTGGCGTAGGCTTTTTCAGAGGAAGAAGAGGTCATAGGAAAGGGAACTGGTGAGACATTTGGCATCTGTCCTTCTCAAGCTCACTATGGCATCACTGGCTTGAAGGCTGTCCCTTACCTAAACTACAGCTAATTTGTTTTTGGTTTTAACAATACCAAAAATCACAGTAACGACTGCCGTTCAGTGAGCATTTACTATACGCACACTGGTCTCACTTAATCCTGACAAAATCCAGAAGTTGCCACTGAACAAGCATCAAGCATGCTACAGAGGTTCAGGAACTCATACAGGACCAAGACTGACATCAGTCTACTCAAAACCCACAGTTTGGGCAACACCACTGAAAAGTTGAAATTAACTGCTTGGAAAAAAGTGTACTTACTGGCTCTTTCCCAGGCTCAGTTAGTTGGAAAGTCAAGAAAGAAAGAACATCATGGTCATCTACAAATTAAAAAAATAGTTTCAAGAAATGCTGTAAGTAATTGTTCATAGTTGTGAGTTTACTTGACAGGTATATATGAAAGCCTGACTTCAGAACTACTCTAAACCAACCCCAGGTCAGCAGTGCAGCAGGGTCTAACTGGAGCAAATGGGGAGTGCCTGACAGTGAAGGATGCTCCTGCATGGAAAAAGCCCTGCTCCATGTGCACAAACCCCGTCCACCTGTGTGCAGTGCCCTTCCTGTGGCGCACACCAGCGCTGCTCTTTCATACTTGCTTTGCTCAGCTGGCTGATAATACTACTTCTATTTTATCTAAACCATGCAAAGTCAAATTAATACCAGGTTGTTTAAGCTAAAGGCAGGTCCAAGGAGACTGGACCCCACAGCAGTGAACTGCTATGCCAGTCCTGGCAGCTGCGTCCATACTGTGGTGTGGAGAGATTTATTCCAAGTGCTCAGCACCCTTCTCCTTCTGCCTTTCCTGGGGAGCTCTGAGGGGAGCTCTGAGGGGGAGCTGGGTAAACAGAGTCTGAGGCACTGCAGACTGGGTAACCTGAGGAGAGATCATGTGCTCAACAGCCAGGAATCACAAGTCCAGACCATGACTTTCTGGCGGTGACTATGTGACCCCTGAGAAACTTGGCAACACCTGAAAAAAATGGGGATCCAGACCTCCTCCCTCTTTGCTTGGGTTGTACAGAACAAACTACAGTTTGGGAAGTATTTCAAATGGTGACGTCTCATTGAGTACAAAGCAGTACTGGTGTGGAGGAGCTTCATTTATCAATATACATGGAAAATAACAGCAATTGTTTTCATTTAAGGTTTGCCCTAAATAATATTTCCTTGGGTTTCCAAAGCCACTTGTATATGATACAGCAACTTTTAAGGTTCCTAAAACACTTAGGAATTAACTTTTTATATCCTCAACTTGAAATATGTCCCCTTCACTACAAAAATGTGCCTAAATGAATGGTGTAATTTACATACATCCATGCAGCCAACACAGCCAAAGACTGGTAGAATGGGCCATGGGAAGGCTCCAAAGAGATGGAGGAGTGAAATGGAACCTCACACAAACCATCAAAAGTAAGAATCATTCACAGGCTTTCAATATGAAAAGATGGTGAGATTTACCTGCAAGACCTCCTGTTGCCGCAGATATCCCAAAATGCCCTTGTGGGGGGATAATCATATTTTCCACTTTGGCACAAAATTCATAATCATTTTTATCTGGTGTAAAGCCATTATTGATCATGACCTGGGAAGACATACTACAGTTGTAGATTATTTCAAAATAAATTTTAGCATTTTGTGATTAATAGTATTCACTCTTGCTTCCTTCTATTGCTATAATTCTTTTTGTATGTGGATATTGTGCGTGTTTGTGTTTGCATGTGGGTGCGCATGTGGAGGCTGAAGTTGACACTGGGTATCTTCCTCAACCACTTTCCCCTTTATTTACTGAATCAGGGTCCCTACATTGATCCCAGAGCTCAGTGATTGTCTAGACCAGCAAGCCATCTTGCCCTGGCTCTTGAGTGCTGGGATTCCAGGTGGCCACACCCCTTCTCAGTTTTTACATAGTTTCCAGGGATCTGAGCTCTGCCTCTCAGACTTACACTGAGCCATCTTTATTCACTCCCCAGCCCTACAAAGGATAATTTGCGATAAACTTACTTACTAACCACCATTACACAAGTTAAGAGCATTCACTTAAGTTTTTTTTAACCCATCATTTGTCAAAGGCTCAAAAAGAGAAAATGTTGATAGTTTAACAATCTTTCTACAGTGAAGTAAGTTCCTCTCTTGCAGAGCCTTAGGGGGTCATGGTCATTCTGAAGAGGTCACAGCAGGAATTCAAAGCTCCGGTTATCCTAGGTTAGCAAATGACAGCGCTGCTCCTCTCTCCGCTGTCTTCCTTTAGGCACCTATCACCTCAGGTCTGGTAGTGAGTGGAGCCCTGTGGATAGGGCAGAGCTGTTCAAACTCTAGTCTCTCTGAGGTACTTAAAACCTCCCAAGTTCAGTTTCTCCAGAGAGCCTAGCCCTGTGCAAAGTTGCATTTAAAGCACAAAGCGCCAGGCTAAGTCACTGGTTAAAACTGCCTACACCGCAATTCCACTTCCTGCTGAGAACACCAGCTCTTTTAAAGCTTCCTCACAGGAGGGTCACTGCCTTCCACCCCACTTCCGTGATGTCTCTGTCTTCACACTTCAGCATACTAGCTCTCTCAAATGTTCAGCTTCTTAGAGACCCTATCTGCGTTCTGTGCCGGGAGCATACACACATTCCCGGTCCTGCTCTGAGGTGCATCTCAACCGAACCACTTCTGGACTTTTCCCAGGGTCCAGGTTCCAAGGTCACAATTCCTTAACACTATCTCAATTCCTCAGCCCTTGTCTCTCAGCACAGTGACGCTAGTGTTTCCTCGAGGGCCTGCAAGCTCTTCAAGGAGAAAGGTCTTTGTCTTACTCATATTGGTATCCTGAAGACTTGGCTATGTGCTTACGGTATCTTCGAGCTGGTGCTTAAATCTCCTCTGACCAAACAGAAACTTACTGACAAAGCTCACTACAGGAAATAACATACACCAGATGACAAACTTAACTCTGTTCTCAGGGCAACACATACAGATGTGCGGATACCCATGTTTAAGTACATTAACTTCTGTCAAGAATTCAAAAGAGGGGCTGGAGAGATAGCTCAGTGGTTAAGAGCATTGCCTGCTCTTCCAAAGGTCATGAGTTCAATTCCCAGCAACCACATGGTGGCTCACAACCATCTGTAATGAGGTTTGGTGCCTTCTTCTGGCCTGCAGACACACATGCAGACAGAATATTGTATACATAATAAATAAATATTTAAAAAAAAAAGAATTCAAAAGAAAAGTCACGCTAGAGTGTTGCTTATCGGTTACTGTCACTCACCGTCAGCGTTTTCTGGTAATAGGTAATTTTTGCCCGGACAGGATAGGGTTTATTACGAAAGTCCCTCTGACAACTCGCTAAAGCTTGAGAGGCACCATCACTGCAGGGGGAGGGAGAAGAAAAGAAGGCTTTTAGTATTTAAGATTCAGGAAGACTCAAAAATATCAGTTACAATGAAGCTTATGACGGCCCCTGTCAGTCAACAGACAGAAAGGCCTTTCCTGTCAGAACTCTGGAGACACTGGAAGGGAGTCCCAAGGCCACTGGGTGCTGAAGGGAGGAGGATGTGTTACTAGGAGAGGACAGTGTTCAAATCACTTGGGGATTTCATAGTTTATTTTTGTGGTATTAGGAACTGGACCTAGAGTCTCACACATACTAGGCAAGGGATCTACAACTAAGCTACATCCCCAGTCACTCCTGGAGTCTGTCACCTCCACCCGAGCCAGCTGAAGATGAATCTAAAGGAACTGGCCAGGCACTTCTAGTTTAAACCAGTCCACCAGGGACGGCAAAGAACCACCACCATAGCAGCCACCGAGATAGGAGAGGGCAAAGCCAGGCATGGGCAAGAAATTTTCTTCCACTCAACACCTGGAACACTATAACGCATGGACAGTCGTAAAGTGACATTTGTGTTGAAAATGGTGATACATTTAATGACTGGGGACTCATTAGTTGGGTGAAAGCTAAATTTATTTTTTGAAAGATCTCTTTCAATAAACATGGAAAGGTTGGCTCACAGAAAAAAAAACTTCAAGACAGGAAAGGAAACGTAGAACTTTTCAGTGAGTTACAATATAACAGTTCAAGAAAAACCATCTTATTTTGTTTGGAGAGTGCTGAGATTTGAAGCAATATATTTCATGAGGTTGCCAAAGAAAAGTTGAAATGAGAAACAAGGCAAAATCCCACTTACTTTTGATGGTCATAATTAATTTGTCCATTGTTGCCTATAACTACTATAGCAGGATTATTTTTCTAAAAAATAAAGAGAAAATATTTTAGTATGTTTCATAGAAAATTTCATCATTCTTCACGTGCTATGAAGCTAAACCTCATCTGCTAAGATTCCAGGACTCTTAAACTTCTGAAATAGTGTGGCCTAAGCTTTCAATGCATCATCAAATTTTCTTTAAATTGCTTGACAGCAACATCTGGAAATCAGTAACAACGGGCCAAAGGGAAGACCACCAGCCTTAAAGCATCCAAGCCACAGGTTAATGCTTCAGCATCTACGTATGTTCTGCTTTTCAGATGTCATCAGAACGGCTGACCAAAAAGTCATTAACACAGGAGAGCTGAGGGTGAGGGTCATCGTGCCCAGCACCTGAGTACCGCCATGGCTTCGCTGCCCACGTCTAAAGATTCATGCTGGTTTTTTCAGTTACTAAGCACACACGGGGTGTGAATCACTGACAGGTCCTCTGAGCTACGTCTGTAAATTAGTGTGGGAAAAACAGTGTCTGCACAGCTTTCAGTGTGAGATTCTCTGCTACCAAGACTAATGACCATGCTCAGACTATCAGCCACGTTCTTCATTATTAAATTTAAGGTGTCAGGCAAGCTACCTTCCCACAGCCTAACTCTGCTAAAATACATTAAACGGAAAATGGCTAACAGTTTTAACAAAAAAATATACCTTTCCATCATTGTCAAAAGAATCAAAAAACACTCCAACACCATTCCACGTATCAGCTGATCCAAACACAGGGCCGTCCAAACCTTGATTTTCTGTATACCAAATTGCCTGAAAATACGTAAGAGGAAACCGTCAGGAACCAGTGATTTGTGCAGCTAGACTGGCTCAAGCAACAGAAACGGGCATACTAGGCCATCAGCTCCAATTCGACCTCTTCCGGTCACTCGAAATGTCACTTCCACCTCCCAGTTCTCGAAGGCTGCTTTCGTTTTTGTCCACACCGAACCTCGCTGGCTTTTTAATGATGGTGCTATTCGAATCTGATCTGAACTTGGAATAGCATCTAGGGCAAACATCAGAAAAGGAGAGCTTTCAGTTATAATTACGCAGAATTCAACACTCACCGCTGAGTTGCTATCTATAGCTACAAAGAAGAAATTTTACCTTCTTATTGTACACAAGAATCTTTGTTAGACATGGTTTCAGGCTGACAGTTATGACTTTGAAACGTTAAGGGAGCAATATCTCTTCTGTCTTTGAACAGAGAAATGCACCTGCAAGCCTACATCCCCATATTACACAGTAAAAGTCCCAGAGACCAAGACTTCAAACTTTTGCTTTTATATTATGGTTTCCAATTTTGTGTTTTTATGGGTTTTGTTTCTGTGTATATGTTTCTTGTGTTTTTTTTTATTCTTTTTGTGCTTTTCTTTTTTTTTAAATTCTGGTTTATGTTTTCTCATTAGTTTTCTAAAGAGAGAAAAGGCACAGAGATGGATGGGTGAGGAGGTGAGGAGGATCTAGGGAGGGTAAACAGTGGTCAGAATATATTGCATGAATTTTTAATAAATAGGAAAGCTGTTTACTTGATTTTCCTAATCTATTTTTAATAAAAATTTCCCCAATATTAAAAGTCCACGTGTTTCACCAGTTATATACTACAAACTGTATAAATACAGTTATAACATTAGAAAAAAACCATAAGAACCAACACTAGGGATCAAGTTCAGCTGTGATTTTGAACGAATCATTCCATATTCTATTAGTTTCATCATTTATGTTCATCTGTAAAATGAAAGGGGCAGGCCTGACAACTGCTCTAAACATTGCAAAATCATATGCAAAATATCCTGCATATATACATTTTCCTAGGAAGAGGAAATAAACTAAATAAAGCAATTTTTTTAAACTATGGTGGACTCTCAGAGAAAACAAGGGATTCTCAAGAGTAGCCAGCTCAAGTCCCTGTCCGGGCACTTGTGGCTGCCGGATCTTCAGCGTGTCATTGGTACACAATGAATAAGAATGTACACGTAGGTACAGCACAGGGATATAGCTGGCTCGGTTTCAAACAATCACAGCAAAGCAAGGCAAGCAACTTTGGGGGTCTTCCAGATCATCTAAAAGTTAAATCTATACAATATACTGAGTGTGCATTTAAAACAACAATAAGCAGGCTTCAGTTTTAAAATACATGAAGGAGTTGGCACATGGATCGGTGAAAAAGCACGTCCTATCACTCATGGGCTCTGTGTTTGACTCCCGGGACCTCAGAGCCAGAAAACAAAACCAACAACGTCACTGACAGGAACCGCTAAGGCTCATCTGGTGACACCGGACAAGCAGCATGGATGGACAGGCTGCTGAGCACACCCAGTCTGTAAAAGATCAAACCCAGGCTCCGCAAAAGCCAATAAACTGAGCCACAAAAAACCAAACATGCCTATAAATCCTTCAATCCTCTTACTATTGGCTAATTAACAAGGTACATGAAAAGGCCCACATGTCGAACAATTCTAACATACTCTTTCAGACTGTAACCCTTCTGACTGTGGGGACTCCACTTTGTAGGGAGGAAAAGAGAGCTAGGATACTTTAGTGGACTCTCTGGCTCAAACACTCACAGGGTGGGGAGAACACTATGGAAAAGGCCTGCACAGAGAAACGGAAGAGTTGAGAAAATGTCCCAGAACCTTCGTCTCTCTGTAGTTCTTGCTCCATCTATACAGGAGGTGCCTGGCTGCCTACTACAGCTCAAACAGAAGAATGAAGGGGAGAGCTTTGAGAGTTATGAACAGTTCAAGATTATTAGCATTTCTTGCCCTTGTGAACCTAAGGATATGTACCGACAGTACAAAAGGACTAAGATTTGAAAAAGAGAAATAGGTAATCCTAATTAGGGCTGAATGTAATGGGCTGTGTTTAAACTAAATCCTAGGTTTCTTCATTTTTCTCGTTTCAAATGATAAATTGCAAGAAGAAATGAGAAGGGAGGAAAATGACCAACAGCATTAATAGAGTAAAATGAAAAATTACAGTAACCACGAAAGCAATGGATTTCCACATACCACCGAGTGTCAAAGTCAGTAAACAGATCAAGTCATGACTGAAACAGTAAAATACTTTGGCCACACACTTGCATTGGGATACAGCAAAGAGCACCCTCCCCTTGTACACCCTGTCTTTCAGCCACGGATGACCTTGAACTTCTGATCTCCTTGCTTCCACCCCCAACGTCGTTAGCACTGGGATCAAGTGTGAACCACTACACCCGGCTTATGGGGTGCTGCGGATTGAACCCAGGGTTTGGTCCACGCCGGCCTAGCATCCTACCGATGAGGCTACAGCTCCAGCCCTTTAGCCTGACCTCTTTCACAGGAGGCGAGATCTGTTGCTTGTGGCTCTGTGAAAGAGTGACGATAACTAATTTCAGTAGCTGATTACCACTCTGCATTTGCTGATGCGTGACTGCGGTGGAAAAGACGGAGAACAGCAGACAGGTGGCGGAGAGGCGCCCACAAATTCACCGCCATTTCCAAATGTCTTAAAAACACAAACAAAAGATCTGAAAACCTGTGCTTGGAATCATGCACCATCATCTTTGCGTACGCGGGGCGATGCTATCTTGATACCACGAGCCCAGAAGGCTTATAATAAACGAACTGAGTAACAGCATAATTGCATTGCACCCTGTTTCAACTACATAATGACTTGGTCATTAAGTTCAATGAAATTCACACCTGGTAATTGTACATTAATTTGAGGGAAATGGCCTTTCCTGGAAGGGTGCTTTCTATTTAGCAATTATTTTCTAGCAATGAAGCGTTTTGTTTCGGCCCCTGGACAATCTTGTGACATAAAAAAAAAAAAGCCTTCTATAAGTGATTCCTTAATTACACACAAAAGCAGACGGTATTTACTACTTGGATGTATCGGGCAGTCACCGAGGAGCTTACAGGACGACAAATGCTACTGATACTCTTCGGTCAGCTGTGACACATCAGCACTAAAAGTGTGTCCCCGTTTTCGTTTCCCTGAGCGGTGCTCAGTCACAGTTCTGTCGTCTGGGTCAGAGTGAAAAAAGTCTGAGGCAGAAACCACCTCATTCTGAGAGGCTATGACTATTCTTAGTCCCAAGTTCAGAAGTCATCAATACAAAACTCTGTCTCTTGCACTAACTAAACAAAAGTTTATAGTGTGAGGATCAAAGACCACACACACCGTCAACTGAGAGGCGATTCTATGGTGTAACCCCAACACTTTAAGAACGACATCCAAAGACCTAAAAGCCACTCTAAGACTCTCTGGTATCTTGGAGCATTCGAGAATTAAAGTACAAACCTGGTCATTGCTAACTCCCTAAAACAAGCAAGCAGAAGGTTGTTAGAACTGGTCTCAATTGCTATGGCCAGGCAAAGTGCACCCTTGAGACGTGGCATCAGGGTATATTGTAACGTGACACCCAGAAGCTGGTTTGAGTACAGAAAGTAAGAAAACACCTCCGAATCAAACAAAGTGCTGATGAGATTAAGAAAGGGAAGATTGGGAAGTGGGTGAGAAGACTCAGGACGCGCGGGGGACCTGCGAGCCGGGGACCTGGAGTAGGGGCTGCCTGGGGAATTCTGCCCCAGCGCATGGGTCGTGCAGAGCTGGAGCTGACCCTCGGCCCTGCAGGGCATTGGGGAGATGGACGGAAAGCAAGCAGGGAACCCAGCTCCCGACCCCCCGCCCGGCCCCAGCTTACTCCCCGCGTGGGCCCAGAAGGGCACAGTCCCATCGCTCTGCACCAGATGCGGCCCTTTAAAGCTGTATTTGTACTCGAAACGGCGGTGCGGCAACTCGGCTTGGGTGCCCGCGGCGCCGGGGGCCGCAGCGTCGCCTCCCGTGCCATCGCTCCCGACGAATCGGCTGAAAGACAGCAGCAGGGCGCAAAGGAACGGCCGCGCTCCAGCCTGGGAACCCCTCCGTCTGGACCCCGCCATCTTGGATTTGGGGACGCAGGGATCGGCGGGAGAGGGAGGGGCGCTGGAGCGGCGGATGGCCAACAGGGCGCTCTCTGATTGGTGCAGCCTGGGAGACCCGAGGGCAAGGGGTGAGCCCCGCCCCTGGCCTCCTCTATCCCGGGGCCCATTGAGGACAGAGCATCTGTGGGCGGGGCTACGGAAGGGGTGGGGCAAGACTGGGAGCTCACAACTCCAGCCGCGTGGGGCGGGGGAGGAGAGGGGGAGGAGAGGGGGAGGGGGTGCCGAGATCGGACCTTGAGGTGCAAGGGGTCCCAAGCTCTAGAGTGCCTGTTGGGAAGGTGATTCCCACTTTTTCCTACTACCAGTTTTTCCAGGCTCCAGAGTAGCGGTCTCCCTTCTGTGGTTTAGTAAAAACCTTGGAAGCCCTAAGACTTGTGGAGCCAGCCCATAATAAACTATATTTAGAATAAAGACACTCATTATTTAGTGGCTGGCTTTCCTTTTGTGAACGTTCCAGAAATAAGGCGGGATCGTGAATACTAACAGTCTCAGCCCACTGAGAGCATCTCACAAGAGCCTTAGGATCTTTTAGGTGGTGGAATCGGGGCTTTATATCAAATCAACTCTCATTTCTCAAAAAGTGATTTCAAAGACTTTTCAAAGTTTTGAAACCATGACAACAGTGCATTCATATAAACTTGGTAGTTTTGTTACAAGCTTATCTGCTATGAATAGACTTGACGAATAATTTGCATTTTATTTTAGTTTTTGGTTTTTCGAGACAGGGTTTCCCTGTGTAACAGCCCTAGCTGTCCTGGAATTAGCTCTGTAGATCAGGCTGGCCTCGAACTCACAGAGATCTGCCTGCCTCTGCCTCCTGAGTGCTGTGATTAAAGTCATGAGCCCCCCAACACCTGGCTTTATTTTATTTTTATTATTTTGTGTGTATGTAGTATGTGTGCGTGGGCATCACAGTACTACAGCACACATGGAGGTTAAATGACAACTTTACCAAGCATGTTCTCTCCTTCGGAGCAGGCTCTCTCCTTCTGTTTATGTGTATTCCGTTCTTGGGGTTAAACCAGATCCTAACATTTTTGGAGCATCTGTATTGTTAGCCTATTCATGGTCATCTAGAGTTTTATTTTACTATGATTTAAAAAAAAACAAATCTGAGAAACAGCAAAATAATTTTACATGCAATTCTAGTTTATCTGGGCTGTTAACAGCACACACCCTTCTTAGGGCTGTCTGATCAATTTTTGTTTGTTTGTTTGCTTTTTGCTTTTGTTTGTTTGGGTTTTGTTTTTTCTAGACAGGGTTTCTCTGTGTATCTCTGGCTGTCTTGAAACTCACTCTTTAGACCAGGCTGGTCTCAAACTCACAAAGATTCACCTGCCTCTGCCTCTCTGAGTGCTGGGATTAAAGGCGTCTGTCACTACCCCCCGGCTGGACTGTATTTTTTTTTTTTTTTTGACCTCTTGGTTTCTCCTCTTCAGACTCTCTAGCCATTACTAGTAAATCTCTTTCTAGAGCACCAATCAAACCTTCATTCTGAATGTAACCACATATAAGGTTTTGTACCCATCATTTATATGGAAACTCAGTTCTCATCTACCAGAGAAATAAGCTTCTTTAGTCCCCTCTTGGATACACCAGTAACAGACATTTATAACTGGGCATGCTTGGGCTGTGTGTCATTGCCCTGAGTGTTATGGGCTCTTAATTCCACATCTTCTCCCTCTTCAATCTTTAATCTCTGGAAACCATCAGTCAGATTTGCACAGTGTTCTTTAAGTATTTATGAAGCAATCGTGACATTAATAAAAACTGGCGAACTCTTACTGAGGCCTCACAGTGTGGCTGGAGCTGCACCAAGTCCTCTGTATTGAAAGTAGGTGCTGTTGTTAGCGTCACCATTTTACAATGAAGGAATGGAGGCATGAAGTGCTCAAAATTTTCCCAGTGTCACACAGTAAGAGCGGAGATGGGTTTTAATTCCAAGAATTCTGTTATTAAAGTACTCAGTATTAAAACTCATTCTATCTTAGGCAACAAATACAGAGAGTATTTTAAACTTACTGCTATAATGGTTTTAAACTTAATGAAGGGAGAGATCCAAATTCTAAGTACAAGAAATGCAAATTGAGCCAGAGAAATACTTAGTGGTTCAGAGTACTTGTTCCTCTTGAAGAGGACCAGGGCTAGTTCCCAAAACCCACATGGTGACTCACAACACTGGTAACTTCAGTTCCAGGGATCCTATGACTTCTTCTGGCCTCTATGGGAACCAGACCCATACATCATACACACATGCAGACAAAACGCTCCTACACACACACACACACACACACAAATCTAAAAACGAAAAAAGAAACACAAGCCATAATTTGTAATTTTCAGGAACCAAAACATAGGTTATATGCTGTAAGGCTGCAATTTTTTTTAATGTCCTAGGTCCTAAGAACACTGCCTAAGAGATTGCCCATAGTAAATGTATCTTAGGTAACCAGCATTCAGTTTAAAAAGGAAAAGCAAGGGGACACAGTTCTACCTTGTGTGTCTGTAGAAGCAGAGTTGCTGGGACACAGAAGCCACCCAGGTTTCGCAAAGCTTTTGAACTGACTGCCTACCAGGAGCCTATTAGAACGTAAGCTCCTGACTCTCTCTCACTCACTTTCAGAAGTTCTTTCTTTTGGATGTCATTCTTTGGATATATGTTGTATCAGATAATTTTCTTAAATATTGTCTTTTAATCAACAAAAGCTTATAATTTTAATATACACGAGTTTGTCGCCCAGACCCTCCTTTAATTAGTCAAGGTTTTCTATTTATTTATAAATTTCTTTATAAATTGATTTTCTGTAGGGATGTGCATATTCAGTTGACTGAGCAACATTTGTAAAACTATCTTCCCTTCCTCGCTGGTCTTTGGTGTGGTTTCTGTCAAATGCCAGGTGATGGACTCATATGAGTGTATTTTTGGACTCTAGTTCCACGGGTCAGGTTGCTTATCACTCTGCCAGTGATTGCAGCTTGCCAAGCATTCTTTTTTTTTTTTTTTTTTTTTAAACGTATGAGTGATCTGTCTGCACGTACGCCTGCATGCCAGAAGAGGGCATCAGATCCCCTTATAGATGATTGTGAGTCCACCACGTGGTTGCTGGGAATTGAACTCAAGACCTTTGGAAGAGCAGCTAGTGTTCTTAACCTCTGAGTCATCTCTCCAGTCCCCCAGTGATTATGTCTTAAGTGCAGAGTGTTAACACAGGCTGTGGTATGTGGCTAGTCATGTAAGTCCTCCAGTGTGTTCTTAAGCATAAGCTATTCCTGGCACTTGCTTTTCTTTTATTTAAGCTTTTCTTTTTTTAAATTTTAAATACATGAGAACTGTATTTACATCATTCCTCTTTCCTGTGTCCTCCCCTTAAATAACTGACTTCTTTTGTTCATGTTATTGCTTTTCCCTATATATACTTTTTTGTATGTGTATAACCTGATGAGTTCACTTAGTGTTGTTCATATGTATATGTGTTTATGACTGACTGGGATTATATAATTTATCAGTTGGCTCAGTGCTGGAGAAGAATGATTTTCCCTTTCTCAGAAGCCAAGGCTTTTCATCTAGGCTTAGTACTATGTTGGAGTATTACCTGGAGATGTCCTTATGCAGGTCCCATTTAGGTGATCACATTGTTGAGATTTTCATGTACAGAAGACACAATCTCACAGAAGGCATCCTACTCCTCTGTATCTTAAATATCTGCAGTATTACCTGAGTCTTGGGCATAATGGTTGCATTGTAGAAATAACACCTGGGTTTGGGTGCCCCACAGTATCTTTTTTGGGTTTTTGTTTGTTTGTTTTGCATTCTGACCAGTTATGGATTTCTGTAATAGTTTCCATTTTTGATGAGGGCTAAGAGTCATACTTATCTGTGTGTATAAGAATGAGCATTTAATTCACAATTCCAGACAACCTAGACAACAAAGAGGACCCTAAGAGGGACATACATGGATATAGTCTACATAGGAAGTAGAAAAAGACAAGTAAATTGAGAGCATGGGGACCATGGGAGAGGGCAAAAGGGGAGGGGAGAGGAAGGCAGAAGAGTGGAGAAAAAATATAGCTCAACAAAAACAATAAATAAGAAAAATCACTAAAAAAAGAATAAGTATTTAGGAAAGAATAAAGTTTCAGAATGTAGTTGGACTTATCCTTGGTTTAGGAGAGTGGCAATGGCCACTCCTCCACAGAACCTATAACCTCACAAGTCACAAATACATTACAAGGCATAAATCCCTCTTACCGGAGAAAAGCTGGTCACCAGGGAAGCAGGTAGGCAATCCTCAGACCTTCACTCCTTCTTCTCTCCTCCAAATCCAATCCCCCAGCTGCATCCCCAGTTCTGCAGCAGACCACCGGCTCTGGTCTTCCTTCCTCTCCGCTCCCATCTCCAGGGAATCACTCGGATTTTCTCCTGCATACTTCACCACCCCACCCCTTTGTCTCGGTCACCAACTCCAGGAACCCATTGACCAAGCGAAGCAGAGTAGGTGATCTTTAGGTCTTTGGTCTCCCTCCTACCCCCAAAGCCAGTCTCCCATTGTCATCTCAGACTGCCTGCTGTGGCCTCCTTCTCTGCCCCCACTCCCAAGGGACTAAGCAGATCCTGTACTCCCTAAACCTCCAGTCCTAGCTCATCCTCATTACTGTCAACACCCGGTACCTAGAAAAGCATTCTACCTGGAACCCAATACCCAGAAAAACATTCTTCTTGGAAACCAATACCTAGAGAAACAATCTACCTAGAACCCCAGTAGTCACACCTGGCAGAATCGCAGAAGCATTTCCTACCTGGCAACTCACAACTTCCTAAGAAACAGGGCAACAGAAACCAAGAAATGAAACACCCGTACAGCAAAACAAGATGAAATATGAGCACCTAGAATTACAGTCATCCTAAACCAGAATACCTAGATGTCTGCACACCAGTATAAAGACACGGTATCAATCAGAACAATATATACCCACGGTAGCCCAGCAACCCTACTACAGAAGGCTCCGAGAAACGCAGTATAGCTGGAGCACTCAAGGCAAGGACTGCAAAATAGCCTTATGACTATGCCAGAGTTCCTTAGAAAGGAAGTGAATAGATAAGTTAAAGAAATCTACAAAAACACAAACAAATAGTGGGATGGACTGAAAACAGTTCAATATATGAAAGTAGAAATGGAGTCCCAATAAAGAAAACCCAAACTTAAGGGAAAATGGAAATAAACAATTTTAGAAACTAGGACAGGATCCTCAAAGGCCAGCCTCACCAACTGGATACAAGAGACAGAAGAAGAGAATCTCAGGCACTGAAAATAAGATATAAGAAATGGATACCTTGGACAAAGAAATATTAAATCTAAAAAATCCAGACACAGACTATCTAAGAAATCTGGGATGCTATAAAAGGACATACAACTAATAGGAATAGAGGAGGAAGAAGAAACCCAGGTCAAAGGCAGAGAAAATATTTTCAACAAAATCATAAAAGAAAATACCCATAACCTAAAGAAGGCGTAACTCCTAAGGCACAATAAGGATGGAAAATACCAAGTAGGCTGGACCAGAAATGAAATTCCACTTGGCACATAATAATCAAAATACTAGACATACAGAAAAAAAAGAATATTAAAAGTGGAAAGCGGAAAAGACCAAGGAATTTACAAAGGCAGACTATCAGAATATTGATTGACTTTTCAGTGGAGACTCTAAAAGCTGGAGGGGCCTGGACAGATGCTCTACCAACTCTAAGAGACCACAGATGCCACCACAAACTACTTGACGTAGCAAAACTGTTAATCACAATAGATTGAAAAAGACGTTCCGTGACAAAATCGAATAGCATTATCTACAAATCCAGCCCCACAGAAAATGATAGAAAAAAAAAAAACCTTAAAACTGAAAAGGTTAACCACTCACCTCAAAATCCAAGGAATAAATAATCCCAGACCAGTAAATCAAAAGGCAGGGGTGAGGGGAAAACCTTACACCATAGCAACAAAGTGACTGGAAGCACCAAACACTGTTCGTGGATAACTCTTAATGGTTTCAGTTTCCCAACAAAAAGATGCAGAATGGATGTGAAAATGGGATCCATCCTTCTGCAACAGTCAAAAAGCGCGCCTCAATATTAAGGACACACGTTACCTCAGGGTAAAAGGATGAAAAAGATATTACAAAAAAATGGACCTAAGATGCAAGCCAGTGTGGCCATTATAATGTCTGACAAAATAGACTTAAAACAAAAACTAATCAGATGAGATGGGGAAGGACACTAAATACATATCAAAGGAAAAGCACACAGAAAGCAGGCTATTGCAATCCTAAACCTTTATGTACCACGCATAAAGGCACCCAAATTCATAAAAGAAACACTAATACAGCTTAACTCACATGTTGGCCCTCACATGTTGATAGTCGGTTATTTTCTTTAAAAAAAATATTTATCTATTTATTATGTACAGTGTTCTGTCTGCATGTATGCCTGTATGCCAGAAGAGGGCACCAAATCCCATTATAGACGGTTGTGAGCCACTATGTGGTCTCTGGGAATTGAACTCAGGACCCCTGGAAGAAGAGCCAGGGCTCTTAACCTCTGAACCATCTCTCCAGACCATGGTGGGTTATCTTTATCTTACCTCTCACCAATAGTCAGGCCATTCAGACAAAAACTTAACGGAGAAACATTGGAGCTAAAGGATGCCATAAACCAAATGAAACTAACAGATGTTTACAGAGTATTTCATCCCAACACAAAAGAAGATACCTTCTTCTCAGTAGTCCATAGAACTTGCTCCAAAATTGACCACATACTTAGGCACAAAAAGAAAGACAAATAAAAGAAAAATTGAAATAACACCCTGCTTCCAATCTGACCACTGTGGATTAAAGCTGGACATCAACAATAGAAAAGACTAAATGCATGGAACACGAACAACTCACAAATGAATAGAAATGATCCAAGACAGAAATTAAGAAAGAAATGAAAAAATTTCTAAAATTGAATGAAAATGAAAATACAATATGCCCAAACTTATAAAACACAATGGGTGTGGTTCTAACAGGCAAGTTCATATCACCTAGTGTTTATATTTTAAAAATTAGAGAAAGCTCATCCTTAACTTAACAGCACACCTAAAAGATCTAGAACAAAAGAAAGAAATCACACACAAAATGAATAGATGCCAAGACATTATCAATCTCAGGACTTAAATCAATAAAATACAAACAAAAAACCAAAACCAAAACAACAACAAAAAAACAAACAAAAAATCCACCACCACCACCAAAAACAAAAACAAAGAATCAAAATAGTTCTTTGAGAAATATCAAAATGATAGATAATCCCTTAGCCAAATTAACTAAAAGATGGATAGATAGGATCCAAATTAATAAAATTAGAGACAAAAAAGGGACATAGCAACAGACACCAAGGAAATCTAGAGAATCAGTATGATATACTTTAAAAACATCTACTCCACCAAATTGGAAAATCTAAAAGAAAAGGAATATTTTCTTGATATAAAACACCTACCAAAGTTAAATCAAGATCAGATAAGCAAGTTAAACAGACCTATAACCCCTACTGAAATAAAAGCAGTTAAAAAAAAATCTACCAACCAAAGCAGCTGTACCAATTTGCACTCCCACCAGCAATTCAGGATTGTACCCATACCCCACATCCATTCGGCATAAGTTGTCATCAGTGTTTTTGATCTTGGCCCTTCTTACAGGTGTAAGATGGAATCTCAGAGTTGTTTTAATTTGCATTTCTCTAATGACTAATTATGTTGAGCATTTCCTTAAGTGTCTTTCAGCCATTTTAGATTCCTCTGTTGAGAGTTCTCTGTTTAAGTCTGTACTCCATTTTTTATTCGATTATTTTTTTTGATGACCAATTTCTTGAGTTCTCTGTATATTTTGGAGATAAGTTCTCTGTCTGATATTAGTATGATGATCTCTCAGAAAATTAAGAAACAACCTTCCTCAGGACCCAGCAATACCACTTTTGGGTATATTCCCAAAGGATGCTCAGTCATATCACAAGAACATGTACTCAATTATATTTGTAGCAGCTTTGTTTATCATAGGCAGAACCTGGAAACAACCTGAATGGCCCTCGACCAAAGAATAGATAAGGAAAATATGGTATATTTACACAATGGAGTACTACACCACAGGAAAAAAAAATAACGAGGTCTTGAAATTTGCAGGCAAATGGATGGATCTAGAAAACATCATATTTAGTGAGGTAACCCAGAAAAACAAATATCATATGTACTCACTTATATGTGGCTTTTAGACATAAAGCAAAGATAACCAGCCTACAATTCACAATCCCAGAGAACCTAGACAACAATTAGGACCCTAAGAAAGACTTACATGGATCTCATAGATCTATATAGGAGGCAGAAAAAGACAAGATCTCCTGAGTAAACTGGGAGCATGAGGGTTACAAAGTTCAAGTTCTCATTACTTTTTTCTGCTGTGTAGTACACTGTCTCTCCATAGCTATTCAATATAGTACCTGAAGATCTGGCTAGAGCAATAAGACAACAAAAGGAGACCATGGGGATACTAATTGGAAATGAAGAAGTCAAACTCTCACTGTTTGCTGATTATATGATCATGTACATAAGTGACCCACGAAGTTCTACCAGTTGGGTTTCTTAAATGCCTTTTGCATGGGTGACTATGAAATCCCAGACCCCGTACTGTTCCAAGTTTGAGGTCCCAGTGGTGAGAATGACTCATTTAAAGCTTTAAGGTAGCGTTTTATTTTCCTTCCAGAACTCTCCCCAGTAGCTTCACAGTCTAAGTGGGTAAACATCTAAGAATGTTCCATGTATGTTCGTGATCATTCGCATCCTACGTTTGCATTCACTAGTGTGGTATTTATTTACACAACAAAAAGTATTTGAAGGGCCTTTCACTGGAGTGTTCTACGCCCCTCCCTTTCCCTATAAAATCTTAGGGAGGACATGCTAGTGCCCAGGCGTTTTTGCCCAACGTGTTCTCCTTCTGTGTTTTCTATTAGTTCCTAGCTTGTCCCAGTTCGGGACATTAATTACAGAGGTGCGATCACGGAGTGAAATGGCAGTTACTGGAGAGCTATGGGCTGAAGCCTGAAGCATCAGTCAAAGACAAATGGATGCAGACTCTGGCTGCGGAATGAGTCTGCTCTATATTGACATGATGAATTGTCATGAGATTAAACCACAACCAGAAAAGCAGGCGGGGGAGGCTGCGTGAGTGACAGGGGCTTTATGGGGCGCCCTGCTTCCTAGTGAGCGAGTTCATCTTCTGACTCAAAGAGACGCCTTCAGGGATCACGTGGCTTGAATCCCCTCTGAATTCAGTGTCATCTTAGCTTGACCAGTTCTGGAAGAACATATTAACCTCTGCCTGTGATTTCCAGAAAAACCATTCTAATTTAGCAAGTAATTATGGGTCACATGTAGGACAAAGAGCTGGATAATCTTGGATTACCCACAGGAAGCTTTGTCTCCAAGGCAACCCCCCAATGGTGGGGCTGCTGATGCAAAGGCCAGTCCGCTAATGAACTGGGAAAGATAACTGGCTCTCCCACCCAGCGGAGCCAAGGAAATGGACACAGCAATTAGAAGGCTATTGAGTAATTCGGTGTTAGAGAAAAAATGCCTCCAAAAGCCAGCAGAGAAAAAAAACATTTAAGGAATGGAGATAATTATCACTGCTCCGCTAGGCCAGGGTTATAGGGCTCCACTTAGGCCATGGTGAGCTCAATCCAGGTCAAGCTTTATGAATTTTGCCAAGTGTCTTGCTAAATCTCATCTTCAGCACCTTTTTATAACCATGTCACCTACAACCTGGTTTACTCTGCCGAACACCTTACTTTCCACCCGAGGCCAGGAGAGTGGCCCAAGGGACTTGGAAAAGGAAGGCAGAAGGAGTGATCTCTACCAGAGTCTCCATTTAGCCCAGGGGAGATTGAAAATTAAGATGAAATGTCGTGAGACTTTTAGGTCAGGTTGGTAAAGGTGGATGAGGGCAGGTGAGTGAGCCCAGGGGATGCCACCACAGACGAAGGGGAGACCAAAAGCTGCGCGAAGGGAACCCCGAGAGGTGGAACAGAAAACAACCCCCTCTAGTTCCTCAGTGCTCCCTCTACTCCTCCCTAACACCGCTGTCCACACCCCTGGCAAGGTTAACTCTGCACCTACTCCAGTCCTTCCCTCCCTGCCCCCTAAGCCACCCTGGACCGCTGTGAGACCTTCACACCCCTTCTCTGACCGCTTCTACACCGCCCTGTAGTCCCAGCCTCAGGCGCTCTTTCTGGTTTCGCACACCCGTCCACCTCACCTAGGTTTTAGATCTTGTGGTATCTAAATGGAATGTTTATGGAGTAAACTATGCTAATGATGAAGGGAACGCTGTGGTTTGGGTCTGAAGTGTCTCTCAGGGCCAGATGCCTGCTGTTTAGCGCTCCGCCTTTTGCCATTGGGAGGTGCTGGAATCTTTTTTTTTGGGGGGGGGGGGTGAGGTCTAAGGGGTGTTTTCCAGCTAATGAGGGCATATTGTTGAAGGAGAAAGCTTCCTCTTAAAAAAGCTGTATTTTATTTTTGTTTAGCTGTAGGTGTGTGGGGGTGTGTGCACATGAGTCCGAGTAGTTGCTGAGGCCAGGAAGGGGCGTTCGGTCTCCTGGAGGTAGAATTACACACAGGCAGCTCTGAGATTCCTGGTATGGGTGCTAGGGGCAGAACTCCAGTCCTCTGCCAGAGCAGCAAGCTCTCTCCACTGCTATGCCGTCTCTGTGTAGTGTCTGGTCCCACATACTTCCACCACCGTGCGCTTCTGCAAGCCCAGAAGGAGGGGAACAATTGTTTGTGTCCTGAAATGCCGGCGACGATGAGGGAAATCGCGTTTTTCTCTTGGTAAGTTAATTACCTCACATAGGTGTTGTGGTGACGGAAAGTTGGCCAAGGCAGGAACGACCCTAAGCATTGACTAATAGGAAAGGCAAAAGGAAAGACGCCTGGCTCAGCAAAGCTTAAAACTTCTGGGGAGTTGAGACCCAAATAGGATTACTGAATGAGAAGCGGCAAAACATGCGGTCATTGGCCTAACAGTAAAACGTTAAAATGAGGGGGCTGGTCAGACAGCTGAGCAAGTAAAACACTTACTGCTGAACCTGAGACACCGAATTTGGTTTCTGGGACTCACGTAGTAGAGAGAGAACTGACTTCTGAAAATTGTCCTCTAATGTGTCTACATGAGCAGTATGGTATATATATTCACACACACACATAAACACACACACACACGCACACACTAAGTAAATAAATACAAAAGAAAATAAAGGAAAACAGAGATGCCAATTTCATAGAGGAACATGGAGAAGATTTACTGGTTTGTTGAGAACATACGGGTGAGGAGACACAGGGGTGCTCCTCAGGGCTGGGATGAGGGAAAGCGTGTGTCCCCTCCTCCAAGGCGTTTAAAGGGCTGCGTGTGTTTACACTGGGAAATGGACTGGCAGAGAGAAGGGGGCAATCGGTTCTTTCTCTGAGTGTTTGCAAACAGACTTACAACTCTAGGGCAGACAGTAAAAAACTCGGGAGCACAGACAGCCATCGGATCTGCTCGGGAGGCCAAGCTCACCTGCAGTGGCTTGTCTGCTGGCTGCGGACACAGCCCAGGAGTCCGCAACAAGGTGCTCCACGTATATAATGCTGATAATAACTTCAATTTCTGGAGTAAATCTCAGATGTACGAGGCTATACCTGGAACACCAGGAATATGCCAGAAGAGAACCTGTAAGTTTAATTACTCCATCCATCCATCCATCCATCCATCCACTCATTCAGGCGCCTGTTGTCTACTGTTACCGGAGAGATCTTTCCTGGCCGGCCTCCCGGCAAAGGTAGGTGAAGGTTCGTTCCTAATGCTTTCAGGCTTTATGGTTGGCTCTCAGGTAGTAACATTCCAGCTTCTGGGGTCTGCCTTTGGGAAAAAGAAATTTTGGATTCTAGGTTTGTGTTCGGTGGAATGAAAGGGGCAAGACAGGAATGGGAGAGAAAAGTGGAGAGAAACTTTGTTTCTGAGGTTGGAGCGTTACACTCGGAAGCCCGACAAGATAAAGATGTCAACAACTTCAAGGAAATTTCAATTTATAAGATTGTTAAGTGCCACAGAAGCAAGCAGGCAAAGCCAGAGAAAAGGGACAGAAAGCGACAGAAAGTGGGACCATGCAGGAGGAGATCGGGGCCCTTCAGTGGGCAGCTCTCAGAAGTCCTCCCGTGGAGGCCACCTGATCCGAGGGACAAATGAACCCCAAGTGAGGAAGGATAAAGGGGCAAGTGTCTCAGAGAAGAGACAGTAAAGACATCTGTCTCTCTCAAATAAAATAAAGAGTAAATTGAAGAGGCACTGGCATGCACACATGCACTTGTACACAAGAACACACAAATACAGAAACACATACACACATACACCAAATAAAATGGAAAAATTACAAGTGCTCGTTAGAACATGGAGACATCTGAAGACTCTTACACTGCTGGTGGAACTCTCTATTAAATTAGGACTCTACCCTTCTCAAGCTCTAATACTGAGTATTCAGTCCTGGCTGATCTGATACCCCATCCTCATATGAAGGTTTTTCTAATAAGGCCAATTGAACGGTTTTATAATTAAGTTCAATGTAATGTCCGTGCATGCTATTTTTGCCAAATTAATTTACAAAGGAAAAACACTGATAGATTGTGTGTCCCGGGTTTTATATGACTATCAGTGAAAATGTGGTCACTGAACTGATGGAGGCCGCATGAACCGACCCTTCTGCTGGCTTTTTCAGAAGCTGCAGCCAGCTGGCAAATAGCTTCCCCAGCCTCCTGCTGGAGCATCTGCTAATGTGTGGAGATTATCAGCCCCTCCCACCCGCACTGCTCCCTACCTCCGTGCTCAGGCTGCTCATTAACTCATTAGAAGCTGCTTCACCAGTAGTGGAGGGGGGCGCTGGCGCCAGTGACTGTGGCTTGGGTGTTGGAAACACCTGACTTGGTTTGAAGTCTTCAGATGACCACCCGTTCTGACACTGTACACAACCTCAGGAATCAGTCTATCTGGGTGCACAGGACACAGGCCAGGTTTCATTTATTGTGAGAATCCCAATTTTTGCTGGATGCTAAACGCATGGGTATAGGAACGACCAAGTGAATCAAACTGACAAACACAGTGGCTGTCCTCTTAGGAGTACATTTGTCCATGCCAATGAAAAGATCCTTCCATCTGACTGATTTGGGGCTGACTTAAAATCTAGGTGGCAGTACATTGTATATGTAGTATACACAGACATATAACTGGCTTCCCCTGGTCTAATCTGATATACTCAGGAACCTCATGGCAGGTGACTGGAAAACTCTTCAACTTGTGAGTCAACCCCCTGTGCAGAAAAAAAAAAAAAAAAAACCAACCAACCAAACAAACAAACAAAAAACCAGTATGGGGCTGGAGAGGTGGCTCAGCTAAGAGCCAACAGCACTTTCTGCTCTTGCAGTGGACCTGGATTCGATTCTCAGGACCAAGATGATGATCTATAATCATTCATAATTCCAGTTCTTGGGGATCCAAAATCCTTTTCTGGCCTCTGTGAGCATTAGGCAGGCATGAAGTGTACATATAGGGACACGAAAGGCAAAGCCCTTATACACATACAGCAAAAATATATCTAAAACAAAGAAAAAACAGTTGCAAGTTTGCTGGTTGAAGCGGATCTAGAATTTAGTGCAACTTAGCCACTTCCTCTGACCTGGAAGATTTTGAACCCATCGCTTAATCTGAGGAACAGCGTTCTGGGACACCTGGCAGGTGTTTTCTGGCCCTGGGGCTCTAAGGGTCGTGGGCAGTGTTCCCTCTCTGTATCTCCTAGGTTCTCTTCAGATCGTTCCACATCCGGCTCACCTTTGGTTTTGCACAAATTCTTTTTGCCTACTGGGACTCTGTTCCTCAGCTTTCTTTCCTCCTCCCAGTTGCCCCGTGCCAGCTCTGAATTACGGACCCTCGCTGCATGTCAGGCGGGGCTTGAAGGATTCTTCGCAGGATCCATTCACTTCCCAAGGATAAAACCCAACTTTGTTTACTGAGTGTCTGCGCACATCACGTGCTCAGATTTTACAGGCTGACCCGTGTCGTGTTAGTTTTGTATTTGATTGGCTGGTGTGCTGCAGCGTGGGTTTGACACTAAGGCGGCACGGAAAAGGCGAGAATAGAAGACAAACGCAGGGTCGCTGGTCTCGAGTGGGTCACGGCTGTGTCAGGAAATTAGCCTTCAGGAAGGATTTAACCGCAAGTGAGAAATACTCTAAGAAGTGCTAACTCTGTGGCATGCTTTGTAAACCCGATAAAATATCCCACAGACCCCTTACAGACCCTCCTGGAGGTCAGGAAACAGACTGGGAGGAAGCAGGATAAAGCACTTGCTTCCTGGTTCACCCTCAAACTCTCACGGTGTCCTGACTTTCCGGGATCCTTTGGCAGAGCTGGCCAGGCTCAGTGCCCTTTAAAAGATGTTTCTGTGCTGGACGGTGGTGGCACACGCCTTTAATCCCAGCCCTTGGGAGGCAGAGGCAGGCGGATCTCCATGAGTTCTAGGCCAGCTTGATCTACAAAGAGAATTCCAGGATAGCCAGGACTGTTACACAAAGAAACCTTGTCTAGAAAAACCAAAAGAAAGAAAAAGAAAAAGAAAAACAAAAAGATGTTTCTGGAAGCTCATGTTTGCACTACACAGGGGCTCCTCTCTGCCTGCCACTCCACTGTGCTGTCTGAGATACAAACAAAACAACACAAAAAAACAATTAGTGACCTTGAATGCAAGTACGTGTTAAATATTTTGTTTCTTCTTTTTGCTAAATGTAAGTCTCTTTTTAGAGACTTGGAAAACATAAAAAAGCAAAGAGGATCAATAATAACAACAGCACCCCTCCCCAAAAGTAAGACCCCAAATGAGAAAAAAATCCAACTCAGGGTCATGTAGGTAAGGCAAGCCTAGGTTCTTGTCTCCACCTTGTTGAACGCCACGTTTCCAGTATGGGGGAAGTATACTGAAGATATCTTTCTCATAGCCTATGGCAGGACGCTTCCAAACGGCGCAGGGAAAACTTTCTCTCTGAGAGGCAAGATGCTGGTCAGCCTGGGGCTTGCTGCTGCCCACTGATGGCTGCCTGCATCTCTTCCTGCAGTTTTGAAAGGGAACTAGGGAGTTGGGACGTGAGGGGTTTTGCCCGAGTTCAGGTGCAGGATGGGAGCGGAAAGGCAGAAACTGCTGGACTAACACGATGCCCCCACTCTCTTCTGCTTTGTGAAGATGTTTCTGGAAGGGCTTTAAACCGCCCTGGGCTCTTTTCCTTCTCGCGCCAGTTTTATTTTTGTTGAGCTACGTAAGGTTTCTCCCTTCACTCCGTCTCATTAACTCCACTCCTTCAGATTCCCTCGCTTTTCTAACGATTAAAGTAGTGGGCTTTTTTTTAAAAAAAAAAAAGGCCTCCAATTAGCACCTCATCAGCTCCAATTAGAGCAGACAAAAGCAGTGTAAAGATAACTCAGTGAGAGGGGCGGGCACAACATCATGTAATCACTTAAGACAGGCCTTGAGCATTCTCCGGGCGACCCACACTGGGCCCATTCACCTTTCTTTCTTCCCTTTGGATGCATTTAAGACTGTTTGGCTGGGAAGACAGGCCCCCCAGGAGTCTCATAATTCCTCATTCAGAGGCTACCTGTTTACTTCTCAGCGAGTCCAAGGACCTAAACAATCCCATATTGTATGCCTGCTTCCTTAAATTCCAGATCCTTAATAGTGTGTTTTCGGTGGCCCTCAGAACAAGTTAAAGGCCCGCTTTATACTCCCAGAGGGTCCTCCTTGTACTGTCTTCTAATTACAGGAGAGAGTAACAATGTATTTTTTTTTCAATGAGAGTTCTTTGGAGCAGTTAATTTGCTGCCTGTACTAAATGCCCCAAACATTAATTAGGGTGGAAGAAACCCTAATTTCCTCAGCAGCTTTCCCTCCATTTAGTCCCCTCGTTTTCGCATAGGCCTGGACGAGTCTCCATAATGAAATTACCTCATTAATGCCTTTTCCTTCTTCACAGTAACTCATTCAAAACCGACCATTTAGCTTTAATTGAATGCTGTCAAAAGGAAAAAGGTGCATTCATGGCTTTGATTAGCAAAAAATTTTCCCCCCTGAGGGGCGGACAGATTTAAATTATGAAGACGGTGAGCAGTGAGCTATAATTGGGTCCAAGCAGCACTTCAGGCAAGCTGAAATGCTTTCAAAGCCGGGGCTGGCCAGCCTGTGGACTATTAACTATGTCCAGGGCCTTGTTCTCTATTTGAATTGATGGCAACTTAACTATCCAAAAGAAAATGGGGTTTACTTTTTTGTTTAATACACAGTGGGGTTCTATTTACCCACAGAGCGATCGCTTCCCCATGAGCCCCATCTTTGTTCCCCGGATAATTTATTATTTGTGCTTTCTAACACGAGTTCTGGAGGGTGCCATGCACGGTGCTGTTTCCAGGGAGAAATTTAACGATGGGCAGAACACATACTGAGCAACCAACCGGGCTGCTGGCCCAGGACCTCACCGGGGCAGGCACAGGAAGGTGTGCTCCAGTCAGGAGCAAGTGGATGTTACAGGACCTTGGGAAATAAACCACCCAGAAGAGAGGTTTCCTATTCGATGCAACAGTTCTGGGAAGATGTCAAGTGTCAACGAAAAGACAGAGTTTCACAGGCCTGAGAAAGTGACCCAGATTCATGGCAAGGGCAGGTCCAGAGGCTGCTGGACCAGCAGATCGGGGTGAAGCACCGTACTTTCAGTTTTGAAGGCAGGGCTGCTTTCTGGTAACATCTAGAAAGGGCAAGTGCATTGAAACCAGCTCAAATTTAATATGTGTATGCAGAAGGCAGCCAGCATCACCAGCAGTATCGCTCTAGTGCTAATGATATCTATGGTCCGTGTAAAGTGACATACCACGTGTGTCATGATGCATCTGAGAACCAGAACTACATGGTATGGGCCATGCTGGGGCCGAAGTGTCAGTTCATTATGAAGCATGAGGGATAGAGAAGAGGCAAGAGGAAGGGAGGAATGGTTGAGGGGGAGAGAGGAAGGGAAGGAAGGAGGGAGGGAGGGAGAGAGAGAGAGAGAGAAGAAAGGAGGAACTAGGGAGAGGAAGAGAGAGGGAGAAAAGGAGAAATGTACAAACCTCAGAGTGGTTCAGTTGATGATGGAGAACCAAAGAGAAAAATCCAAACAGAAACAATGCTTCTACGTCCTTCAGAGCCTGAAATAGTCAGCAAAGCGATGTGGACAGGCAACAGGATGGAGTCAGACAGGTCTGCCTACTGGTCCAACCTCTGATGGATTCAGGTTCTTCACTTTTGCTCAGCCATTTAGTTTCTTCATTTGTTCAGTGGAGATAATCGGCCCATGGGAGAACATACGGGAATAATATGGCATTGGCAATCCTTGTAATCTCAGCCAGCAAGGTGGAGCTGGCATCAGCGGCCACCAACCCAAGCAACTTCAAACCCTCAGAAAGGACCCAAGAGGCCTTGCTTTCTATACATTGGCATTGATTCATATATTAAATATTTATGATTTACCAGATAGTATTTAAGTGAGAACTATTTTTTAAAGCCATGTTATTAAAAATGCTGTATATTTCTAAGCAAGGGTTGCAATATTTTGGACACAAAACTCCTATGCAGGTATCTCTAAGGCTGTAGAAAACACCGACACTGGGGAAAATGTGTTTTCCTACATGGAATCATAGAAACTCCGTCAGATAATTAGTATGTATTCACTTCCTCATTAATGCTCAGACCAATGTAGTATTTGCAAAAGGCCCTCTTTATCAAGATAAAAATGCCAGAACATTAGTTTATTGTTATTTAGCAAATAGCCCATGACACCAGTGTGAGAATCAATTGTTTTTGATCTTTGTCCATCATTCACCAGGCTTGGTCACTGTTGAGGTGGCTATTATACATCCGTGATCTAAACCGTTATGTCACTAAAGGTGAAATCATGTTCAGGTTTTGTGAGCACTGGGAAACACAGACCTGCCGTTGTGATCTTTCACAGAAAGATCATAGAAAGCTGCTGGCTTTCTCCTTACTCAGCAGAGTGACTTCTCCTTCATCTATATTCTTCTCCTTCCTTCCTTCCTTCCTTCCTTCCTTCCTTCCTTCCTTCCTTCCTTCCTTCCTTCCTCCCTCCCTCCCTCCCTCCCTCCCTCCCTTCCCCCCCTCCTTCCTCCCTCCCTTCCTTCCTCCCTTCCTTCCTTCTNTCCCTCCCTCCCTCCCTTCCTTCCTCCCTCCCTTCCTTCCTCCCTTCCTTCCTTCTGCTTTCCTGTGAATACATCACACTTTCTCCAAAACCTGTAGGTTACAAGGCTTGCTCAAGTAAGTTCAGATGTGTCTTTTACTATAAATGGTGCTCCTTGGGAGATTTCTGGAAAGTTGTGGTATACAACTTGGAAAGTAGAAAAACAATATACATTGGGGCTTAACAATTGCTCACACCCTCCCCTACCCCTCTTTTTGAGACAGGATTTTACTATGGAGTCCTTGCTGGTCCAGAACTCACTCTGTAGACCAAGCTGACCTCAAACTCACAGAGATCCACTTGCCTTTGCTTTCTGAGTGCTGAGGTTAAAGGGTGTATGCCACCATGCCTAGTCTGGATTTTTCTATCTTAACATTCTTATTTGGAACACCTCTTTATACAAGGAAGATTCTATCTGTGTAGGCATGCTTCCCAGAAAATGGTCATTGTACTGTGATTCTTGACTCTTGGTTGGCAGGAGATCTGAGCAGACTGCAGGAGTAGGCAATCCTCTACTCAAGTCCCTGTCATTTTCCTTGTCCTTCTGTCTGCATGGTGCATGGGAGTTGCATGGGTGCAGGGACAGGCCATGCACTGAAAGGGAAACTCAGAGAACTGGAGAGATTGACAAGGATGCATAGCCTTGAAAGCAGAGCTGGGTTATAATGTACTTTTAACCGAACCACAGATGCCAGGAGCAAGGACTACAGCGGATCCACCCCTTCTGAGGGAGTGGCCCCCATACGCCTTGGTTTGTAGCTTCTAACCTCCAGGACTGGGCGGTAACATTTCCTGTCTTTGGATCATCCAGCTTATAGCAATTGATTTTGACAGCCCCAAATAATGAACATACATTCTTCACAAGTACTTTCAGAATGAGTTAACATTGTTATAAATAATTGGGCTTCCTCTGATGTCATCACGATTAGAGTAGTTTGCTATATACATCAAATGGTATACTTTTAATTGTTTATCAATTGTTTTTCCTCCAAAGATCTTCATATGACTTTTGATCACTAATAAATATTTACTAGAAAAAAAACCTGCCCAGGTGGACACTCTTTCCTTCCCTCCCGAATTCACTCGTCAAATGGTCTACCTATATGCAGCTTCATTTGAGGCTGATTTACACTGTAGAGAAAACCCTGGATGTTACTGTGACCTAACGGGAAGTCCCTTCCATCTTTCCTTGCTAAAATGAAGCCAACATGTACACGTCAAAAACTATAAGGAAATTAATGAAGCCCTTGATGAGAACAGGGTGTGGCAACTGATCAGACAGGGCAGGTACCACAGAGGGACACCTTTAAGAATGTCTTTGCTGCAGTCCAGGGATGAAGAAGTGACTTCTGCTTCCTTGTCGCCTCTCTTCCTAAATGACCACCTCTGCCCCTGCCCAGAGGCTGTACATCAGGATGCGTCCTAAGACAACAGGAGGCACATGGACACTCATGGTCAGTCCTGGACTGACCGGCTCCTCCCCCTCCCCTGCATCACTGCAGTTTCTGCTATAAGTCTGTTAAAAAGCCCAGACTAGCATCTTGATGGTACCCTATTTCCCAGGACCGCCTCCAGCAATAAAAATCTCTCTTCTTCTTCTTCTTCTTCTTCTTCTTCTTCTTCTTCTTCTTCTTCTTCTTCTTCTTCTTCTTCTTCTTCTGCTTCTGCTTCTGCTTCTGCTTCTGCTTCTGCTTCTGCTTCTGCTTCTGCTTCTGCT
>NW_026067979.1:2143322-2185805 GCF_014885135.2 Alexandromys fortis | reverse complement strand
CTCTCTCTCTCTCTCTCTCTCTCTCTCTCTCTCTCTCTCTCTCCCTCTCCCTCTCCCTCTCCCTCTCTCCCTCTTTGGGGCCCAACTATCTGTAATAAATATCTCTCTAAAAATTCACCCTTTATGGTTCATGAATTTCATTTTTCATATTTGAGAGATAAGAACTCAAAAGCCACTGACTTGGGTGACTTTGGTAGTTGTCAAGTTTTGAGAATCCTAGCTCCCCAAGCCAAGATCCCCCAAGAACCAAGAAAGGATCTGTTGTTCTTAGAGACACCCCTATATTCCCACATCACCCACCATGACTGAACACTTCACAATCGACTTACAGACATTTCCTCAATCTAATTATCAAAATAACTCTATAAAGCTCTTCATTTTTCTGCATTTATTTACTTGTTTGTTTGGCATGCAGGTTTGAACTTAGGGCCACACTCATCTTTTTACTTTTTATTTTGAGACAGGGTTTCATTAACTTGTCTAGGTTGGTCTTGAACTCAGCCTATAGTCCAGGTAGGCCTTGAATTTTTTTTTCCACTTAGTATTTTTTTTTCTAAAATTTTATTTTATTTAAATAACTTTTTTTTCATTTATTTTACATACTGACTGCAGTTTCCCCTCCCTCCTCTCCTCGGGCCTTAACTTTTATCACTTGTCCTGCATCAGCCTACATTTGAGAGATAAAGATATAAGGTACTGAGTCACAGTTCTGGGTCCAGAACACCAGCAGGCAGTATACAGAGTCCAGAAGCGCCGGCTCCCATCTGTTTCTTACTCAGACAAACCAGCACTGAAAGCAAATCCTAAGCTCGCCTGCAATGCATGCTTCTATCAGCATATTCGTATCTTGACGCCACAACATTGTCTGCATGCAGCCCTGGGTACATTCTTGGACCTTTGTTACTGCCCATCCTGCTGGGCAGCTTGGCAAAGGGCACTCGCGTATCTCTTTGTCCATGTGCTGAGCTGGGTTTTAATGCAGAGTTATCTGAAGTGAATTTCCTTTGCAGGGATTCACACAAGACAGGAGGAAGGCTGCCGATATATTCAAATCACACGGGAGCATCGGCCGTGAAATTTGTCCCTGGGGAGGACAATGTGTGGAACGGGCTGTGACGGGGCTTTGCTTGGAGGACCCGGAAAGACAGGAAGAGGATATGAGCTCAGCGAAAAGTCACAGCGGGATTTGCACTGTCTAATCTTAGAAATAATCCTAGTGGCTGGGTACCACAGACAGCACTTAGTGATTTTCTTTTGGCTGTAACAAAACATCTAGCAAAATCAACGTAAGGAAGGAAGGAAGGAAAGGCTTGAGAGTGTAGTCTGTCACAGTGGTGAAGACCTGGTGTCAGGGGTGTGAGGCAGCTAGTCACGTCTGAAGTAGTAAACAGATGAATTCCGGTGCTAGCTGGCTTCCTTCTTTTTATTGAGAACTCTGTGCCCTGGAACGATGACGCAACACTCATCCCCAGTGGGTCTTTCCCCTTCAGTGAAGTCTCTCGGTGAAAAACCCCCACAGATACATCCTGAAGTGTGTCTCCTGGATGATTCCAAATCCTGACAAATTGACAGTCACAATTAATTATCATAGCCAGTTTCAGCAACTCTAAGCAAGCCAGAAGCCCAAGCTGTATCACATGTTCCCATGATCGGGGGCACAGATTGTTTCCTACTGGGGTGAAGAACACAGAGGGCTACGAAGATGGATCTGAAAATCGAGACACTGAGTATCTTGAATGAGGTAGAATCAGAAAATGAGTGAACAGCCATGAAAAACAAATAAGAAACTGGTTTGGAAGAGCCCAGGGCAGTGGCTGGGATAGAGTGGGTGCCTAAGAAATGCCCGTTTACTTGCCCTGTCTCAGGCACTGCTATCCAGTTACTGGGAGTGGGGAGACAGAACAATAAGGCTGGCTATATCACAGGATCACACAACAGCAAAAGATGCCTAACGGCGGGCTGAACATGTGTGGTATGAGAGCAAAGCAGCACCAAGCTGTAAATGTCACATGAGGCTTTAAAAGACACTGGTGACAAGGCCCAGTGCGATCGTATGCGATTTATTCCAGCTTCAGACAACCACATCACCCTCTCGTGCTGTGAAGTCGGTACATTGCCTATTTGTATCCCCAGATTATCTCCTTGAAAAGACTCTAGGCTCCCAGAAGGCCAGGGATTTTTCTAGACATTCTTGGTTTTGTTCATTCCATCGTTGCAGTGCTTGGAATAGCACTCAACATATTTGTATTTTTACTTTATACAGACGTCTACCATATTTAGATGCCTGCCTTAGCGGATAAGATGCGGACTCTTCAAGGACAAGTACAAACACACAGGTTGGTGTGCATTGCTTGGTCTCTTTCTGATCTGGAGCACTGGACAAATTAGCCAGCGTTTTACAGTCACGCTTGTTTCTGGCTATTGTATAGCTGTTTCCTCTAAGATAAAAACCTTCTCTGAGGAAAGCTGATTAAGATATGGGGTGTTCTGAAGGGAGGTGGAGCATTCCAGCTGCAAGGTCTCAGGAAAGAAACAACTGAGAGTCTCAGAAAGACTCTAAACCAGTGGTTCTCAGCCTTCCTAATGCTGTGACCCTTTAATACAGTTCCTTATGTTGTGGTGACCCCCCCACCATAAAATTATTTTTGTGGCTACTCCATAACTGTAATTTTCCCGCTGTGATGAATTGTAATGTAAACACCTGATAAACGACTCCCAATGGGGTCACGACCCACAGGTTGAGAATCACTTTAGAGTGTAAACCAATCAGGTGCATCAGGTCCCCCTTTCTCCCAAGCAGCAAGAACTGCTGAGTGACAGTCTCAGACCAACTGGGCTGTCTGCAAAGCGGTACAGCGAGCTTATGGTTCTCGTCCGTCACCCCAAGAGGGGTGACGCGGCTGACTGTGGATCATCTCTCCTCCTGTTAACTAACCTCTTCTAGTTTGCATTGCTTTTTCTGGAATAAAACATTGGCCAAAAGCCGGTTGGGAAGGTAAGGGTTCATTTCATCTTTACACTCTACAGTCCATCGTTGAGAGAAGCCATAGTAGAAACTGCAGCTGAGATTACAGAGGACCGCTCTCTGTTGCCTTGCTCCCTCTGGCTTGTTCGGCTACTTTTCTCATACAGCCCGAGCCCATTCGCCTAGGCATGGCAACACCCACGGCGGGCTGGGCCCTCCTACATCAATTAGCAATTAGTCAAATGGCACACAGGCATACCCACAGGACACTCTGATGGAGACAGTTCCTCAGGTTCCCTCCTCCCAGGCAACCCTGTGTCAAGCTGACAAAAACGGACCAGTACATAGCCCGTCACCTATAATCCTTTAAGTAGCCCAGTGAAACTCATCGGTTCCTCGAAGTGGACACTGAGGCACCTGTAAGAAAAACAACACAGAGATGTGGACACACTTGATCTCAACAGGCTGCTTTATTGGAACAACAAGTGACCCCAATTTTCCCGAGGGACTAGGGGGACATGTATATACACACAGATAGTTAACAGGAAGTCACAACTATTTTTTTTTGTGGCTTAATCAGAGGCAGGACAGGTTATTTGTGATACCTGACATATTGTTTCTCTTCCTGTCAGGCAAGTTACCCCTCTGCCTGGCACCAGGACTTCAGTCTTGCCCTTCAGGCAGCACAGGGTTCCTAGGAACATTTTCACTCAGTGGGGCACAGAAATGTGGCCCTTTAGAATATCTCCTCTCCTGGCAGGGTAGGTTTCAAGTGTGACACCTCAAAGTAAGTCACTGTGGAACCTGGGTTGTTTTGGGTTTGAGGCAACTAGCTTTCTGCCTTCTTCCTTTCTGTCTAAAAGCAGGGCATAGATTCCTTTTGAAAGGTAATGTCCATAGAATGCTCTTCCTTTATGCCAGGAGAAAGCAACACTGAGCTAATGGATCCCATCTGAGATGACACACACCCAGCAAACCTGGTTAAATGACCCTGATTTACCATACATTTCTTAGTCACTGTCTTGTAACTACTAACGCCTTGCCAAAATCCCAGCCCTCTTTCCTTTGTCTAGCCTCTTCTTTACAGTCTATGGCTTTCTGACAAGATTGTCACACAAGCTGCAAATCTCCCTTCAGCGTCATCCCTGAGTTCTAGGCACATGCACACTACAGGCATAGGTTACTCTCACCCTGTTAATGTGTCTTTTGTCATATGGGTTTGCAGAGACACCAGTCACAGCACACACAGGGCAGAGGAGCAGGGTCTCCCTCGCCAACAGTATGGACTATGGTTTGGCATCTAATAGTTAAAGCTGAACAATTAAGGGAAGAAAGGGAAGCAAGAGGAAGAATTGTGTGGACACATGGTACCTGATGGTCACAGATGTGGCGGACAGTACAGGCTACGTGATGTCCACAGCTGTGGAGTACATGCTACCTATGCTCACAGGTGTGGAGTACATGCTACCTGATGTCCACAGGTGTGGAGTACATGCTACCTGATGTTCACAGATGTGGAGTATATGCTACCTGATGCCCACAGATACACAGTTTCACTCCACAAAGGAATGTCAGGACATCAAGATATGGCGATGTTAACCAGGACCACGTCACTGAACTTCATGTCCGTTCTAAGCAATGAATACAAGAGTGGGTCACCATAAAAAAATACCGTGCTAATTTTACAATCTCCCAGGGAAGAAATAAGATTATGAGTCTTCAAAACTACCCATCCCTGATTCCTGACCTATTTGACTCTTAGTAAAGTGTAGATCCGTTCTGAAGAGCATTGGGGAGTATGCACATTGGCTGAGGTAAGTCTGCTTCAACCTTTATCCCGAATGCACTGGACGAAATGCCAGGCCCAGTCCCCTGTTCTCCCTCTTGCATATGGTCAGCTCTGACAAACCCACTAATGACCAGGTTATATCGGCATTACATAGTCAAGTAGCCCATTCAGTTTGCTCAAAAGAGCACAGACATAATCAAGCGTGTGGCTGAATGGGTAATTCACACTGAATAGGGCAAATATTTGGATTCAAGTATAGGTCAGCAGCGACTAATTGAAATATTGATAAAAGCAGCCTGTGGGAACCAACTGCACATAAAAGAGAGAAAAGGGGAGAGAAAAAAAAGGAGGTTCTCCAGGGGCAAGGCAGGGCACAAGACCACAGGGGGTGGTTTGTCTGCTCCCCGAGGAGGGAGGTGGCTTAGCTGGGGAGCTAGCAGAGCTGGTGGATCGCTGGCCATTGTAGCGACAGAAAACCGTGTGCTCAAACGGTATTGTGCTGTTTCAAAGTAGAATTCATCATTTATCACAAGAGTGCTGCGAAATTTTCTAACAGGAGCCCCCTTGTCTGATCCACCAAACATTATTTAAAAAGAGAATGAGGCTCAAGTCTGTGTGTGGTTTCTTCACACTGCCCTATTCAGCCACTAGCTCGTACCGAAGTTAGCAGAGTTTTGTTTCATTTTGTTTTTGGTTCAAAATCATGTCTCCCTGTCCCAGGACTGACAGTTTGGGGTAACACCTTTCACCTGAGCCCCTGACATCCGCTCACCCATGACCATGATGCTTAGTAAATCCAGACCTCTGTCGCCTAGAGTAAGTGTCTGCCGCACTCACAGCCTGTTTAGAGTCCCCGGCTTCATGGGTGAGCTCTAAGGAAAGCATCCACTTGGCATGTGTGAGCATTAACCTAACTTCAACACACCCAGCCACTCCTCCTGATCCTCAGAGGACTGAACCTACCTTATCCTGAATACTCCAGCTTCCTCAGAATTTCCTCCTCATTGTGCTCCTAAAACCTTCCTGCAGGTCTAGCCTATGCCACTGGACTTTCCTTGAACAACCTTCAGTGAATAGCAGCGATAAGGCAATGTGCCCCTCTCCCCCATTACCCTCTGGCTCCCTGCACTGTGCCTTGGGGTGGCATTCAAAGCCTGGGTAACTGTGGAGTGCTGGAAGGCATCTGGTACCCGACTTCTCTGCTTGGACACAAGAGGGCTTGACCCAGGTCTTCAAATCTGAGAACTGGAACGGGTTTCAGAGAAGGACAGGAAAGTAGTGTCCCGAGCTTGTTCGCCTCCTCATGGAATAAGTTAAGAAAAATGAGCTTTGGCTTTGTGCTATGTTTGAAGTTGAATATTGAGTGTGAAAACGGCACAAGCCACGTGGGATACACAAGCAACCTTGCTTCTTGCTTCCATAGCCCATGTAAGAATTTTTCCTGGAAATACAAAATTGATCAAGAATGTTTATTATTATTTTTATTGTTTATATTGAGCTGTAACCCCCCCCCCCCCCCCCCCGCTCCCTAACAAGAATGTTTATTGAACCTGGAGTTTCAACCCTGTTGGTGAAGACAATTGATGTCTAAAACAAAGAGTCGCTGGAAGATGAACGGATCTCTCAGCTGCTGTTGTTGTTTCTAACACTTTAAAGGGCGCGCAAGTGAAAGCGTGAAGTGAGGCTCACGTGAACTGTGGTGAGCAGGTGTGCAGATCTGTAGGTGAATACCATAGGCAAGGCTGCCAACTGGTGTATAACTGGGGGTTATAAATGACCCGCAGTTTGTAGGACACAAAGTATATAAAGTAATTTGTGTGTTGTAGACTATTATTTTAAGGTGTGTTACTTTTGTTTGTGCTCTGGGACATTTGTTTAATGATGCAAAGATGTGTTTGATTGAATAAAATTCACCTGTGGTCAGGACATGAGTCAGCAACTGGCTGACAGGACGTGGTTGGGAGGAGCCAGATGGAGAGGGGCTTTTAAGGAGGGGCAAGGAGAACCACGAGGGCTTCTGGAGAAACACGAGAAGGAAAGGAGGTGAGCTGCTTGCTATTCAGCCTCTCTGAGGAGTGGGATTCCACCTCAATCTTTGAAGCTCGAGTTCTTTAGAGGGACAGAGATTCAGGTAAGTTCCCTTTGTAGCTTTGAAAGAGTTGGTGCCAGAGGGAACAGAATTCAACTCAGGCTGTGGCTCTTGTTGTGTAACCGCTGCTGGTAGTGGTGGATTCTGGATTCGCAGTGGCTAATAGGACAGCCAAAGCTTAAAAGTCAGCAACAATTGAAAAAGAGGACAGCATTTGTGTGTTATTAAATTTTTGATTTAGTACGGCGTCAATATACTTGGCGATGAGAGTGGAGATTATAAAGGGTGCGGAACTTATCAGGATGCACCTGGTTAAGAGGTGGGCCCATGAGCGGTGCTTGGTGAGGCCCATGGGCCATAGTGACCCGATGTCCTCGTTATTTTACCAACTTGGCATAAGCTAGAGTCACCTGGAAAGAGGGAACCTCATCTGAGAAAAATGCCTTCTAAAGGCAAATCTGTGGTGGAATTTTCTTGATTAATAATTGATGTGGGAGCCTCCAGTGCCCTGGGAATGGAGCCACCTTTGGGCAGGTGGCCCTGGGTACCATAAGAAAGCAGGCTGAGCAAGCCATGACACATGCTTGGTTCCTGTCTCTAGGTTCCTGCCTTGAGTTCCCTTCATGATGGACTAAAACTGTAAGGTAAAAGAAACTCTTTCCTCCCGTTGCCTTTGGTTACGGCAATAGAAGCCTAATGTACACACCTGATCTCATGCGAACTTGAGTAGAGCAGGGTGTGTGAGCGTTACACCAGGCTAAGGAATAGCCATCTCAGGGAGGTGAGAGGATCGTAGATCCAACCGTTGTTAGTCGGTAGGGAGGCATTGGGGAGTGAAGACGCGTGTGTCTCTTTCCCCACATTACTATTAGGGAATAGATGGTACCTGGGAAGAGAAGGCAGGAAGTTCCACATTGCTGTTAGATGACTCGGGTGTTGGCATCCATGTCAGAGGGATGCATAGACAGGCTGCCAGTGGATGGTGCTGCTGAGAAGGGTGTATCCCCGGGGTTTGGGTCTGAGAGGGCAAACAAGATGGAAGTGGAAATGGGGGACAGAGGCTCATCAAAGATCTAGGAGCAGAGGAACGGGCAGGAGTCAAAGTAACATCCTGTCCCATCAATCAGAACTGAGGATTCATCCCAAACATTGTTGCCTCCTGAAACAAGCAGAGATTTAAAAGGAGTGTGTAGCTGTTAGAAATGACAGCCAAATAGTAGAGATTAAACAAGGTGTATAGGATAAGCTTTAAAATGTTTCAGAGAGAGAGAGAGAGAGAGAGAGAGAGAGAGAGAGAGAGAGAGAGAGAGATAGAGAAAACACAGGGAAATGGGTGAAACTCAGTCTGTAAAAGGACACTTTTCTAAGCTGGCTGATGTGAGTATAGGATTTCTGTACCTGCTGTGGGGTCAGCTTTGTTGATAATGATGCGACGTCTGAGAAAACCAAGTAACAAGAAGGACAAATGTATTTTGGCTGCAAGTCTCAGTTCATAATCACTTGGCCTCATTGCCCTTGGACCAGGACAAGACAGTGCATTGTAATGGAAGCTTGTGGTAGAGAAAAACTGCTTAGCCAATGGTGGTTGAGAAGAAGAAAGAGCAGAGGAGGAGGAGACAGGAGGGAGGAAGAAGCCAGGCTTCAAGGGCACGCCCCAGTGACTTGGCTTTAAAGGTTGGCACCACCTACTAATAACGTCACAGGCCCACAATGCATACTTGCATACTTTAGTATTAAATGCTTTAGGGCTGTGTAAGATCTAAATTATAATACTCAAGTTTCTACTTTTGTGCATGCTTCGTGGTGCTTGTGAAAAAGTTTAAAGAATCCACACATGGGACTGGAAAGGTGGCTTCGTGATTAAGAGAATTTACTGTTCTTATAGAGGACCAGAGTTTGGTTCCTGGCACCTACATTTGGCATCCCAGAACTGCCTGTGTCCCCCAGAGGACCCGATGGTCTTTTCTAGCCTCCATGGGCACCTGCACACACATGACATACACACAAGCCCTCACATAAACAGAAATAAATCTTAAGAACTAAAGAACCCACCAATGTACCTATCATTTAATAATCTAAAATCTTGAGAGCAACTTTGTTTTCCGCCATTAACTTCTCAGGATAGCATTGTTCAAAAGTTGTTTCTGTTACCATTAACAGGAAAGCTCTCCATCCCAGACTGCCTCCTTCTAGAACTGCTAGGGAAGGATAAAAACTTGCTTCACCAAGGCTATGGGCAGTTTTGATCCTTGATAAGGTTTAAAAGCCATGCTCAAGGGAGATGTAGTGGTACCCAGGGAGCAAGCACTCTAGAGGCCCAGACAAGAGAATGGAAGCTGCAAAAACTCATCACCACCATGACAAAACAAGCTTATCATCTGCCTTCAAGCACAGTACGTGTTGAACTCTTTAGTTTGTGCTGATGTTTCTTTCTGAAGTTCCCAGAGGGGCTGCCTAGTGTGGGGATTTGAGGTGTCATCTGATGTTGCTATTGGAACCATACTCTGTCCTGTTAGTCACCTCCTCCTCCTCCTCCTCCTCCTCCTCCTCCTCCTCCTCCTCCTCCTCCTCCTCCTCCTCCTCCTCCTCCTCCTCCTCATGGGCTTTCTCCTTCCAAAGTGGAAAGTCCTGATGTTCCACACACCAGTGGCAGCATATGCAACGGGACCTTTTTAGCCCCAGTAAAAAGCACGAGTTGCTGTCACCTGTGTATGAGTTAAGTCTATCAACTTGGCGGAGTTCAGGAGACAGGTCTTGGCATGCCAGGGAGTGTTTCTAATGAGGTTTAATTGAGGATGGAAGGCCCACCCTAAGCCTAAATGTATGCTGGACTTCCAGACTGATAGACAGTGGAAACGCTGCAGGAAAACCCAGTAGCCACCAGCATTCCTGGCTCTGCTCCCGACGCCAGGAGCCTCAGGATGCAGCCAGCACACTGAAGCTGATCACATGAATATGCCACCTGTCTCATAAATATTCAGAAATGCTTAAAAAAAATCTGCAACCCAGAACCCACTGTGCTGCTCTACCTTCCGAGGCAGCCCATGCCAATCTCTTTGGAACTCTTTCTTTGCATTGCTAGACAAACTTCTGCTGAGTCTGCGTTTCTTGGCTGAATTCTTGCCTCTGAGAACACGCGATCTGAGAAGCTCTTGAAAGAGCCTTGTCTAAAACACAAAAGATAGCTGTGATGTAAAGAAGACCACAGCTGAATGTTCCCTGGCACCTTTGGTGGAGGGCACCTAGGAGACAGAATTGGCCATCTTTAGAGAGGAGGTGGTTGAGTAATTGAAAAGCTATCAAACCACAGACTTTTAAAGAAGTGAGCATCTCACCTTGATATAAATGTCTCTTCACACCCACTGGAAGAAACAGGTCTATGGCCTTTGCACATGGTCAATCCATCATGGGTTCTTCCTTGTTTTATTTTGTATAAGCTATATTTCATATTTTTAAACCACTGGCAATCCTTTAAAGTTGATTTAGATCTCTAGTAGTTGCTCACTAGCTCTAGTAATCCGCACATGTATTCTATATAGTAAAAAATGTATATGTGTACTTATACAGGCTTGTCAAACATAGATATCAGTCAAAGTAGGCTGCCTTGGATTTAACAAGGTTGTAAACCCATTCTTAGCAAATGTTTGTTGAACAAAACACTTGAGTCCTAACCCTACACTGGCCACCATCCCAGGAGGCAATATTCCCCAGTACTATCCCACACATAGCAGGGGTGAAGCTGCTGGACAATCGCAAATGCCTTTTAAGGTCATCTTCAGAGAGGAGTTGATTGAGTGAGTGAAAGCCTATCAAATCCTAGACTTTTAAAGAAGTCAGTGTTCTTACTTCGCTATAAATGTCTCTTAATACCAACTTTAATTTACAGCCTGTTGTCTTTGTATGTGATCAATCCGTCATACGCTCTATTTTGTTTTTTTTTTGTGTAAGCCATATTTCATATTTTTAAATCATTAACAATTGCTTACAATTGTTTTCTTTAAAACGCCAGCGACATTGTAATTCAGCAAAACAGAATTTAGCAAGTGTTATTTTTCTCCAGATATTTCTAGTAATCTTGGTCACCTCTGGGTGGATGAAGTTACCCTTTTGTGACTGCTTTGTTTATATAACACGCCTCTTCAAAGCATTCAACTTGGTGAGCATAGACAGAAAAGAATTACTTTAGTGAACTCCCTTTTATAGCCCTGGCCAATGTTTAGGTCTGTAATTACACTCTGACTTGGGACCCTGCCAGCGTTCTCTGATGGTGTTGGCTGTCCCAGCTCCTTTCCGCATTTCCCTCATGCCCGTTCCCTGTTAGTATCTTTGCGTCTTGACTTCCACTTCCACCGGCTTCAGGGAAGACCTCCAGCTAGCATAGTGCACAATACAGTGATCGGGAAAGCAATCCCCTAAGCTCGCCTCATCCTGAGATGAGAATGCATATTACACACAGCCTGCAAGACCCCTGCTTTCCTTCTTTGTAGCTGGAACTCTTAGTAGAGAGGAGACAGGAACCTCTCAGAGATGAGTTTTGTTTTGTTTGCGTTGGGAATCTCCCTGTGTTGCTCAGGCTGGCCTTGAACTGCTGGACTCAAATGATGTTCTTACCTCAGCACCATCCCAATTGCATTGGCCAGCGTTTTCCGGCAGAATAGTTCTGTAATTGCTCCTCCTCCTCCTCCTCCCCACCAGCATCATCACCTTCATCTTCTGTACAGGTGTGGGTGGACTTGTTACAGAAGGTACATTGAAATCGGGGAATAACTATGGAGCCAGTTCCCTCCTTCCGGCTTTACAGTTCTGAGGACTGAGCTCAGGCTGCAAGGTTCATGCAGCGAATGCCTTTGCCTGCTCAACATCGCTCCAGCCCCCAATTATTTATGTGTGTATGACTAAGTCAGGAAACTGGACTCATGTATTTGCTCAATTAACTTCTATTAATAGAAAATATGACAACCCTATTACAGAAAACACAAAACAGAAGGAATAAATAGGAATCTTGTTGATTAAAGCATTGTTGTTTTGATGATAGGAGAATTTGTGAATTAAAAAAAAAACCTTTAATGACGCACAAAGCAAAGAGGACAGGAGTTAAGTGTCAAGTCACCAGAACATCCTCTATGGGGAGCCTACTTCAGCAGCCCATGGAGCCCCCTGCTGGTAAATAGCCCCATTAAACAGGGCTAGCCTAACCGTCGAATGGAGCTCTCTGCCTTGGGCCTGGCGCAGGGACCTTTTGGTATCCTGTCCAGAAGGACTGCGGCAGAGGAACCTGGTGTCTGTTTCTGTTTGCATTTCTTAGGCCGGTCCTGGTGAGTGGCAGTATTGTTCAGTATGAGAATTGCCTTGTCACAGGGTAATCTAGGGCCAGCCACCATCTGGTGCCAGGTAGTCAGGGGTTTTGGCACTTACACTTGGAGGTGTTTTAGGTATTACTGGGAGCACTTGGTTCTTTGAGTTCAGGAAGGCAGCTACAGGGGCGGGGTTCTGCGACCCCACCGCAAGCCCCCTCTGACTAGCCACACCGGTACTTTTCTGTAGTAGCAGTACTTACTGCCTCCTGGTGGTTGATTAGCAAAAGACAGCTGGAAGGAGAAGGCGAGAGGGCGAGAGAACTTCATAATCGTGGGGGAGCATAGAACTTTACCATTTTACATGTAAACACAACTTAAAACAAACACAGCCAGGCGGTGGTGGCGCATGCCTTTAATCCCAGTACTTGGGAGGTAGAAGCAGGCGAATTTCTGTGAGTTCGAGGCCAGCCTGGTCGACAAGAGCTAGTTCCAGGACAGGCTCCAAAGCTACAGAGAAACCCTGTCTCGAAAATAGAGTTTAGAAAGAAAGAACAAACCACTTAAATCTATAGTAGTAAGAAAGAAATAATGGGTTATAGTCACCTATACAGTGTGGCTTGTGAGATCTGAGTCACCAATAGTTACTGTTTATGGCCAGCATGATCAGTCTGCCAGCTGGGCTTCACAGATGCTGTCTACAGCGGTAGGTGAAGCTTTTTTTTTCTTTTATTTTTTTAAACCACTCTTAGGTTGCCTTCTACCAGGAAGAAGGCAACCTTCCAAGGCTAACCTTACAGGACAAACAGGTTTCTCTTGAACCAAAGAGTCTGGGGACTGCCACTTGCAGGAGTGACTGGGCAGCTCTGCACGCGACTCACTTGCTCCACCTGCTGTGTCTGCTAGGAAGTGCAAGAGACCCTCGAGAAAAGGACAGAAGGCGATCAAAGACAGTGGTCAGTGGATGGTACTTCTTACTGCATTATGACTCAGAGGGATGTGCGTGAGGAAAATATTATCCTTGTTTCAGATGAGGAATCTTGAACTTCGAGGTTGCGTTTCTTGGCTCAAGTTCATATAACATTGCAACACTACACTATAGCGGGCAAAGCTAATGCTGAGTACATCCTATATCAAGCAAGTTCTCTTTTAGTCTTAGTGCAGCTAGCCCGTTAAAGTAGATGCCAGCCTGAGTTTCAGAAACGTGGGACTTAAAGCTCAGAGACCATACGTGTCTTTTCTGTGGCCCAAGTTGCTCATTGGCTGAGTTCTATCTTTTCCTAAAGTTTGGTCCTGCAGGTGGACACAAGGATATAAAGTAATATCTTGTAAACAGACTAAAGCCCAGTAGCAAGTCTAGATGAACTGCCTTGCTCAATGAGCAGATGCATGCTTATCTCCTAGAACATCTGGATGGGAAAATGTGTGTTCATGCATTTGTGTGTGTGTATGGCAAACTGAGATTTGTAAAGGATTCGGGAATCTCATGTTTATTGCAATTTATTGTTGCAGAGAAAGTAAAAAACTGTAGTACATTTTTATGTAAAAATTTCCTGTTAAGATAATCTTTACATTCATATTACTAAAAATAAAAAAAGATAAAAATAAACCATTTGACCAATTTCCTCTACCCTGCCTAGCATATGTCCCAGAGGTCAATGCCACGCGTCTGTCTACACAACGCTATTCTTTGTGCACTCACTATCCTATCGGGAGAATGTGTTCCTGTATTATGGGATACCTTTGCACGGAGAATGTGAAGTCCTCAAACTGCTTCCCATTATCCCCACTCAACCGTATGATGTAGAGTTCTTTAGTTCTTTCCACACCAGAGCAGACAGGCAGGTCTGCTTTGTTTATTTAAAACATTTTATGGAAGAGGTGGATCATATTTTCACGCTCATTTCCCACTGATGGACACTTTGTTTGCCTTTTGTATCTACTCCGACAAACACCACTACATTGGACACCCTCGGGCTTTGCCTGAACGCATGTAAGATTCTCAAGGATGACAGGGCCCGGAACTGCGAGGCTATAGAGAGCGCACTGCACAATTACTGACAGCCAAACTGCCCTTCCAAAAGCGCAGGACCTGACCAGCAACTCCGCCCTTCCTATCGCCTCTGCCAAGGCTCGTTACCGTCACTTTTAAATCTTGCTTTTCTTGTGCGTGAGGTTATCTCAATGTTTGAAATTCCCATGACTCTGACTCTTTGTGAGTCTGAGTAACTCGTCTTGTAGTCCTCAGTCACCCTTGTCCTAAATGTCCTCTTAGCTCCTTCTTCTATAAACCTGTCCTCCTGTTTGCTAGTATATAGGAATGCTTTCATTGCATTTTCATTGCATGGCATTATGGATTTACTTTTTTGTACGTGTGTATGTGTGTGTGTTGAAACTATTTGGGAAGGAATAGGGGATGTGACCTTATGGAAGGAAGTGTGTCACTAGGAACAGTCTTTGTGGTATCATGAGATCCATGCCGTGGCCAGGGTACCTTCTCTGATTCTTGTTTGTGGGTCAGAAAGTGAGCTCTCAACTGTTGCTCCAGCACCATGCCTGCCTGTCTGCCACCATGATCCCCACCATGATGGCAACGAACTTCTCTATTCCCCTGAAACTGTAAGCCCCCAAAATACTTTTATAAGTTGTCTTGGTTATGGGATTTAACACAGCAATAGAGAAGTAACTAATACAGACTTGGGTACTAGACAGGCCTATTGCTGTGGCGGGGAAGGAATGTGGATGGCTTTGTGACTTAGAAAAGCAGTCGGATACTGTAAGCAGTGCTTCAGGAAATCTCCCAGTGGGAGCCTGGAGGACAGTATAGAAAGTGACATGGGCTGTGTAGGTCCAGCTCAACACGCTTCAGAGGGGAACAAGAACTTTACCAGAAAGGCCTTTAGGTGACACTTGGTCAAAGAACCTGGCTGCCTTCTGCCCTTGTCCCAAGAATTTGCCTGAGGCTAAACTGAAAAGTAAAGGACTAATTCTTGGGATGAGCGGATTTCAAGACAGCCTAATACTGACTCCGTTGCGTGATTGTTGGTCATCACTCTTATGCAGTTCTATAATTTAAAAAAGTGGTGCAGAGAGAAATTCAAAATGTACAGTTTAAAGAGAAAAAGAGCAAAGGAGATGAGGAACAGGCCAAATTTTTCCTGGAGTAAAGAAAGGGGTACCGCTGGAGCAAGACTCTGTGCAGTTAAGCTTCCAACTAGTAAAATCACTATGGAATTTTTGCTCCTAGAAAGCAGAAACAAAGGAAAAGCTGCTGCAGTGTGGCTCCAGAGGTCCAGCGTCCATCCCAAGCACACAGCCAAACTTCTCAGTCTTGTCCATGTGGTCCTGGCTCTAGATTCATGAAGGATACATGAGTAAAGGGGTTATGGTTAAGCCACTGAGCCCAGGCAAAGTATGGCCGGGCAGTCTCTGCATAAAGGTCCTGGGAGAACAAGAGGCCCCGAAGAACATTGCATGAAGCTGTAAAAGTGTAACCTGTGTTGTGTTGGAGAGCCCAAGATGTTAGAGGTGCCAGAAGCATGGGATGTCTGGAAGGGTAGCTGCAGAGAGGGGGAGAGCCAGCCCAAGAGAGAGAGGGGTTTTATAGACAGCAAAGCAGGAGAGGTGGAGTCATCTAGGCTCTACCATCAGGAGCTACAGGGTCGGAAGTCCCGCTGGAATTCAATTTTGCTTTGGTCTAGAATTTCCTGCTATTCCCCTTTCCTCCCTTCTGGGCTAGTAATATAAATCCTGATTCATTGCTTGTTGGAAGTATGCAATTTACTTTTTGACTTTACAGGAGGTTACAATTAAGAGATAGCCTTAAGTCTCAGGAGAGACTTTGCGCATTGGAATTGTATACAGTGTTGAGACTGGATGCCTATGGAGACTTTGGAAACTCGACTAGATGAATTTTACATTATGATGTGAACCGAAGCATATGGGGTTCAGGGAGTGGAATGTGGTGCTTAATGAGAATGCTTCCCATAGGCTCATGATTACAAACACTTGGCCCCCAGTTGGTAGACCTATTTGGGGGAGGAGGTGTGGCGTTGTTGGAGGAGGTGTATTACTAGGGTGAGCTTGGAGGCTTCAAAAGCCCACACGATTCTCTATGTGCTCTCCGCATCCTGTTTGGAGATCAGGATATGAGCTCTTACCTGCTGCTTCAGCACCACACCCACCTGACTGACTGGGCCATGGTCCTCACCATGATGGTGATAGACTTCTATCTCTCAGGAACAGGAAGCTCCAATGAAATGCTTCCTTCTAGAAATTGCTTTGGTCATAGTGCTTTATCACAGCAATAGAAAAGTAACTAAAACACACACCCTCAACCCTATAAATAAGTTAAAATTTCTTTTCATGTTTATGCCGAATCCAATTGGATTCTAACTGAATTAGTGGCAGGAATTGAAGACCAAATTTGATTTTCCAAATGGAAAAGCTGTACTTTAATAGCATTTATTAACATCCTCTACTATAAAGATGACACTCACTAAAATTTTATATACACTACTATATATATCCATTCTGATACCCATTCTGTTCTGAGTTTTCCATTCTACTAGTTGGTATAAAATACGACAGCTATGGTGCTTTGTGATGTTAGTTTTAGTGGTTGATGTAAAATAAATTTTGTTTCCAAAATTGACATGGTTAATTTTATGCAATTATTCTCCTTTTTGGAATTTTAGGGTACGTGTGTGACGTTCTGGGAGAACGTACACCGTTGCATCTTTGTATTGGAGATCTTGGCATTTGTTGTCCCTTGTCTGGTTTTGAAAATGCTCACCAGGATATGTTTAGATTTTCTGCGAGAAGGCACAGTCTTTCTCTGGCTCTTCTGTCCCATTTGTTGCTACAGTGCACACGGTCCTTCAAACATGATTTTCTGATTACTTGCATCTGGAGATGAGTGTTCTGCTTTTGCCTCGTGCCCCTTAGCTGCGATCTATTATCATTGTTTTGCTTAGATTTCTTTCTGTCGTGATTTCTTGGATTTAAAAGAAAAAGCAAGCCAGATCATTGTATGTTATGCACATATTATGTGTTTGATGATTGTGTCTATTCTTCCCTATGTCTGTGTCTTTTGCTTGTATGTCGAATGTCTGTGCATTTGTGTGTTTTATGGACACAGGTGCACATGTGGGGACGGGGGACAATCTCAAGTGTCTCCTCTGGTACTTTCTGCCTTTTCAGATAGGTTTCTTGTTGGCTTGGCAATTGACCACACATATCCTAAACAAACTGGCTCCTGAGGTTTCAGAGAGCTGCCTGCCTCTGCCTGTTATCCTGCTAACGTGTGTCATCACACCTGGCTTTTCATGTGGGTTCAGGGGACAGGAACAAGGGCCTGAATGTTTGCAAGGCAAGGGTTTTACTGACTGAGTGATCTCACCAACCATTTATTTGTGTCTTTAGGAACAATATTTTTCAATTTTATAAAGGGCCATAATATGTGTGAGTGTGAGTGCGTGTGTGAATGTGTGGGTATGCGCCTGAGCACTTTAATTTCAGCATCTTATTTAAGAGACTGGTTTCTTAAACCTGACAGCCATCATCTGTAACTAATTTAGGAAAATTCTCCGCCATTCTCCAGGGGTCACCACCACTTTCAGTGCATCCATTCTGACCTGTAGTCAGTGTATCATACATAGTTCACTCCGTATTGTCCCATACATCGCTTCCTTTATATTTTTATAATTTGTATCTGTCTTTAGTTTGCCTACTTTTCTTCAAATTTCTCTTCTCGTTTACTTTTCCTGCTGTAGCGTACTGGTTGCCTGAGTCACCTGTCTCATTCAAAGGTGTGATACATTTTCCTTTCACCACAGTGACCCAAGTCCTCTTCTAACTCTGCCAGGCCAAGCGTAGGTCTTTCACGTTCAGCTGTACGTTTTCAGTGGCTTTTTTTAAAACTCATATTAAATGTATCTATTTATGTATATATAAACAGATCTGTTTAACATGCACACACACACACACGCATGCATGCATGCACGCACATTGCATGTAAAATCTGTGTCTGTTTTCTTTGCATCTCTGTTTTAGCGTTCCACTCTTTCCATGGACTTCTTCTGGGCTCCTTGAGTTCTATGATTTTTATCAGAGGCTCATGTTTCCTGGAATTTTTACCTGGGAGACCTTTCCTTGAGGCCTGGGTTGAAAACAGAGTCTATTTGTCGGGAGGGATTTGTTTACCCCTACCAGGTGCCTAGAAGCAAGATCGGTTGTGGGTCACATGAACGGTGACGAGCCCTTCAGCATGTGTAGGCCACAGAGGTAGCTTGAAGCGGGCTGGTGTTGGCACTGCCCCTGTGGGCACCCAGTCCTCTGCAGCTGTTTTCTTCTAGCGCACCCTCTGAGCATGTAGAATTTTGGGTAGATGGCCAGACTTTGGACCTGGGCCCAATCCAGTTTCCTTGCCTGTATTGTTTCTAGGACTACACAGTTCTGGAGGCTAGAAACTCTATACAAAGGTGTTGGTGAGACTAAGCCCTTCTGAAGTTGTGATGAAGGGTCTGGAAGTTGCTGGTGTCTCTGGTGTCCCCTGCTGTATAGAAACTTGACTGTGGTTTCAATCCATTCTCTCTGTGGTGTGTGTGTATGTGTGTGTATCCATGTCTAAATTTTCCTCTTTTGTAAGTACATCAAATCCCACTGGCTCTGAACCTGTTTTGTGATCTCACTCTGACACCTACAATGGCCCTATTTCCAAATAACGTCACATTTTGATGGAGCAGGGGCTATAATTTTAATACATAATTTAATACATAAATGTCACGGGGATGAATGCTATCCAAACAACCACACTGCTGTTGACTTTGTTTGCAGTGTCCATATGCATGGTCTATTGAGATGGAGGTTCCAGGTGACAAGGAGCCAGCAGAAGCTTGAGGCAAATGTCACTCAAATATAGACTTACCCTTCTGAGTTTGTCATTTTTGTATCTAAATTATCCCTATAGTGTTCCACAAGTCAACGATGTGCCTAAAAGACATTTGGAAAGTTTTACTCCATCTTCAGGTTAACAAAAGGAATATTTTCATAATGAATATTTATTTCACGTTAGTTCTGGAAATGGAAACCCCTTTGGTGCAGAACAAATTCAAAAGTCCTGCATAATTTCCCCCTGAAAAGAAAATTTCAAATCACCTATTTACCATGACCAACATTTTTCAATAAACCTTCCTAATAGTCTTGCATTTGAAATAATATGAAATATGAAAGATAGGAAAATGTAGAAAAAATCTTGTAGGAATTTGATGTTTAGAAAAAGGAAATATTTATTGGTATTGTGCACGATGCTTAGACTGAGATGTTAATATGAATTTGAAACCATTCGTGATAGTTTTCTTTGCTTATATGCATTCAAAAAATGTTGTAAATCTGCCAGTAATTCCACCCAGCAGCAACCTGCAGGTCTAGACCAGGAAAACACTGTTCACTCAGTGGACCTGAACAAGTCAGCCCATTTGCTTAGGTGTTCAAGCTGCAAAATTCCCAGATATACTCTGTGATCGCTTCTGCCGAGACAACGGTTTCTCAACAATTCATTTCTCAAATTCTAGGAGGGAGATTCACTGAACCATGCCAGTTTGAAAGTTTGATTTTAGTCTTTTTTGCCAGCCGTATAACAATCCCTGAGTACCTTCCCCAAGCTCCTCCCTCCCCTCCCAGCTCCACTGCCCATCTTCTCCAGGTCTTCCTTGGGGCCTCGGCAGAACCTCATAATTACACCCTGAAGACATCTTCCCTTTTCATCCGCACCTCCTCTATCAGCTCCACTTGGAACTGGCTAGAACTGCTTCTTAGTTACTCTTGTCTTTTCCTGCCCTCCTCATACCACGGTCAAAAAGAAGACCAATATGAAAAGAAATACATTGCCCATTTATTATTTGCATTCACAGTTGGATACAGGTGCCCTCAGAATGTAGTCCCCTGGGGATGTAGCTCAGTCGGTAGAGTGCTTAACTGACAAGCAGGATCCCTGAGTTCAGTTCCCCTCACTGCACAGACTGGGTGTGGAGGTGGACACTTGCAATCCCATTAACAGGATATGGAGAAAGGATCAGAAGTTCAAAGTCATCTTTGGCTATGTAGTCAGTTCAAGGCCAGCCTGGACCACATACAAGCCCATCTTCTCCAGCAAGGCAAAGGAGGTTCCTGGAATAACATGAAAAATATCCCAGCTCGACTCAGGATAACTCCATGATTAAAGCATGGCCCCACAGGTCTGAGGACCTGAGTGTAAACCTCTAGAAGCTATGTGAAAAGCTAAGTATGTTGACACACTTATAATTCCAGCAACCTGGGCATAAAGAGAGATTCTGACTCTCATTGGCCATCCATCAGTGCAAGGTCAGTGAGTTCTCAAAAAACTAAGTCAGACAACACCAAGGGTAGTGATACCTGGTATACTTATAGCATGTATATGTATGTGGGCACACATGAACATACAGGCATAGAGACACATACAACAATATATTTTATTTCATTAAAATAGTGGACCACACTTGAATTCTAACTCCCTTTTCACAATTTCTGACTCATTGTCCCTGCAAACCACATCTCAGGCACATACCAACCACTTTTATTGTCTGCTGACAGATAGTTCTGAAAATGAGAAAAATCACCTCTAAAGCATTTGTATTTCATTACTATTCAAGTCAAGTGGATATTGAATAAATTCAGAAAAATAAGGAATTTATTATTAAGGAAATGAAAAAAAAAAGAAAAATATCCCAGCTCAACTGGGCCCAGTCTCAGACTCTAGGGACAGTGTTGGCACTAAACATCTCTCCCTGAGGCTGGGTGGTGGCGCACGCCTTTAATCCCAGCATTCAGGAGGCAGAGGCAGGCAGATCTCTGTGAGTTCAAGGCCAGCCTGGTCTAAAAGAGCTAGTTCCAGGACAGGAACCAAAAAGCTACGGAGAAACCCTGTCTCGAAAAAATAAAACAAAAACAAAAACAAAACCATCTCTCTCTGATACACACTATTTGCATGTGTGTGTACGGATGTGTACAAGTGTGTACACTCACATGTGTGTGCCTCTGTGTGCATGTGTGCTTCTTCCATGTTCTCCTAGCGGAGCCAACGAGTGTCAGTCTCTTCTCCAAATGCAGGCCCTAAGGAAAGCATAATCCTGAGACTCAAGCGTGTAAACACACAAGTTTGAGCATTTAACTGCCCACTACTTTGAGGTTAGCATTTGCAGTAGGAAGAAAAGCTAAGCTGAAAGCCAGCGGCTGTCAGAGCTACCCAATGCCATGGCTAAAGAAAGTCATCAGCTTCCTCCACTTTTTGAAGCATGCTAAAAGGCAAAGAGGAGGGGAGATTGGATGGCTGCTTCCTCCATGAAAATGAGTCACTGGATGGTCCATCCCAGAACTGTGACTGGGTTTCTAATTGGGACCAGGGAATCTGCTAATCTTCACTGGCCCGCTGAGAGTTTTACCAGATTCAACCAGGGTTGATTACACATTACACAACCCTCAATACATCAATAATTTCAGTGGCTGAAAGTAAGGAAATTCCTTCTTTTCTCCCATAAGGCTAGAGGCAGCCAGTCTCAATGATGGAATGGCTCTATTGTCCCCCAGGGACTCTGCTTGCCTCTCCTCTGTCATCCTCAGTGGGCAGTTCATGGCAAAGAGGACTGCTTTAGTTCTCAATATGACATCCAAATATCAGTTAGCAGAAGCCAGCTTCCTTTGAGAATGTTAAACAGAGCATTCGCTGAGGAGAAGTCATATGACCTCCATCAGTTGCAGGGAGGCTGAAGAGGTAGTCTGTTTTAGATGGCCACAAGCCCTACTAAATCCAGGAGTGTTTTGTTGCTGTGTTTCCCTGAGGGAGAGAGTTGGGCACCGTTAGCAGACCCGCCTCACTCCAACTCTGAGGACTATTAGTCATGCATACATCATTCCTCTCTGGCTGCCATGGTGTACCTTTGAAAAGCTCCTGTGGATATTTCCCTTTTCACACATGTGCACATGCAAGGAAAAAATCACAATGGGCCCTGCTTGTTCAGACAACTATGAGAAAATACTATAAAGTAGAATGCTTATAGGTAGCAGGAATTTCTCAAGTTCCAGAAGTTGGATTTGAAGATAAAGCCAGGGGCAGGTTCAAGGTCTGGTGAGGACTCACTCCCTAGGACACAGATGGAGCCCCTTGATGTGTCTCCTGTGGTTACTTTCTGGGGCTAACTTTCTGGGGTCTCTTTCATAAGACCACAAATCCCACTTATGAGGACCTGGTCCTCATGATCTAATCACATCTCAAAAGCCTTACTCCTAATTCCAACACTTGGGAGTTTGGATTTTAGTTCATTATCACATGATGTGTATCAATACATGCACAATATTGTTTTTATATATATATATATATTCCATTTACCCAATAAGAGTAAATATTACACTTTTACTTCTTAAGGGGGAAGAATTCAGGACCTTGCTATGTAACCCAGGCTGGCTTTGAACTTGTGATACTCCTATCCCAACTTACTGAGTGTTGGGATTACAGCTATAAAGCACCATGCCCAGCTCAGGGATTATGTTATTAAAAATAACTATTGCAAAATGAAGAGGGAACAAAAAGATTGCTAAGAGGCAGAGGATCATGGAGTTTGCTGTGAGATTGTTTTTCCTCCTAGGAATATCAGAAACTATAGCCACAAAGTCTCATCAACACGATTGCCCAAACAAGGAGGATGCCAATGGTCATGCCAAAAATGGATGGAGGAAAGCCCATGAGGTTTCAACCCTACACAAAGAAATACAGGCAGATGAATTAAGGTCGTAGCGGGAGACATGGCTCTCCCCAGGAAAGAACATACCAACTGGTTGTTCAATGTCAAATCGTCAGCTATGGAAACATACATACATGAAACACTGTATGAACTCAACATGTTATGTTTAGGAATATATGTGTATATGTATATATGTATATATAACACACACAATAATAATTTGAAAAGATGCCATGTGTGGGGAGGGGTATCTGGGTGGGTTTGGAGGGTGGAAAGGAGGGGAGAAGCTCTAATTTAAAAAAAAACTCAAAAAAGAAAAGGGAAAAATAAAAAATAGTAAGACCACATAAAGTGTTTTAATGGGCCAAATATGGGGTACTCAGGCCTATAATACCAGTCCTTGAGATGTTGAGTCAAGAGGGTCAGAAGTTCAAGGTCATCCTCATCTGTGTAGTGAATTTGAGACCAGCCTGGGACACATGAGACCACATCTTACCCTCCGCAGCCCTGGAAAAACAAAGTGTCTTAATTGTATCTGAGACTGTTCTCCACAAACCCACAGGTCAGAATTTCACAAACCCAGACCAAAAAATAATCATTTTTTTTCTTCCCATTCTTCCATCCAACCCCCAAGTGAGTCACCACAATCAGAAGCAATCACGGAAATATTTGGACATATCCCCTGGGCTAACTTCACAGTTTAATCATTAGCCCGAGGCCAGAGGCTTTGAATTTTTGCAGACATCTTTCCACATGTGACTCTCCTCTGTTTTGAAGGCAGACGATTCTGGGTTTGGCTTTGCCATTTGTCACTGGTGCAGGTCTCTGCCAGGTCTAGATTTCTTCCTCACATTCTCCGAGTTCACATTGATCATGGAGTCCCAGATCCATTCCAGCATCGGTCACCCAAACACAGGGACGGCTGAGCTCTTGAGGAACAGTGCTAAGGGCAACAAGATGCTGCCTGTCAATCAGATGACCCTGGGACAGCCCTGATCCACAGCTTCAAGGGTTTTGTTTGGGTTGTGGTTGGAGAAAAGGACGAAATAAAACAAGATGACTCAAACAGCTACATGCACAAGGAAAGGCAGTTAAAACCCAAGGAACTCTAAGGTGGACTCAAAAGTACTAATTAAAGCATGTCTTTATTTCTAGTTGGTTTCTTCAAAAGTCCAACTGGGGACAAAAACTGAGGCTTAGCTGTGTTGGAAGCCCTCTCTCGTTTCGGTTTCTGAATCCTTTCATACTCCTTTCTACCTTGTTACCTTTCTGTTAGTTCACTTCTGTAATCTGAAAACCTTGAACCTTGCACTTGGCTGGACCCTCAGCTTGTCACTGCTCCCCGTTCCAAGGGTGCCAGAGCTGTGGGAAGGGAGTCGGGGTCTGGTTCTGATGTCTTCACTCCTCTGCCTCTGCTAATTCAATTTCCCAGAGGGCAGGCACGTGGTAGGAGTTAGAGGGCCAGCTTTGCTGATGCCTCAGAGGAAGGTGGCAGATACCCCATGCTGGACTTGCTCTCCACTTACCTCTGTGTCCTTTCACAGACAGGAAGGTCCCCTTGTTCACAGCCAGGCCATCACCTATAGTCCCAGGGACTGCTCTCACAGGAGTAAGCATTAGTCTCTATATACAAGTATGTCACCTCTTGCAGGCCCCTCTGCCTACCACACTTCTCCATCCTTAAAAGGACAACCAATCAGATTCACAGACTATTCTCTCCTTCTGGGAATCTTCATGCCCAGCCTTGCTCTGGAAACACACAGCAGGGACCTGTGAATTCTGCAGCTCAACACCTGCCCAGCAAGGGTACCTGATACCTTGCAATGACAAAGACCCTTTGGCCCCCTTCCTCTTAGCTATGGGGATGGGTAGGGACTAACTGGTAAGAACTCACTGTCATCAAGATACTCTGCTCTCTCTCTGGCTGTCTCCATGGTCTTCCTTCAGTCTGTGGTTGAATGGGGAGGAAAGAAGGGAGGAAGGGAGAGAGGAGAGAGAGAGAGAGAGAACACTCTGCATAGAAGCTGTTCGTTCAGCAGCTCCTCACCTGTCCTCTGAACTTCACTTTAGAATTCGGGGCTTCCTGGTGGGTTTTGTTCCCTGCTTTGGGACTACAACAGAATTTGGTTTCAACCTGGCAGTTCCGTTTCCTGAACAGGCCTTTTGGATTTTACTGAGCCTGCAAGCAAGCTCATACTTAGTGCAGGAGAGAAAGCAGGAGCAGGGGCATCTGGTTCCCTCTGACGATGGCCCAGTCACTGGCATGCAGCTTCAAGTGTAATGACCACAGGGTAAGTCAGTGACGATGTAGGTGCAGACCAAGTCATCGATTCCTCCATAGAGCTAAGAGAAAGTACAGTGTTGACCCAGAACCCAGACGTATTTCTACTGAAATAGTTCCTGTGTGTTGCAGGGGCCCAGTTTCATGTATTTGGAATACCCAGATCAAATCATATCAAAGATTTTCATCCCATGTTAATGGAGATGTTTGTAGACACAACTCTTATCAATCTGACGGGTAGACTTGGGACTCAGAGTCAGCAGTGTTAATAGAAGGAAACTTGGAAGAAGAAATGTGTTTGCCTGGTGCCCTGGAAGACTACTTTGAAAGAATCACTTTTCAAAATATTATCCAGCTGTTGTTTCCTTCCCGAATAATCGGTGCCTAATTCAATTTGTGGCACCTTTTTCTTTTCCAGAAGGCAAATTGTCCACAGATGGCTCTCTGCGTTTAATGTATGTGATTAGCTGGTTTGGGCTGAGTTTTTACTAAATTGTCGATGAATGATCCTGTCAATACATGGGAGAGAGTATTTCTTCCACATGACGTGGTTTTTAAGTCACATGGCACGAGGCAGAAGGCTGCACATTCTCTGCAGAAGACTCACTTGGAAAGGTCACAGCAACCTCTAAGATGACCCAGGGTAGGTGCTCCGGGCTGCTATGTCACTGCTGGGGTGCCAGAGTCAGGGGCATTCACAACTATAGTTTAAAAACCATCCCCAAACATCACAAAAGTGATAGCAAAATATGACCCTGCAGGGCCTGCAGATACCAACTTCCTTCCGACTTCATTGTTTTCTCACTGGCTCCCTTTCCCAGGGATTCTGTAGGGATGTTAGAGGCAGAAAAGGACCAAAAGCAGCAGAGGACACTGGGGCAGGGTTAACCTTGGAACCTAAGTAGTCACCTAGGCCTGAGATGGAGCAGAATCAGGAACTTAAGTCACCAGGGGAAGCTGGGGTAATTGACGTCATGCAGGTACAGGCAAATTCAGATTATTAGGGTCAACTTGCTCTGTGGACTTTGTTATGGCCCTTTTAACTCTGAGCCAGCCTCCAAATACTAGTGGCTGTGGCAAGGCCAGGGTCCAGGTTGGTGAGAGTCAATTAATAGGACAAGGGTTATGTTTGCTATCTTTCCACCTCCCTCATAGGGACACTGTCTTTCACTTGGCTGCTATAACTTTATATATATATATATATATGTATATGTGTATATATATATATATATATATATGTTACTGGAGAAGCTCTGTTATTTTTTCTTTTCCACCCTTTTCTTTTAATTTTTTTTTTTTGAGATGGTTTCTCATTGTAGCCCTGGCTGTCTTGGAACTATGTAGCTCAGGCCGGTCTTGAACTTACAGACCTGCCTGCCTCTCAAGTGCTGGGATTAAAGGTGTGTACCACCATGTCAGCCTACCAGAGAAGTTCTAATTCTTGGTCTCTTAAGATGTTCCAGTTTCTAGGGATTCCTCAAGGGATTGGCCCTAACAACCTCCTTTTTTGGCTCCAAGATTCTGTGGATTTTCAGGTGCTTTATAAAAGAAAGCAGTTCTTTGAGGCTGGAGAGGTATTTCAGCTCTTCCAGAGGACCTGAGTTTGGTTCTCAGGACCTATGCTAGGTGATTTGACACTTCTTCTGGCCTCTGAGGGCACTGAACATACATGGCATACAGCCACCTAGATGCACATGCATATACATTATATGTATGTGTGTGTGTGTATGTGTGTGTGTGTGTGTGTGAAAATAAGCTTTAAAAGTGGTGTACATTCACCCATAGACTTTATCTCTAGATGACTTATTTACAGTGAAACGCTATGGAAGTAACTCACTGCTTAGAGAGGGCAGGAAGAAAGGCTGCACATATTCAGTTCAGACATAAAATGTTTCCCCCACTATTTTAGGTCCTCAGTTGAATCCACGGACATGGGGCTAATCCCATAATTTTTGAAAGTGATAGAAGGGACTTGAGCAATCCTGATATTCCAGCCATATGTGAGCTCCCAGCAGAGTTGTGAATTCATCTTGTTCTGCCCTGCTGTGTGCGATTCAGAACCCGCATTCCTGGGAGAGAAGAGTCTTTGCTACCTCGAGCTCATTTCATGAACACATCGCATCCCTTGGGAGCTTGCAAGAATGCAAACCTCAAACCCTTTGGGTCAGTCTTCATCTTTACAAAGGCCTGCAACTGATTAGTGTGTACCGCTGAGTTTGAGGGGGCTGACTGAGTCAAGTGGTCTTTAAGTTATAACCCATCAGTAAGTTGTGAGGACAACTCAAGGGTGTGATCCAAATTAAAAACTATCATATGGAGAGCATGAGAATAATGGTGAAAGTAAACATTGCAGAATGTTTGCTTCAGTGGTATACAAGAGCATGCATTGGCATATTGTGTAAACCATACTTTCTCGGTTGGTCATGCTAAGAAGCCTTTGAAAACCACTGAAGTTATCATCTGACCATTTCTCAAGGCCTCTGTGCTTTACCCTGTCATCAAGACCCACCAGAGCCCTATCTATTCAGTAAGAGCCCTGTGCAGAGACAGAATCAGAACACACCCCCGAGTCCCCACCATTTGCACACAGCTCAAAGTGAAATAGGCCAGTAATGGCTATTAATAAGGAATTGACTTAAAAACTATCCCAAACCATTGTGTGTGTTCCTTGGATTAGAACATTTGTTAAATCTATTCTGCTTTTCCTTTTCAAGTCTTGACTCCAAGTTATCTTTGGGGATGAACTGTATTAGCTTTGCTAGTTTTTTTCCCTTTGCCACTGAAGACAGCCTAAACAGCGTTACCTATGTATTTGTCAGTCGCAGCACCTAGTGCAGAGTATCATTGGGAAGCAAGGGCCCTGTGCCGTCTTGTTGACACACCTTCTTTGCACCATGGAGGCCTTTTATGTGATTCCCAAGTGGGGAAACATGTGTGTATGATTGTGCTATGTTTACACAATCAACAAACACAGAGATTCTTGTATGTTCTGAAATATACCTTTATGAAAGATGGTTTTAGCTTTGTGGTATTTGACAAGATAACTTCTCAGGAAGTGTGTGTGGCATCATAAAGGCCCATGCTTTAGGGTTTCCTGAAGAGTAAGCTTTAGTTAAATCTACTCTATTCAGCTCTTTCTGTATGCTGGAGAACTGTGCAGATGCACAATAGAGAAAAAAAAGTTCTTGTTTCTGATGGCTGTGTGTGTGTGTGTGTTACACATATCGGTATGGATGTGTACATGCATGCAAATGGAAGCCAAAGGTCAATAAAGGGTGTCTTCCTCAATCATTTCCCACATAATTTTTGGAAACAGGGTCTCTCATTGAACCCGGAACAAGCCCCAAGTGCTCCCCTGTCCCTGCCTCCACAGTGCTAGGATTACAGACACTTACTATAGCACCTGGCTTTCTACGTGGGTGCTACTGAATGCAAGTGCTCATGCTTGTGTGGCAAACATTTTACCAACCAACCAGTCTCCTCAGCCCTCCAGGTTCCCTTAGTGTAGAAAGGAGACAGATAGATAGGTACTTAGTTCTCAGAGAGGCCAAAACTCAACAAAGAAGCATGTGTCTCTGCTTCCTGAGAGAAACTACAATGTCATCAGCTACCATGACACCGTGCAGTCATGACTTCCCCACCATGGTGAAGTGTGCCTCAAACCATAAACAGAAAACAAAACCAAACAACAATAACAACAACAAAAACTGAAACACAAACAAAACAAAACAAAAAACCTTCCTTAAATTTCTTGTTTCATATAGATATTTTGACAAACAACAAGAAAGTAATGGATGCACTATATTTAGTTGGCCAGGGGATGGCTCTTTATACCAGAACAAAACACAGGAGACCCACGTAAGAAAAATAACTTTGTTATTAAGCATATACAGTCATACAAAAGCACTTCATAGTATTACATCCATGAGTATTGGAATATCAATTTGACTGATATATATATCTGATATAAATAATGGATAAAGATACTGAAGTATATGACCAGTCACTGGGAAGTAAAAACGGACCCACAAACCCCTCAGGGACCAACCTCTGGGAATCTGACAAAACGTGCTGAGCTTCGTGAGGGGTGTGTAGCCCAATCGCCCTTTTCATGGTTTCTCTCTGACCATAACATTTGCAGAAGTATATAAAGCATGTCATTTCATCTTTAACATTTGCAGCCCTTGTCTTCGTAGCCCAATAGAAAATTATCTGTGAAATGCTGTGAACACATGTGATTGCTGTGTTGGGAAACAATGCATCCGTTTCCATGAATACATGACGGATAACTTTAGGCAGCTCTATTCTACTAATTGTTTGGCTCAGATTCCAGCAAATAACTTTCCCCTTCAGAAAAGCTGTCTGGCAGATCACTTTGCGGCTTGTGGGAGTTGGTGGCCAAGGCTGACTCTGTGAGGCAGCCGGGATAAGGGAAAAGGAGGGAAATGATGTTCAAAATAAGATAGGGAGTTGCTTCCTGAGACCCCCAAGATAAAATATGATGGCTGGTCTTGAAGATCTGTCCCAAGGCCAAGGCTGTTCAGAACCTTGGAAAGAGGACATGACCTATCTGGACCTAGCTGGGTGCTCTACACCTGGTCTTTGGGTGAGGTTATATTCCTTTCCCTCGAAGGTCAATAAACACTTATTATTTACCTCTTAGATGATGGATTCTACACAGAAATATGACTTTAGTTAATTCTGTAGCAAGTATTGGAGAGTAACATAGAAAACAAGAAAAGCCAATATCCCCTTTGTTACCCACTCCTTAAAAAAAAAGACTTTTACATTATCTCTGTGTGTATCTATGTGTATATTTGTGCATGTGAGTGCAGATGCCACAGAGGCCAGGAGAGGGCAGTAGTAGGTCACCTGGAACTGGGGTTATAGAAGTTTGTGAGCTGCCTGATGCAGGAGCTGGAACTTGACTTCTGGCCCTCTGGAAGAGCAGCAAGCATCGTTAACTGCTAAGTCATTTCTCCAGTACCCTACTCATTATTATATTATCATTATTATTATTTTGAGAAAGGCTCTTGTATAGCCCAGACTGACCTTGAACTTGTTATGTAGCTGAGGCTGATTTTGAACTCCTGACCTGCCCATTACCACTTCTCAGGTGCCAGGGTTACAGGTGTATACCACAGCATCTGGCTCCTAATAACTTTTTTTTGGGGCACAGGAAAGCTAATTTTCCCTTGGGAACTGGGAAGGGAGAATAGTTTTTCTGAACTAAAATGCATGTCTTCCTTATATTTTTTCAGTGAGTTTTTATTCTCAATTCTTTATAACACAGAGGCAATTTATTGCTAAGTCTTACTTGTGGGGATATTAGAAAAATTGAACAATTCTACCAAAGGGTTGATGGAGGTATTAAAAAACAAAACTTTTTTTGTCATGAGATATGAAGTGATTCAGTAAATCTGTTTTGTACTGTCTTTCCTCCCAAAGGTCTTCCCATGGTATTTTGAGCAGAAGTTTGCTTAGATAGTAAAGCTTTGATTTTTTTTCTATCCAAAAGCTACATAAGCAATAATGCTTTTTCACTAAAAATTCCCAATGATCTTGACAAGTAGAGGACATACTTTGGTCTTATAGTTAGTAGTCCAAGTTTTGAAAATCTGAGGAGTAATGATTACCTAAACTGACATGGTCCAGCAGATTGAGGTTACCAAATACAGGCTCTTGTGTGTTTTACTGGAGAGAATTATCTAGGAGAGACTCATGAATCCCAGCTATTATGACTTGCACTTCATTCTTTTAGTACATTATCCTGGCCTCTGGCCCAGCGTGGAGTGTGCTTGTATTTTACCAGCATTCAGCAATAAAGATTATGTTTCTACACACATTTCACTGTCTAGAAAAAACAGAGGTTATAAAATTCCTCATAAAAAGGATGGACATAATCATTGCTCATAGAGCCTTGCATAGTTTTGAGACTCCATCCATCCACACCCTTTAAACTCTGGGTTCTATAAGCAGGCAAGCATTAAATAGAGTCCAGGTGGGACTTGACTGTGGGTGCATCTATCTCCCCAGGAACCCACGGTTGACAAGGCCATCTGGGGGTGGGCCTCAGGTTCTGGAGAGACGGAGGGGGGAGGAGGAAGAGACAGCAAGCAAGCTGTGCAAGTGTGTGTTTGCCTTAACCATGACCTGATGGTGGACAGCCACTGGGGATCTGGCATGAGTGGGTGGGAAGGGGGTCAGCAGGCGAGCAGGGATGGAGGGAGGGAAGAAAGCAAGAGAAGTAAAGGGACTGAAGGAAGGAGGAAAGGGAGAGGAAGAGAGAGAAGAGAGGGATGGGAGGGGAAGCGAAAGCCCATTGGGCCACCTGGCCTCTGTCGACAGATCCCCTTCTCCGGAAGAAGAACGGACAGTGCAGGGTCATGCAAACCCCAATAGCAGTTTTCTCCCGACCAGTTGTCACATAGGGGTGGGGAGAAGATGGGGCTCAAAGGCTATGGGGAAAAGCTAAAGGGAAACTTCTTAGAAATAAAGGGGACACTGAGGGTAGCAAACAGAGGTAACCATGTGAACAAGATCCCTTGGGTAGCTCAAGAGAACCCAAAGACACGAAAGAACCTGGCCCCTTGCTCCTTTCTGGGAACACGTTTCCCTGGGGATCTAGAAGTGCTCTAGAAAGGACTCAGGGAGACACGGGGAATGTGCTTCTCCCCGAGCCATCTCCACCTGGTCCAGGAGAGAGTCAAGGAGATCTAGATCAGGAATGTTAACTAAATCGGGAGAAAATGGTGGGAAATTATGCCAGATTGGATAGAATTCCTTGCCCTCCTCTATCTAAGAGACCTCTCAGCTGTGTGTTATTCCCAGGGCACCACTTAGCCGACTCTGGATGAGGACTCCAGATATCTTAAGAGCAGATTAACCCGCCTCTGGTGACCTAGCTTTAGTGAAGCCCTTCTTCAATGCCTCTCCGTCACCCTCTGCCGAGATTCCAGGCCAGCAACTTCCCTCCAGCCTTGATTTAGCCAGAATCAGGACCTGATGGCACCTCTGGCCACCAGTACATTTTGTACTTCTTTTCTATTCTTTTGTTTCTGTATTGGTTACAGAAATATACATATATTTTAAAAAAGACCGAAAAATAGGATTCAGAATTTGAAATCTGTGATGTTGCTAAGGAAAAGTCATTTTTTTTTAACCAACATCAATCTACTTTGTGCTCCTTCTTCATCCTCCCCTCAACTGAAGAGCCATACTCCCGACAGCAGAGGGTGAATAGCCAAGTATTTTGAACATAACTTGCTTTTAGAATGGGCCTTATTACACCTCTAAGAGCGCACTTTGCCATTTTCTCCCTTTTGGAACTCTGTCTGTGGGAACAATGAATTTAGAAATTCAGAAGCTCCAGAAAAACTAGGCTGTTAAGCCACCCAGCAGCTCTTCAAGAACCATCATGTCCTGTTGCTGGTGGGACGTGCAGGACACTTGGGAAGCAGACTAAAAAGAGAGGGCAGGAAGACAGCCCAAGGGCTTTAGGCCTCCAGTGGTAACTTTCTCCAGACGCTATGACTGGACAAAGCCATGCTTTTCTCCTGGTGATATGAAGACGGACTGTGCTATGGATAAACGTTTCTGGGGGCCTCGGAGCCTCTTGCTTCAGTTCTTCTGGGGTAGTCATCCCCAGAGCCAAAGTCCAGGGTCTCCGGGTAGCTGGAAAATTCCTGAGGTAGGGGGGTGTCCTCTGCTGAAGAGTGAGTCCGGTGTCCGAACACCTTCTCCTGCAGCTCGGTGATGTCGTTTCGGATGTCAGCCAGCACAAGCAGCAGGAAGTCGAAAGAACCCGGGGGTCCCTGTGCACACGGGAGGAATCAAAGCTGTGAAGTTATAGCTACTTGTCAAAGCAGCACCCTGCCGAGTTTTGCTGCCTGTAAGTCTGTGGCCTGTGGGTGACTAGCTGCTAAACCATCTCTGTATCCTACATAGGGTAGACCTAAGGACTACATGAGCAGCCGGGGGGCCTTAGGATTGTTTTCCAGTCATGAAAACACATTCTTCTCACACATGAACCCTGGTGATGCACACAGTCACCTCTCCTTTCTCGGGGGAGTTTCCAAAGAAATCTGGAAGTCAGAGTGGTGCTCAAGAAGAGGTTAAGATTCTGCTGGATTTGAACCAACCTCTTCCAAGCTATGTGGCCGTGGCAAATGACCTGATTTCTTTAAGCTTGTCCCTCCTGTAAAATGCAGACTCAGCACCACAGGTTTCCAGCGGGCTCAGAGGTGGACATGGGAAGAATGCAGAGGGCTGAGAGAGAACGAAGAGTTCAAAATGTTTTCTGTTCTTTAAAAAATCAAGTTAATATGTTTATAAGAGGAGGGGCTAAATTAAGCTGGGAGTATGTTGTTCCTTATTTGTCTAGAAAGATCCAATTCGAACCTTCCCTATTCTATTAGTAGATATTCTTCATCATGTATAATATCGGGTAAGCTTTAATTTTTATGCAGTGCCGTAGTAGAACATGGTGCAAAGAAAAACCAAAAGCATTTAAGCATGCATGTTCTGAGTACATTAGAAGTTGAAAGGTAAAATCATTATCGACATTTAAGATAGATGCCACTCAGCAACTTCTACCTTAGAAGCTGCAAGAGACACCTTGACACATTTAGATGCAACATTCTGCTATCCTCTGACCCTCACCACACACCTACAGGGGGTGTGACAAATTAGATCCCTCTGTGTTGATGAGGAGCCAATGTCCAGAGATGTCAGGTAAAAGCCTGAGTTCACAAAGCTAATAGGGGCAAGAGCTGAGGTGGCAACCAAGGCCTCTTGGTCCTTCTTCAGAACACGCACCTGCTCCTCTATAAGTAACAGACTTGCTTGCATTTTCATATTCCTGCTCATTTATTAATCTCGTGGATATTGTACATACACATGGCAAATTTCTTAAGCGCAGGGAGCCTTTTTGCTTTTTTATTTTTATCGGAAAGAGTGGGCATAGCACAAGTGTTCTGGGTTATGACAACATAGGCATTTCTATTCTGGTCCGTGTGTGTGTGTGTGTTGGTTTGAATGAGAATGGCACTCATAGACTCATGTTTGAATACTTGGTTCTCAGTTGGTGGAACTGCTTGAGGAGGGTTATGGGGTGCGGTATTATTAGAGGGTATGAGTTAGTAGGGGCAAGCATGGAGGCTTGAAAAGCCCACAAGGGTTATCCCTCTGCCTTGTGTTATGTAAACTCTCAGCTACTTTCCCAGCACCTGCCTGCCATGCTCCCCACCATGGTGATCATGGATTGAATCCTCTGAAATTGTAAGCCAATTAAATACTTTCTTTTGTAAGTATTATTTTTTTTTTTGAGAAATGTGAGAAGATTTTGGGACGTTGGATTAGGAAAGTAGTTGAACAACATAAGTGGAGAGTTTAAAGGAACATTCTAGTAGGAGCCTGGAAGGCAGTGCCCAAGTGGTTTCAGAGAGGAACAGTGTTAGCTGGCCATTATTTTGGTATTTCAGCAAAGAATGTGGCTGCTTTCTGCCTTTGTTCTAAAAACTTGCTTGAGGCAAAACCTGAAAAATAATGGATTAATTTCTTTGTCAAAGGAGATTTCAAGGCAGCCTGCTATTGACTCTGTTGCAAGGTTATTAGTAATCATTTTTGTGGGAGTTTCTATAGTGAAAATGAGCAAGCAGAGCAAAAAAGAAATGTAAAGTGTACACTTAGAAAAGAAAAAGAACATCAGGAAATTTAACATTGGAACCAAGGTTTTAGATGAAAAGAGATAGAAAAGACCTGGAACAAAATGGATAAAGGGAGTAAGGTTCTTGGCAAGACCTCATCCAGGTAATCCTTTCATTTGTGAAAGAAAAGGCCTAAAGAATTGGTTGTCCCTAAAGAGCGACAGGAAAGAGTTTATGCGAATGTAATTCACTGAGGGAGCCAGCTCCATCCCAGTCAGGTGAACTTGGCAGAATCCGCCATGTGGTTTTGGTTTTAGAGTTGGGAAGGACATAGGAGTAAAGGGATTGTGGAGTCTTCCTCCACAGTTAAGTGGAGTTGCTCAGGCCAAATGTGTGGCTGGGAAGTCCCTGCATGGAGGCCCTGAGAGGCCATCGTCTAAAGCTATGAAAATGAAGCCTGGATTTTGCTGGAAACTACAGGATGTTGGAGGTACCAAAGCTGTGGGGTGCCTACCAGGGAGAGGAACCAGCCTGAGAGTAGTCAACAAAACTGGAAGGGCAGAGCCGTCTAAGCCCTTCGACATCAGACACCGAGCTGCAGGGTTTTGTGTGTGCTTTGCTGGATGTCCATCCTGCTTTGGTCCAGTATTTCCCCATTATGCACCCATTCCTCCTTTTTTTAGGATGGTAATGTGTATTCTGTGACATTGTATGTATGTTGTAAACATGTAATTTTTACAGGGGCTTGCAAATAAGAGGTGATCTTGAGTCTAAGAAATCTCTGAACTTTTGAATTATGTTAAGACTATGAAAGACTCCGGGGACTTCTGAAGTTGCACTAACTACATTCTGTATTACTATACAGTGGCCACAAGCCTACTGGTGTTAGGGAGTGGAATGGGGCAGTTTAAATGAGAAGGACCTCTCCCATAGAGTCATACATTTGAACCTTGGTTCCCAACTGGTAGAACTATTTGGGAAGGATTAAGTGTGGCCTTGCTGGGGGAGGTGTATCTCTGGGGGCAGGCTTTGAGGTTTAAAAGGCACATATTGTTCCCAATCAGTTCTCTGCCTCACGCTTCTGAATCAAGATGTAAGTCCTCAGCCACTCCTTCTGTGCCATACCTGTCTGCCTGCCCCCCCCCCCCGTGCTCCCCACCATGATGCACAGGGACTCTAACCCTTGTGCAATCTTAAGTCAATATTTTCTTTTATAAGTTGCCTTGATCATAGTGTTTTAGTATAGCAATGAAAAAGTAACTAAATTACTGTGTGTATGTATAGGTGCATGCGTACAGGTGTGTATGAGCCCAGAAGTCAACTTGGTTGACATTCCTCAGACATTGTCCACTTTGGGTTTTTGTTTATTTTTTTTGAAAAAGGATGTATTACTAGCCTGGAAATGCTGATTCTGTTAGGCTGGCTGGCCAGCAAGTCCCCGGGATCCCTCCATCTCTGCCACCTCAGAGTCAGATTACAAGTGCACTCTACTAACATTGGCTTTCTCACGTGTACTCAAGGGACTGAACTCAGGCTTCCTTGCCTGCATGTCATGTTCTATGCGGACTAAGCTGTCTCCTTAGCCCTTCTTTCAGACATCTTCTGATGGCACTTGGAAATGGGTCCCTGGCATGGTGACATCAGAAGCAATATTTCACATACAGATTATCAAGATCAAACAAAAAGTAACTTTCAGGAAACAAATTTTAAAAATTCAAACCAGCTGCTTAAAGTATCTACAACTTTCCTCCTGACCACAGATCCGATTGCCTGAGTGACAGCCAAGGAGGGCGAGCTTCTGCTACTAAGAGCTGCTCTCATATGCTGTGAAATAATCCTTTTGTACACTGTGAAGATGTGTTAAGAGCCAACTGGCCAATAGCTAGGCAAAAAGAGGTGAGGCAGGAGACTGGGCAAATGCTGGGAAGAAGAAGGATGCTGTCACCAGCCAGACACAGAGTGAACAGAACATGTAGAGAATGCAACAAGCCATGAGGCACATGACGGCACATACATTAATAGAAATGGGCTAATTCAAGTTGTAAGAGCTATTTAGTAACAAGTCTAAACTAACGAAGAGTATTTACAAATAATAATGAGTCTCTGTGTGGTTAGTTGGGAACTGGCTGGTGGGACAGAAACTTTGGCCTACACATATATTTTTAAAAAGTGTTTAAACATTATTTACTTGTGTGGGGATATGTATATTAGGCCTATGGAGGTCAGAGGACATTTGTGGCAGTCAGTTCTCTTCTAACGTTTGGGTCCTGGAAATTGAACTCAGGTCATCAGGCTTGATGACCAGTGCCTTTACCCACCGGGCCATCTCACCAGTCTGCCATTCTATGAGTGCCACACCCACAATAGCATCCCCACTGGATAAGCAGGACAGACGGGGCAACTTACCGGAGACCCTGGAGGCCCAGGTGCTCCCCTCTCCCCCTAGAACAGAAAGGTGAGGGTTAGCATTCTTGAGCACTGCTGTCTCTGGCTAGACATCCACCACCCACAACCGTCCTCCTGCAGGAAATAAGGGGACCTCTTATTAGAACTGGCAAGTTTAGGCGGAGTAGCTCAACTCCTGAGTTCTCACAAGGCTGTGTATTTCCCAAGCAGCTCTGATAAGGAATCCTGCCTCTCTAGGCAGTGTGTGAAACACCAGTCTTGCTGAAGGAAGACACACACGCTGCTGTCGGCTCGCAAGAGGGAAGCCAGCATAGAATGGAGCTATGTGTGTGGTTCGCCACTTGAACGAGGGAGGCCATTCTATAACACACTGATTACCAAGACACACGAGTGTGGTTGTAACTACACAGAGAGGCTTATGTCACCACACCCAGCCTGGAATTCATTTCCCCCCAGTGCTGCACATGCTCCAACAGCTTAGGATTTTCCAGCATTCGAGACTGTGGGGCTTGCCACTCTCAACTTGTATATCTGTGTTTCAGCTGTCAAAGATAAATTGGGTTTGCCGAGCTTCATTGTATGCTCAAGGGGGTAGAAACAACTGTAGCTATTAAGACCTACCTTGGAGCCATGTCTTCCTGGTGCTCCCGGTGGGCCCTAGAAGACACAGCATCTGATTTAACTAAAAAGGAAATTACAGGACAAGAACGTGTTTCCCCCCAGTATTACATGGATCGCAGAGGATACTGACCACAGGGCCCCTCCGGCCTTGCTTAATGTGAGACAGGTCAGGGGATGGTCCCATAGGTCCCATTGAGCCCCGTGGGCCAGGCTGTCCAGGAGGGCCTGGCATACCAGGGAATCCAGGGCTCCCCTTGGGTCCTGGTGAGCCTGTAATCAAGAGCATCTTATTAGTGCTTTCCCCTTAATAAAGACAGATACAGAGTCTAGGCGTCACTGGAGACTTTTTGTCTTGTAACTCTGCTCTTTGCCTTGTGGCATTTATACTAAGGTGTTCATGGAAATTTAAACTCGACACAATTTAAAGTGACTCCACCTTTCTGTCTTTTCTTGGACCTATTTGCTCAAGTCAGACACTTGAGAATCTTTCTGGTTGCACAGCCTCTGTAATCATCCAGGGATCTGCCTGCTTTACCTCTTTAAGCCTGGCCCGCTCCATGTCTCTCTATCCCTGGATCACAGTATGTGATATTATCTGCAGCGTGCTTAAGAGTACAAGGTTTTGGGTTTGGGGAGTTGGCTCAGAGGATAAAGTGCTTTCTGCATAAGAATGAAGATCCAAGTTCAGATCTGTGGTACCCATGTAAAAGTGTGGTGTGGTGGTCCAGAGGATGAGTGGGTCAACAGAGGGAAAATCCTAGGGGCTTGCTGGTCAGCAATCTCTCTGGAATGTAAGATGAAGACAGTGATATAAAAAGACACCGAAAGGTTGCCTCTAGCCCCCATGCGCATGCACTCACACACACCTACATGCTAGCAGAATTTTTACCATCAAAAGAGACCTACATTTGAATCCTTGACAATTTGCTTGAGATCTTTGAGCCTTAGTCTCTTATCTCCAAATTGGAATAAAGTCTCCAATATACAATGGCTGCATTATAAAAATCTTACACACACACACACACACACACACACACACACACACACACGACATGGCATAGCACCTCACCCACAGTAAGTGCTAAAAGTCTGCCAGGCCTCTACCTTTCTTATGCTCGCTTCAACTCTTGCCTCACAGCTGGTGCCCCTGCCTCCTACCTGTATTGTTCACTCCTCACCCACTCATTCTTTGAAGCTCAGTGGAGTGTTTCTACCTATAGAAATCTCCTACCTTTAATCATTACCAGAGAAGCCTCAACCCCCACAAGATGGGGAGCATAAGCTCTCTCCTGTAGACATTATGTATACTTGCTGCTTGTGAGGAAATGATAGAAGATCCTGTCTTGCCCATGGTTTTCTAAAGATGAGTGTAAAGAAGAGGTCTTACTTATTCAAGGCCCAGAAGCAGAGGACAAAGTGACATTGACTTCCACAATAATTGCCTAAAAGTAACCTATTAGTGAAGAACAGACAAGAGCGTAGAGAATTGTGTAGGAACCACAGATAGCCAAGCGTACAGAGGAAACCCACTGACGCTCAGCACAGAGGAACAACATCCTACCATTGGGTGAATTTGAAGACCACAGAGCACTGAAGGTAAAGATTGTGACAATAAAACCCCAACCTGACTCAACTACTCTAGGATGGCTTGACTTCCTGTTACAGATCTGACAAGAGAAGAGGAGGCCTGCTTCAGAGAGTGATCGCCAAGTTCCTCAGGTTCTGGTGTTTATCTACAAATGTGCAGCATTCAATAAATAGAACTGACAGACATAAATAAGAGCAAACAAACAAGCAGCCACCAAGTGACACAACAGTGAGCAGAATCAGACTCTGAGGTGACTCACATGTAAACCAGACACTAGGTTATATCATATGGCTAGCTCTTAAACTCTCCCAGTGCTCTGCAAGGAGCTGACTTTGAAAGGAGAAAACAGCGCCGTGGCCTCCTTTGCTTAAAGTTCAATTTCATACTCGCTCATTCTCATCTTTCTCCAAGGCTCTCTTCACCTGGTGACCACTGTCCTTCCCGAACAGACCCTGAGATGGTGTGTTGCCCAGCCTCCTGTTCTTCTGCTTTGCGTGAACACAAAACCATGAAACACAGAAGACCATGTACCCCAAGTCATCTCAATTCCCTTCCCTGTGAAAACAAGTGCCCACTTCATCATGGATCACTATGCCCATGGGCGTGTCTTCCAAAGCAACTGGTGCCTCTGAATATTCCTACTATTTAAAAATTTGGAGACTTCCTGCAAAAAATCTGGGTCTCTGACTGGGGTTTGAAAACAACTAAAATTAGACCTGAGTTCTGCTGCTGGCACAGTGATCTGGAGCATCAGTAGTATCCCCTTAGATGAAGCTTGTGCTCTGTGCCAGTTGGGCTCCTCACACAGTCATACTCTCACCAAGGCTGCCTGTTGGATCTCTGTAGATAGTAAATTTGCTGTCTAAGAAGGTTCTCTTTGGAGCCTTGTGCCAACAGAGAGCGAGCATTGGGCATATTTAAGAGCTAGCCATATGACCATATTTTGTACCTGGTTGAAGGTAGTTGCTACCCAACCTTTTTCAAGTCATTTTATCATGGAGGTTGATGTGGAAATCTGTGATGTTTCCTTACTTTTCCTAGACAGAGTCAGAAACAGCCACATTGGCTTGGGTTGAGCTTGCAATAAAGGAAGGGGTATCCTAGCACTGCCATTTGAGACATTCATGCAGGATACAGACTGTCTGTCACATGACACGGTCTCCATGAAATGCCTTTCTATATGAGGGGCACGAATGTTCAACTGGAGGGGCTGAAACTTCATGCAGACTACAGCATGCTCACTTCTGACCCTGAACATTGTCCAGGGACGATATGGGGAAAGGGTACAGGCAATTAAGAGTACTTTTTAAAAGCTGTGTATAAAATGCTTACTACAAAGGTTTTAATCTTAAAAAATGTGTAAGTGTGTGACTCACAGGTGTTGGCCGCCCTCACAAAGCTGTGTCGCAGATCTGTAGAATGTAGAATGTCGCATAAGGATGCATCTCTGTGTACACAGAGCTATTCTCGAGTGCTGGCATTTTAGGTGTCCTCTAGCATGCCTGGCTGTGTCTATTCTAGAAATTGGTTTAATTTACTTAGCCTAATGTCTCCAAGACTAGTCCATGTATTATGTCAAAAGGTAGAATACAAGTTCATTTGTATGTGTATATACCAATTTCATGACTTTAGCCACCCACCAAATAGCAAATGGATAGCCTCTATTGGCCATTGAAGAGCGGTGTCATGGACATGGCTACTTCAAGACCCTGCTTTCCATTCTCCTAGGGGGATGTGTACATGGATAAATACACAGAAGTGGGCTTGCTGATCATATGAAGGTTCTAGTTTAAACATTTTAAAGTGATCTCACTACTTTCCCACAGTGACTACATTATTTTACATTTTGCAATTTTCCTATATTTTTTCTAGATTAGTTAGCTTTATTGTGGCTGTGACCAAATGCCAACTGAAAAACCCAGGAATCAGATTTAATTTGGCTCATGGTTTCAGAGTTACCAGTCCACTATGGTGAAGATGACATGGCAGAACTCGCAACATAGGAAGCAGAGAAGCAGGCAGGGGAGTGCCAGGGACAAGACACACCCTAGAAAATGGCCCCACAGACTTGCTCAGATCTCATCTCCCCACACAATGGCACCAGCAGGGCACCAACCCCAGCACACGAGGACTTTGGGGAGATACACTTTACCGCCAGTCATTTCTAGTTCACAAAATAATTAAAGCAAATTTGAATGCTCCATTCAAACATGTCTTATGTTCCAACTCTCAATACCCATTCCTGGTATGTATTGCAATGGTTTATTTAGGAAGGGGGTCAAATTGCTCCTATAATTATTCTATTCCTAGAGCAGAAAGACAAGCTAGGGGTGAGATGTTACCTACAGTTACCTAATCGGTAAACGTTAGCAGTCAATGTATGCCAAGTGCCTTTAAAATGTAGGACCTTGGAATGCAGATGGAAAGCCCTTGTCGTAACAGTGGAGACCAGAGCTGGAATCACCTCTTATCTCCAAAGCCAAAGTCCTGTGCTGTGGCTTCAGTATGCAGTTTATGATGGGCTCTGGGTGGAAATTCTGTTTAAAAGCGAGAAAATCTTATGAGCTCTCTAGACACCCTGATACATCTCAGTAGAAAGCAATCCGACTAGAAAAAAAAACTGAGATTTTCTTCATGTATTGCAAAAGCCCATTCATCTTCAATGCTGCGGTTCCCTCAAGGACCCTGGACAGCTCACACAGTGTTTGAAACCAGATGACAGAACCAGAAGGCAAACTTGTCAGCCTTTTGTTAAGAAAACCAACTAATGGTCTGCCTCTTCCTGAAGATGTCCTTGTTCTAGTGATGTATTGATGTGGGAATGATTTCTTACTAATAAAGAAACTGCCTTGGCCCATTTTATTGGATAGAAAATTAGGTAGGCGGAGGATACAGAAGAGAATTCTGGGAGAAAGAAGGTTAGAGGAAGAGTCGCCATGATGCTCCCACTCCAGACAGACGCAGGTTAAGATCCTCTCTGGTAAGCCAGCTCATGGGCTACACAGAATATTAGAAATGGGTTAGAACAATATGTAAGAGCTAGCCA
>NW_026067979.1:2111566-2140895 GCF_014885135.2 Alexandromys fortis | reverse complement strand
TTCTCCCGCTCCAGACAGACGCAGGTTAAGATCCTCTCTGGTAAGCCAGCTCATGGGCTACACAGAATATTAGAAATGGGTTAGAACAATATGTAAGAGCTAGCCATAAGGAACTGGAACTATCCGGGCCAGGCAGTGTTTGAAAGAATACAGTTTCCGTGTAATTATTTCTGGGCATAAGCTAGCCATGCGGGCGGCCGGGTGCCGGGGATGCAGCCCTGCCGCTCCTAATTTCAACAATGTATAGACTAGCATGGTGATGTAAAGCAAGAGCACCCGCTTACAGGGGCTGGGGCTGGGGCTGGGGCTGGGGCCGCTGTGATAGGAGGCAACCACTGCCTACTTAGAAGAAGAGGATGCCGGTGTGAGAAAACTGCCATGGAGGATACTCAGGTCATGAGGTGAACATCAGGATAAACCAAAGAAAGTCCTGGATCAGCTCTACTGTGTGAGCTGAGCCTCAGGTCAGTTAGGGAAACTGGGGGGTTAAGACACAAGCAGACAGAAACCACAGAATCATTGGGAAAGAAATCTGAGCCTTCCTACTGATCTTTGGATCAAAAGCTTGGCCAGCTCCTTCCCTTTCTGATAGTTTACCGATCTTCCTTCACCAGTTCAATCCCCTAATGCCAACCTCTGACTTCAAACTACGTTATTCCCCTGGGGCCTGACCTGGAGGGAGGTATATACCTTTCTTGATTTTGCTTGTTTTTTCTTTTCTTTTCTTTCTTTTTTTTTTTTTTTTTGAGACAGGATCTCATTCTTCAGCCCATACTGACCACAGCACTCTCTTGCTTCAGCCTCCTTGGTGCTAAGATTATAGATGCAAGTCTGGCTCACTTCCCTCTACAGTCATTATATGTGCTACATCTTCCCAGCTAGAACATCAGAGGCCAGAACCAGCACACTGCTGGGTTGATAACGAGGGATAAGACAGCCATGGTTAAAAAAAAAAAAAAAAGACAGCCATGGTTTAGAGTCACCTATTAACACTAGAGAGATTCACGATAAAGTGTAAAATTCCTCAGAACTTGAAGAAATAAGTTCTCACTATAAATCTTCTGATTAAGCAAGGCTGAATCTCTGAAACCATATGTTAATAGAAAGAAGACGGCCATGCAGAACAGAAGCCATGAGAGACGTCTGAAATGCAGCCCTTGAATGGGAAAGTCTTGGGGAAGGAAGGCGGCTGGTGGATACCTAGAGCTGGTACAGGGGGAACATTGGTGGTCCATGGCTCCAGGGAACTTTGTGGATGGTGGAAACTTCCTGTATTGTAAGGTTGGTGTGGAGTATGTTACAGGGAAGTCTACACTTGGCAAAGCTAAACTCAACCTACCTCATTATATATGATACATGCCTCAACAAATCCCACTTACAATATAATAGGAGTAAGAATATAGTTTCTTTAAGCAAGAAAAGGAGGTAGCCAAAGAACTGAGGAGAGTGGCGATGGGGCCATATTGTGAACCTCTGGCTGTGATTCAGTAGAACTGTACGATTTTATAAGTCTATTACTCTATATGTTAAGGTTTTCCTAGGGAGAACTTAAATAATAGCCTTCATGGTGCTTCTCATTAATTTAAAATAATTGGTTTTGACATAGGGTCTCACCATGTAGGCCAGGCTAGACTCAAGCTCAGGATCCTCCTTCCACTGACTCCTGAGTACTAGGATTCCAGGTGTGGTACCATGATCACCTCTTAAAATGACCATCCAATCTCAGAAAATTAACCCTTCCCTCCCCAGCTACAGGACCCAACTTCCTCCTGGCTTCTCATCACACCAGCGTGTTGCCCTGCACGTCACCTTTCACCTGTGAGAACGGGAGGAAGCTGGAGAGCACGGTGCAGCCTCACTGAGTGTGAGCTCCCAGCCTATGTTCTAGTGCATACTCACCCGGTGGGCCCTGCCCCCCAGGCAGGCCAGGAGGTCCTGGAAGGTAGGCGTTTGAGGCCAGCACCTTATCACCATTGGCATACTTGCCCAGTTCCGCAGCGTTGTTGGGAAGCAGAGCAATCTATAAAGACAAGGGAGACCTGCGTCAGAACGCCGGCATTACTCCACGAGGAAGTCTGTGTTAGAGCTGTCTGCAGAGCCTGCAAGACTGGGTCACTATTGCTCTCCACTGTAGCTAGTCAGAGTGAAGATGGGCCAGAGAGATCCTTTCCAGCTGAGGAGCTGTCCAGGGCAAACTCCTGGCAAGTATTTCCTCAGTGGTTGAAGCCAGGAACATTCAGGTTGCTGAGATCTATAGAACAGTTACCACAGCTAATAAAACATACTGGCATTGTGCTTTCTGTCCATTCAAGTAACTGCTTTATAACTTAAACATATATTCATTATATATTATATGCCAGGATCTGTGCTTTGTTTTATGAATCCAATAGTGACCAATACATGGCTCCTTTCCTTAGAGAATGTTCAGTCCTGGGAACCAGGAACAGGACTGTGGGTGACTGTTCACACATATATTCAGGGCCAACCTTCAGAAGAGATGGACAGCAGAAACCTTGGTGGTTAACATAAAACCTGACCACAAGTTCTTCAACACTCCTCCTTCCAAAGGCGAGGCTTGTTCTCATTGTTGGATTGGTTATCGGTTTCTAATGACGAGTGTGGCGGTGGTGGCAGTGTGTAGCTTCTGAGACTGTGGGCGCGGAGGCTACTACCCTGCTTCCTGCCTGGGATTTCTTGTTCTAGAGGAAGCCAGTGGACCGCATGGACAAGCGGCATTGGCAGTCCCTGAAGTCAGGTAATGTGTGAATCTGTGAAAGCTTTGGTGGAAACTGAACAGCTACAAAGGTAATTTCCTCAGGGACAGAGGAGTTGGGCAGAGGCAGCCTTGTGCGAACTGAGGATCAGCCATGAGGCTCAGGGTCATAAGAGGACACTGCCGTGTTCTAGAGTTCAATAAAATGCTTCCAATGTCTCATAGACAGCTACAACTTAGAGATGAGTATGTGGAATAGGAAATAATGAGGGAATAAGAAAAGTCAATACACCTTCTGGGTCAATGGGTCAGCTCTGGCCCCTGAGGCCTCTTTTGATTGTACCATCAGGCACCAGTTGAGACACTGAGGTGTGAATCCTGGTATGGGACTCTGGCTTTGGAAAGGACACTGAATTCTCTAGGGCCTGGATATCATCTATAAACAAGATGGTAGCATTCGCCTATGAGGGCTGCTGCCCAGGAAAATGGATGCGTGGGCCCAGTGTCCAGCCACTGTCACTGCCCAGTGGGAAGGCTGTGCCTGCCCTTGCTCCTGCCTCTGGGCCCAAGTAGTCTTCTAGCCTTCCACGTTTTCACCTCCACACCGACAAAGTGAGGAGTGTCTCTCTAGATGATCACATCTTCATATTCCAAATCCTGCAACCTGGCTTGGGGAGGGGAATCTACCGCGGTTGGGATTAAACACGGCTCCTGTTGCTTTTCCTTTTGACCAGCTTCACTGTTCAAGTTCTAAGATATGCCAGTGTTCCTGCTGCCTGTAGCTTCCATACCCCTAAGACAAGTGGGAAGGAAAGGGAGTGCGTGTGACCAAACACCTTCTCCCAGAAACATCAGGGAAGGGACTTGTGGGGTGTGAGTGTTCGGAAGCAAGGCTATATATAGCAATCTGAGCAGAGCCTGTACTTCTCCTGGGCGTCAAGCAATGAACTTCCAATTACCGTTCTCTCAGATCAGATTTGCTTGGTATTAGACCATCTACCCGAGAGGGCTGTTGGCATGAGCAGGTAGGACACTGAAGATGGCATGCTCACTGCTAATGTTCAGCATGTGCTTGGTAGGTACAGAGCTTGCCCCAGGCAGCAGGCACTGCTGTCAATCTCTTATGGGCAGTAATTAATTTGACATCAAATTTAGCAGGTGTTATTTCTTTCAAGTCTATCATGTACTTGGGACTAAATTCACCCCAATATGCCTCTTATTTCTCCCTTCTCATCTTTTTTTTAAATATATTTATTTATTTATTTATTTATTTATTTATTTATTATGTATACAATATTCTGTCTGTCTGCAGGCCAGAAGAGGGCACCAGACCTCATTACAGATGGTTGTGAGCCACCAATGTGATTGCTGGGAATTGAACTCAGAACCTTTGGAAGAGCAGGCAATGCTCTTAACCACTGAGCCATCTCTCCAGCCCCATCTCTTTAAGTCTGCCTTCTGCTTTCATGTCGCATATGCTGGCACACACATGCATGCATGCATATCTATCTATATCTATATGTACAATCTAAATTGCAAATGTAAGAAAACATTTGTTTTGGTTAGTTTTTTTGACAACTTGACCAACTCTGGTCATCTTGAAAGAAGGATCAGCTAAGAAAATGCCCCCAGAAGAGTGCCGTGTAGACAAGCCTGTGGGGCTTTTTCTTCATTAATGATTGATGTAGGAGGGCTCAGCCCACTGGGCAGGTGGTCCTGGGTTGGGTAAGAAAGCAATTTGATTAAGCCATTGTGAACAAGCAAGCTGGTAAGCAGTGTCCCTCCATGGCTCATTCTAGTTCCTGCCCTGACTTCCCTTGATGATAGACTTTGATTGAGTTATACAAATAATCAAATAAATCCCTTTCACCCCAAGCTGCTTTTAGTCATGGTCTTTATCACAGCAATAGAAACTTAACCTAAGATAACATGCATTTTTTTATCTGGATCTAGCTAATTTCATTAAACATATTGATCTCCAGTGTATCTCCAGTGTATCTATCTTTCTGGAAAGGACATGATTATTCTTTGTGGCTCAATAAAATTCTGTGGTACATATATTTAAAAAGATTATAACATGTATGTGTGTGTGCGCATGCACGCATGTGTGCATGCGATTTAGCTGGGGGAAGTCAGTTCAGAACCTGCACATGTACTTGGTAGGAAAGCCTGCTCACTGACCTCTGAGTTCTCAAGCTTGGCTACCTCCTCACTCCATTTGATCACTGTTAAGTCACACTGTTGGCTTGGTTTCTTTGTAAACTGTCAACTTGCTTGAGGCAGGACTTTATTCCACACTGTCTTTCCTTGTTGCTCAGGCCACTATATGGCACAGTGAGTGCTCAGCAAATACCTGTAACATTATCTCGATTGCTCATTGTCGGTTAACTAAGCATCTCTGGCATAAGAGGGCCGTGATCCCCCGCTCCCTATACAGTGACTTTCAGAGGCTGAGCATGCTTGTGGGTCCCGAACTGCTGTGCAGGCTCACTGACGAGCTATGCCTCTCTCTCTGGGGTCTTTTTCCCTGGTCCTCTCTAGCTATCTCTCTCCCAGAAGTCTGTTTAGACATACGAGTGAATTTCAGAAGAAACTGGCTGCTTCTCCTCAATGCTCAACCAAAGCCTGAAGGACAGGTACTTTGTGGTCCTCAGGCTCCCTTCTCAACAGATCACATTTCTTTTTTAACTTATAAAAATGAAGGGGAATGAAGGGGAAGAGGCACTGAGGGCTGAATGGACAGTACAAGCCCCAAACAGGAAGTTTCGTAGAACTAACAGATGCAGCTTAGAAAATGACTAAACCACACACACTCGGTGGACACTCAAGCCAACATGTAGACCTTCCGGTCACCCCAGATCTCCCTAAGTGCCCCTCGCCACTCTCCTTCCTTCCTTCCTTCCTTCCTTCCTTCCTTCCTTCCTTCCTTCCTTCAAAAATAGCCACTGTCCTGACTTGTACATTATATCCTGCATTAAACCAACAATTTACCGCCCAGCAGTCCTTCCCCGAACACTGTGGTTAACCTTGCTAGTTAAAAAGTGGCAGGTCTTGTAGGCTCCTTGGATTCTGCATGCTGCCGTTCTATGTGGCTTTCTTTTCCAATTGATTCCTGAAGAGCCAAGGGATTTGACCTGGAGCATTTTCTGTGGCTAGAATTCTGGCTACTGTATAGTCATAGTGTAGTTGAACACGTGTGTGCACTACCTCATCCTATGGGGCGGGCTGCTCTCCAGCCCCCCTTCCATATTCCTACTTCTTAGACAATGTTTATCCGGGCAAATAAATGCCTTGTGTTCTACGAAAAGAACAGATGACGTCAGCAATGGCAAGCGGATGTTAAAAGCAAATGATCTATCTACACCAGGCTTCGGGAGAAGGCCTGGATTTCAAGCCTGACCTCTTGAGCATGCATGCATCTCTGGGAATGTTAGCATGTTTCTTGCAAGGCTATGGTGACAGTTAAGTGAGATTTTTGTATATAAAACTGCTCCACATATGGCAGGAAGCCATGCATTCCAGGAGGTACCTTCTAAAGAGAATTCACCTTCAGCTGGGTATGGGGACACATGCCTGTGACCCCAGCACTCAGGAGACAGAGGCAGGTGGATCTCTGTGAGTTTGAGGCTAGCCTGGTCTACAGAGCGAGCTCTAGGACAAGCTCCAAAGCTATAGAGAAACCTTGTCTTGAAAAACCACAAAGAGAAAGAGAGATACAGAGAAAACTTTGTCTTGAAAAACCACAGAGAGAGAGAGAGAGAGAGAGAGAGAGAGAGAGAGAGAGAGGCCAAACACAGCAACTAGTTTGCTAACGACTCACAATACTGAGTGCCTTCAAAGCAGTCCAGCTGGAGAGAATTTATGTAAGGTCATAGGTTATTTCCAGGGAAGGCAAGTGAGGGCAGCTTTGTGCTTTGAGACCATAATTAACTACCTCTCCAAAGCCCGATGCTTCTAGCTTATGAAAAGCAGGCTTAATGCTTCTACAAACCTGGGTTTCCTCTAAAGATGCTAACATCAATTCAAGTGTCACCTGGGGATAGCTGTATGGGAAATATTTCCTCCTTTCTCTTTGTTTATCCTGGCTCCCAGACAAAATTTTCCTGCCTGTCTATGATAGCACAAGCTATTTATGATTAGGTCCATGATTTACTCTTGATTATGCAAGTATGTATGAGCCTCTGCTAAAGTCGATCATGACCTCACCAGCCCATGCTTCAGAGGTCGGAAACACTGCTCCCCGTCTGGGCCTGTTGTTTCAATTGGTTTAGCTGGTAGCTGGGCTTCTCATTAGGGCGGCTGCCACTTTCCTGGCCATGGAAGAGATAGTGTCTTATGTTACCCTTTTACCCTTTAGAATAACCGACTGCCAGAGCTAAACAGATTATACACAGCACTTTGATCTCCGGAGGGCCTTGAGTGGAAGTGATTAAACAAACAAAGCAGCAAGTTTATGTTTGGGGAGCTGAAGAACCGTTTCAGAGTGCGCTGACCTCAGGTGTAATAAACACGAACCGAGGACTGCGCCCTGCGATCCGTCTCACTGGGCAGATTCTTGCAGGAAGGGAATTGGTCCTCACGCATGGTGACATGATGCACTCAGAGGACTGCTTTCCCAGATGCACGTCTTCCCCTGGACCCTAACATTTACATGAGAAAATGAAGGCGCCACAGGAAGACATCAGTTTACAGAAGAGAGAGGACATTGAAGAGAATGTTTTCAATGAATAACACGGATAAAATACTGTTTGTTGTCTAGGTCTGCCCAGGGCCATGGGTCTTTGAAGTCTCGGCAGTATTTGTATGACTCTTACAACAACTTTGCATGTACCTATCGCCAGGCCTGCTATAGTAACCTCCTTTCTCAGGTCTTTGCCTTGGGTTCCATTGCTGTTTAGGTGGTCAGCTCTGGAGTGGGGAAAACACCCAGAATTCACATCCGGTTTACACCAACTGCAATGAGTGGCCAACCAGAAAGATCTATTTTCTCACTCACCCACCATCTGCCCTACAGGCCCTTCACCCTCCCTTACACACACACACACACACACACACACACACACACACACACATACACACCCGCCCATTGTGCTTCCAGTACCTTCTGTTTCAGCTGCAGCACCGTCTGCTTCATCTGGGAGAACTCCTTGCACGTGGCACAGCACGTCCCAGCTTTCACCTCATTCTCGGCCTTCTCCTCGTGCCCTGGGGAGAGACAAAGCTCAGCTTCAGCTGGGAGACTGGCAGTGCACATTCCTGGAGCGATGGCACCAGAAAGGCTCTTCTTGGGCATGCGGGATGGAGAGGCTGACCATGGAAATTGTATAAGGGGTGGGTGTTCTCTGGATTATCCCAGAATGACCCAGGGTCAAGGGAAAGGGGAAGGGACTTATTTAGGTCCCAATTCCTGGTCATAGCCTTTGGGGTAATCACGGTGGCAGGAAACGGAAGCAGGTAGTCCAGGCCAATCGAGAGCAGAGGGACGCGAGCGCATGATTTTACACCCAGCTCCCTTCTATACAGCCCAGAATGATGCTCCACACTTTTAGGTGGGGTCTTCAACTAACGATCACCATAACTAAGGCACGCCCACCCCATGTGCCCATAGATTCAATTCAGACAATTGCTCATTGAGAGTCTTCTCAGATGACCCACAGGGTGTCACGTTGATAATTCACATTGATCATTACTCCATTCCATCCACCCCTCTTCACCTAGGGAGCTGCTCAGTGTGGGAAGGAGGTTTTATGAATGGGGGATCAAAACAACACTTCTGCTTCACCATTGACATCTGACCTTGGTGTAAGACCAAGCCCCCTGCTGATGGCACACCTGTAGAAGTGAAAAGCAGATCTCTGCACCCCCATTTGCACATCCCCAGCTGGATTTTCCAAGTGTTGGTACAAATGCATGTCTGCATGACAGGGTAATCCTACCTCGCCACTCGGTTCTGGACTCATGTTATATGGATTACGGAATGTTAGAGCGGACACATCTTTATTGCCCTCTTACAGATAAAGTAAGCCCTAGAAGGGGGTGGTAACTTGATTACGCAGAATACGGCTTGCAGGCCACACAATTATAGGGCCCAATTGGCCCTTTGGGGTATGGGGTAGGCACAAAGGGAGGCTGTTATTAGAGTCTCTGCTGAGAACACCCAGATGTGGTCTGGCAGGTCCAGGGAAGACACTCCACTAAACTTACTGTCTTCCTAAATTCGCCCCTAGCTTTATGTTGCTGACTTTCCAGATTTTCAGGATGCAGTACTACAAAGAAGCCACACGGGGGCATGGAGCTCTAATTTTTATGAGAGTCCAGTTAAACATGTTGAACGCTAGAAATGTAACGGCTTAGAAATTAGGGTAACAAATAAACTTAGAAGAACCCAAGAATGTGCTTCACATGGGAAGTGCCCCAAGTGAATTAAAGGATTTTGGTTTAAAAACTTGACTATGCTGTATAGTGAATCCAGTCCCAGCACATCACAATCCCCCCATGGGGGGGGGGGGAGGGCGGAGCAGGACTTTGAAAACTCCGCCCGCCCACCTGGGGGTGGCAGTAAGGGGCAGTGTCAGTATGTGTTAACATTACCCTCGTTAAGAAATGCCTAATCTATTATTATCAGAGTTTGAAAGTTATTTGAAACACCTGGCCCTTTCTGAGTCTTTGAACTGTATTGAGTGACACTTGGGGTCACGGTAACTTTATCAGAAAATAAACACAAGTTGAAAAATAAAGGCCAGTTAAGCTAATCACGATGGAGCCAACATTTCCTTCATTGTCTGCCCCTTGCGGTACGCAGACTCCCTTGTGTCTTTGCTGGCTCCGGCTCTGGGTTTTCAAAGATAAAAATCAAAATGACTAAACATTAATTTGTCAGATGGCTTGTATCACTCAGCCAGGGGACATTCTTTCAAACTGTCAGAGGCTGTCCTGGGGACACATCTGCTAGACTTCCTATCAATATCATCATCACCATCATCATCATTTTAGTTTTAAAGTTCATTATACTATGTTACGTGTACGTATCAAGGCACGCATGCATGTGGAGAATACATTTGACTTCATGGAGACTTGCAGAAAGCTTTGTGGAGTTGGTTCTCTCCTTTTACCTTTAAAACAGGTTCTGGGATCAAACTCAGGCCATCAGGTTTGTATGACAAGCAGCTCACCGACCCTGGACTTCTATTTTAAGTTTGTCTGACTCTAACATTGTAGCTGTTGGAGAATGAAAAGCCTAAGAAATATATTACCCTAAAAAATTCCCCCCAAACTCAGAACATACCAGACAGGGAGAGGTGCTTTTTAGATCACGTGTTTATACTCAATAATCATTATCTTCACTATAAAACAAAATAAGACGGTGAAATACTGGGCTGCCCAATTTGTCCAAAGCAGCTGGAAATGCTTAGCTGCCTCATATCCAGAAGGCTCGTTTTGCCATGAGCATGGCTTACAACTGAGCTGCTTGTTCGGATGTGAAACCACTCAACCTTGAAATACTGAAAAGAACCTTCCCTACACGGAAGGTGTTAAAGCTGGGCATGTTTTCAAGTCCGAGTTCTTGCACAGATAGAGGACAAGGAGATAAAAATGCAGGGAACACTTGCATTGTTATATTTTATCCCAGCATATTTTGAAACGTTTTCCAAGAGCAAAGGGACCTCGGAGCTGGAGATCAGCAGTGCCCCCAGAGACCAGTCTCAAAGCACACTGTCAGTGAGCACTAATCTAGCTTGCTTGGGTCACCTGCTCTGATGTCCTAGGTGAGAAACTTCCTGCGGCATCATGGTTGTCTTCATGGGCCCTTTCCTTCCCCCTTTCTTCTCTCTGTCCCCAGAGTCATGAGAGACAAAAAGTACCTGAGGCAGTGGTGGCTCAGGGGTCAAGCAATTGAATTAGGACAGGGAACTTCTGGGTGCACAAAGACCTGGTCCTCTCTCAAATCTGTATGAATGATTCCTCTCAATTTCTACCCCAGATCTCCCTGACCACCAGTATAATCATGCTCCTTTGTCAAATATAAAACCAGACCAAAAATCTCTATGGTGCTTAGTGCAGTGGAGACTGTAAATTGACAATTAGGAGTATTTGGAAATGATATTGTAAGGATCACACTCTGGGGGATGTGAAAGAGCTGATGGTGGTGTTTTATTAACGTGTCTTATTTCTTCCAAAGCAGGTGGAATTGCCGTGTGCGGAGGGTGGTGGAAGAAGAGGCAGGAGGAAATGGGAGAAAACCTACAACGCGATTCAACTGTTCTACGCTTTGTGTCTCAGTAAGACTCAATGGTAAAATCAGCAGATGGTTTTTTCCAGCAAAAGACAAGGGCATTTCCCATTTGGCCACTGTTAGAGGAACCAGGAATTCCTGAATATGGCACATTGAAAGAGGCCTGCCCTGTTTCCACCTGTGCTGTGCCAGGCCCTGCACAGTGAATCTCCGTCTCCACCCTCTGCTCTTCAGCCGCTATCGGTTAGTAACACCTTTGTCTGAGAATTGACCAGATGTCCCACCAAGTTTAGCTCTAGAACTCAGATTTGTGACATAAGGTAGTTTCCAATCTGTGATTTTTAGGACATCATCCTACGAGATCTTAAAATAGTTATTTGGGGGCTAGAAAGATGGCTCATTTGTTAAGGACCCTGGCCACTCACTATTCAGAGGAATGGTGTTCGATTCCCAGCACCTAGATGGCAGCTCATAACCATATTTAACTCCAGTCCCAGGATATCCAATACCCTGTCCTGGCCTCCTTGGGTTCTGTGTGCACAGACATGTGGTGCACAGACATACATGCGGGCAAAACACACATACACATACGATAAACAGAAACTAAAATAGTAATACCCGTTTTACGAATTGGTATATTGCACATGTGTGTGTTTATGTGGTGTGAATGTGCATTTGGTGTCTTCCTCTAGTATTCTCCAACTTATTATTACTTAAAAATCCAGACATTTATGTGTGCGATGGTGTATATATGTGTGCACCAGGTGCATGCAGGTGCCGGAGGAGCAGAAGAGGGCACTAGATCACCTAGAACTGGAGTTACACATCGTTCTAAGAGCCCTGATGTGGATGCTGGGCCCTAAAACCAGCCCATATTTGCTGAGTTACCTCTCCAGGCCTTCAGCCTTATTTTTTTGAGACAAAGTCTCTCATGAACTTCAAGTTTGATCTTGTTATTTTGCTTAGACTGCTTGGTTGATGTGCCCCCAGGATCTGCTTGTCTCCAAGGCCCCTAGCTCTGAGGTTAGAGACGTGGGCTGCTGCGTCTTGCTTTTATGTGGATCCTAGTGCTTGTACAACACACTCTTTACCCACTGAGCCATCTCTCCTGAAGATCCTTCTGCCCTGACAGGCAGAGACTTCTTGTGGGAGTGGTCAGCTCGGTGTTATGGGTATCTGAATACCCTCCCTAAAGGCATGAATTTCTGCCCTGACACTCAGCAATACATTTGCTGTTCTGATGGATTTGCTCTATATATTAGGGATTCTCCAGGCTCCCTCCTGTCCGCATAAAAAAATATTTGTCTCTTATCAATTCAGGCAACCCACAGCCAACTGTGTACGGGCAGCTGGGAATCCAAGTCTACAATGACAACTTAGAAAGCAGCGTCCTTGTGACATCCCCACACAGTCCCCACGTGTGGATGGATTGATGGCTAAAAGGTGGCACCCGCTGTCAATGAGCGCCTTCATTTCAATAGAGATATGCCGTATCTCCCTGCCTATGGGGCAGACAGCAGTGATTTTAATTTTGAATTAAAAAAATGGTCTGTAAATTATTTTCCTAATTAAACTTTGTACCCCAAAGATTGCCACCCTTTGATCTGTAGCGCCCTCTGGATGGGTAGGCTCCGTATGCTTCAGAGTCTCAAAGGTGCCCCACGCTCAGCCCCCTCTACATACACGGGGTCTGTAAATGCCCTGTCCTGAGCTGGCTCCAAGTCGCTATTTTGCATTGACTTTTTGCACATGGAGGTTTCTCCATGACTCAACCTAGCTGCTCTTCAGAATCTGCCTTTGTAGTTGTTTCTCGCGAGGCAGCTGGTGGCCAGCTGTTTGCTGCCTCCCAGCCCCTTTTGAAGCTTAGGCTTCATCACGTGAGTGCCCAGATGTTTCTGGTTTTCTTGACTCCCAGCTCATCTGGATACACGTGATTTAATGCCCTAGGATTCTCCTCCCTTCCCGGGCATGGCTCAGGCCCCCTAACCTCTCTTAACTGAGTTCACGTGATTGCTCCAGCACGTGCAGTGTGCATGCTCCTGTTGGTACAAATTCGGCCTCTGGGCCTCTAAACGGCTCAAGATTTTCTCTCTAGGGAACTTGTTTGGCCAACACTGGTAGGGAAGACTATTTTGCCTCAAAGTTCATTCCAGCTGGACATTGGTCCCCACAGGCTAAAATTCTAGATTTTATTGACTAGCTTGGCACTTGGCAGAGAGATCAGAGGCCCTTCACACGTGAATGTTATAAGCATTTGCCTACCAATCTAGGAGCTCTTTTCTTTTTTCTCTTTCCCCTTCTTCCTCTTTTTTACTTTATTCTTTCTTTTTTTTCCTTCAGAGGAACTACCCCAGCATGCAGGCTGATCCCACACTCTGGTGACCAGTCTCATCTTGGCTGAATCTGGCTGCTGTGTTCATGTCCGGCAGCTTCCCAGCTCCACGCTGAAGCTCCAGATGGTAGGAATTGGGTAACTGACTGTGGGCTCATACAAAATGAGTTGCTTAAAAGATTATATGTGAAATTTGGAATTTAAATAAATGTCCTCTGTCAAAACTGGTGTTAAAAATTCGCTCGCACTCCAATTTCTGTCTTTATCTGATCCCGAACCAAGCAGCGAGTTCACAGATGGGCACACGACACGGACTGCATTTTGGGTTGTGTTGAAATAGACTGTGACCGTAAGTGGCAATTATTCAAACACACATTTCAACATACTTTCTTTGAGAGAATACCATGTCTGGCCTCTTCCCTGTTCATTCTGGGATCCTGGAAACATACAGCCAGTGCTACTGATTCCCCTGCCCCAGTATCAGTCAGGATGCCACACTCACTACAGACCCGGCTCCTGCCAGCTCGCCTTCGAATGACTTTGATCTTTGGTTCTCACCTAGGTGCCACTTGTAAGTGTCCCCTCCTGCACAGAGTCACCAGAGGAGTGGTTGGGCTCCCAGGTGCCTATAATTTCCATGTTATGCATTTATAATCCATACTACATCTAAATATATAAAATGGGATAAATAACATTATACTAAAAGTAACACAAACTATATATATAGTATAATTGCATAATATAGACTGTAGATTATACCTAATCATGTTTTATATATTATGTGTGTATTATCTATCATGCATACATACCATATGATATAGCATGGGATACCATTTTACATATAAATATGCAATATGCATTATATGTATAAGCTACATCTATAGAATATAAAATCATATAAACATAAGAGACACTTTCATTGCTATGTCTATGTAATTCTTAAGATCTAATAGAAAGGCGCACACAATCAAGGGTACCATGCTTCTCTTGCTCACCAGTGTCGTTGGGGTATTTGTCTCCCCTGGTGCAGGTCTTCCCATCGTCCTCAAGGACGTAGCCCTCCCGGCACTCACAGTGGTAGCTGCCCATGGTGTTGATACAGATGTGCGCGCACAGAGTAGTGTTGCTGCTGGCACATTCGTCAATATCTGGTTTGAATCAAATACATAGAACAATGTCAACACAGTAACACAGCTGCCCCCTCTGTTGACCTGAGTGAGAGAAACGTCTAGACCTGAACCAGAGAAGTGTGGAATAAAGTGAAGCGCCAGGAACACAGGTCGTACATGAAACCATAACTTTGGGCCATGTGCCCACCATTAGAGACCTAGAGAGGTGGTGTCTGTCATGCGGGTGGGTGCCACAGAGGCTCACTCACGGGTGGTAGGGCATGACAAATGAGGCCAGTCCTAAGCACTCCCCAGGGTGTTGATGGAGCTGCAGTGGGCTGCGTTCTCACCCAGCTCCGCACGGCTAGCTTTACCCGAAATAATTACACGGAAACTGTATTTTTTTTAAACACTGCTTGGCCCATTAGTTCTAGCCTCTTATTGGCTAATTTTTATATCATTTCCCTCCTCCATCACCAGGGCTCCATGGAAGAGAAAACAGGATGACCAGCAACACAGCTGACTTCTGCAGGTAGCTTGGAGGGCTGAGGTTTCATCCCCCTTTCTAATGGGAGGCTTCAAACAGCACGATGGTGACCCAAAGGTCACTTCGGAAAGGTCTCTTCCCAGTTAAGAGACATTGGCAGTAACTGGAAAACGCTACTTCTAACAAAAGTAAATAGTAGGATGGGCCTCAGGGAGATAGGTTTCCCCAGGCAGTCCCTGTTCCACACAGACCCACGCTGACCCCCGGGTGAGCTGTGGAAATGAGCCATGAGATTATCAAACACGGGACCACAAGCGAGTCAGCATGGACTGTGGACAGCGCTGATTCAGTTCCCTGTGGCATGGAGTGGAAACAGAACTGTCTCTCGCCACGGGGAAAAAGGGGAAGGCTATATTCCATTTCCTGTTCACAGCACAAAGACATCTGGAGTAGCAGATAGAAAAAAGGACACCACCTCAGACTCGACACATGTGGCAGGCAGAGCCCAGCTCTGGAATCCAGGAGATCGACAGCTTTCCAACTGCTCCCTGGGCAAGCTGCCAAAGGTCTATCTCTGACAGGAGCTGCTGGTGCCAGGGAGAGAATGGCGATGCAGGTGTTCCCCTGGCAGCACACTGTTGTCTAGAGGCTGAGGGTCCCAACTGAAGCCTACTTAGAGGCGTCCCTGTCCTAATGCTAAGTATGAAGCCGTTGTACTTTAGGGGCGCCTTTTGTTGTACCCAGCCTCCTCTGGTCACCAAAAGAAAACAGAAGGCTGAAGTGGCTATGGGACACTGAAATATTGGCCTCCATGTGTGGCCCTGAGCCATTTGTAACATCCCTGCTCTGTGTAGGTGATGTCATGGGCTCCTGCTCTATTCACTTAATTGTGTTGGCCCCATCCTTTGCTAGTGTGCGGTACTGTTTCCAGATACTGTTGGGAGGCTGTAGCAGGCCTATGGCTAGACCTTTGCCCCAAAGTTTCTCCCAGAGCCCTGGTGGGCAGAGGGGAATGACTGTTTATCAAGGCATCTAAATAATTCCCACTTGAGTCTATGACCATCTCAGTTCATCTTCTGATTCTTGAACTTCGCTAAACCTGTCAATCACTTAGTGATGTTTGTGAAAAGTTACATTCCTGGGTCTACCACTCAGAGATGTCTTATTTGCCTTGGAGATGAGGCCAAGACCCCAGGTTAGTCACAGAATGATCACACTTTGAAATAGACAATCTCTTGAGACAATGTGTCTTCTTCGAATGGCATGATAGGAAACCCATGGCCAATAGAAACAAAGAAACAGGCTGGTAGCCACTGAGGGTGCATAGGCTGTTTGCTTAATTGTAGTCCAGGCAGTTGGTCTCAGCTTTCTTTAAACTGTTTCTCCCCCTGCTCGACAACAATACTTCTATTCTCCTGCTTGTATGCTCTGGATGCCAAGCTTCATTTTGTTCTATGTTTTTGCATTTCTGATTTTTTTTTTCTTGAGACAGGGTCTCTCTATGTAAACCTGTCCTGGACCTCAATATGTAGACCAGGCTGGTCTTGAACTCAGAAAGATCTCCTTGCCTCTGCCTCCTGAGTGTTAGAATTAAAGGTGTGTGTCACCACACATGGCTCCTGCCCCTCTGTGTTCTGTCTTACATGATTCTAGTTTGCATAGGACACCCTCCCTTTTCCCTAGCTCTCCTCTCAGACTCTGACTAATTCCAGCTCCTGAAGCCATCTTTGTACCTTATTTGTTTTGATGAACATGACGAAAGCTAGGGTCCCCAGGCTAAACCCAAATACCACTCCATCCCATGAGTCCAAAGATTTCAGGGGAGGACTCAGAGTTTACCAGCTCCTCTGACCTGGTCCTGCTGCAGCAGCAAATCCACCAAAGGGCAGAGGTATCTGAACACAGCCCATCCCCAGGAGCTAGAAATGCATTTCCTACGTACCCAGGCAGTACGGCTTCTCCCGCTTTTGGTGTCTCTCGCGGTCGTATCGGTATCCTGGGTAACACGTGCAGAGCACTCGGCCGAAGTTATCCGTGCACTGCTGTTCACAGGGAGCCTGGGCACAGATGTCATAGTCTGAAAGAAAGAGTGTGTTCACATCAACCTCTCAGCAGGAGCTGGGCGAGCCAGCCCTAGCCTGGAACAGACTTGGAAGGCTGCTCTTTTGCTAAGAGTTAAATGTGAAGTGTGGCTGGCCACCTTTCGAGAGCTGTCAACTCTTTCAAAGTTTCCAAGAGTACCACAGCGGATAACTTAATGCAAGGATCTCTGTGATTAAAAGAAACGTCACTTGGATTTTCTCCTTCCATTTCCATCGTTATCCGGAACACAAAGATGTTTAAGCAGCCAGGCTGCACAGCATCCCTGGGACCTGTGTTGTCTTTCCCTCCAAATGACACAGAGAGTGTATTCCTTCCAGCAGAATGTGAGGACAGGCCAGAGCAGGTGAGAGTTGACTGTCACACTATGGGGTTAGGCAGGCTCTGAGAAGGAGGGGGGACACTTTGGGGTTGTGGGGACTTCTCAGAGTCAGTACACCTGTAACTCTTGCTCATGCAAGCACTAACAGGAAGGTTGACCCTGCCCTCAGAGAAGACTAATACACATTTGAATGGCTACCAATGTCTTATCAGCTTGAAGCTTGTGTAAACTAGAGTAGAGTTGTTATTACCCAAAGAATTAGGGCATAGGCTCCCCTGGGCTCTGATGAACTGGTGTTTAATGTACCTCTTGAAGGGCCTTTGGCTTTAAGTCTGAAGCTCTGGCTCAGCATTTGCTCCCAGACCAGACTCAACATCTCATTAATCACGGCCACTCTCCTCGGGTGCCGACAGATGCAGTCTCCATGGACACAGAGAGCGCCTGGCTCTGCTCTGGTAGATATGAAGTCAAACAGGTGGGCTGTCAGCTCCTAGCACAGGCTGTGTCAGCTCCTGCTGCAGCCTGGGTTAGCATGACAAGGTTCATGTCAGTCTCAGGATGACCTAAAACTGCCCTTACTAAGCCCTCTTTCCTACAAGTGTGAGTCCAGGTCTGTTCTGCCTGCACGGATTCTGACCAGCCTTGCAAACTGTTTCTGGTTATATATATATATATTTTTTATCTGAATGAAGTTCTAGATTCTTTTGGCTGGAGAGAGCAGGATCTCAGTATGGCTGGTGAGCAACCCTTTCCTCCCAGTGGTCACCATAACTGGGCAGAAGCCAGAGAGAAGAGGAAAGCAGAGTGCCTGCCTAAAGAACTTGCATCAACTGTGGCAAGGGAGCTTTGAGAAGCCATTGTCCCAGCGTCCCCTTCTATCCCTGCTTCCCCGGGGTGTCACTTCCAGCACATTCGGTGAGCGGTGTTTCTCATATTATTCACCCCTGCGTCTCACAATGGCCAGCTCACCTCACGTCTTCATTTTCGGCACTCCCTGTTCATTTCTAGCCATGCAAGAGTCTTCATCGCCTCCTCGCACGCCTTGAACACCACCCTTCTAAATCTTTCCATCGAGTCAGTGATTTCTTTGGAATTTGAGTTGAATAGGACTTCGGTGTTGACAACAAACTGACGATATGAAAGCTGTCCTCTACTGAGCTTAGACATGATCTCTGACCATTGATCTTTTCGGGGACCCCCCCGACTCTTTTTTGCTTCCCCAGAATGAAGATAACCCTGGTGTGTGTTTGGTGGTTGCTAATGAGTTCAAATCTGTGCCACCTCCTTTTCCATGGGCTGCTTTACGACTTGGGTCTTGGGCCATTTTTATTTTGGTAGTCACTGGCCTACTAGGTACCGTCAGTAAGGGGCACTGGGGAAGGGGGAGGAACATGATGAAGATGGACACAGAAACACAAAGACAGGGAGGTTGCAAGAGGAAGGAGGGCTGTGCATGTCTGCTTGCTGTCTGGACTTCTTTCCTGGGAGGCTCATCTGTGTTTCCCTCCTTCCGCACACCAGCATGGTGTCTCAACAGCAGTAAGAAATGCCGCTGTATCCTTTTCCTGCCACTTCCAGAATCAACCTCATTACATCCTATTTGAGATATGCCCCACCAGACACACCCCAAAGTTTGGGTTCTAGATCTTTGGGTTATGTTCTCTGAGTTCAGAACAACAGTCCTGACTGTCTAGTGCCTCAGAGGTCTAGGCTACATTTAGAGATACTGTCTTAGTCATGGTTTCTACTGCTGTGATGAAACATGGCCGAAAGCAACTTGGGGAAGGAAGGATTTTTGCTTGGCTTATCCTTCCACATCACAGTTCATCATCAGAGGATGTCAAGACCAGAACTCAAACAGGGCAGGAATCTGGAGGCAGGAACTGATGCAGAGGCCATGAAGGAGTGTTGCTTACTGGCTTGTTCCTTATGGCGGACTCAGCCTGCCTTTTATAGAAACCAGGACCACCAGCCCAAGGTGGTAAGCATCCCTGAGAGATACATCAATCACTAATTAAGAAAATGCCTGCCAGGCTGTGGTGGTACACACCTTTAATCCCAGCACTCAGGAGGCAGGGACAGGCAGATGTCTGTGAGTTCGAGGCCAGCCTGGTCTACAGAGTGAGTGCCAGGACAGGTTCCAAAGCTACACAGAGAAATCCTGTCTCAAAAAATCAAAAATAAAATATAAAATAAAATAAAATGCCCTACAGGTTTGCTCACAATGCAATCTATGGAGATTTTCTCAACTAAGGCTCCTCCTCCCTGATGACTCTAGCTATGCCAAGTTGACATAAAACTAGCCAGTACAGAAAGATACTCTCCCTCTGAGCTTGCCAGTCTGAACTGGTCCACTGTCTCTCTTTGCTCCCTGTGCAGAGCTGGTAGTCACGGACTGCACCTTTTATCTCTGTTGTACTTAATGTTTTCCTTTTTTCTTTTTTAACTTTCAGTGTCCAGCCAGAAATTCTTCCTATCAAATCCTCTCTGTTCATCAGTTATAGTTGTCCTTCTGGACTTAACTTTTGATCCACACAACTCAGTTTCTTAAATTTTGTTACTAATTTATTCCCAGAGATAAGTTTGGAACTCTCGTAAAATGTCTAAAGTATTTGGATATATTAGTAATTTAATCTTGGGGAGGTTCCCCCAAAACAGGCATGTCTAACCCACACAGGTCACATGTGTCCCTGGGTAACTGTGAATATAACCTAATGCATTTATAGATGACATCAAGTCACACCGTCAAAAGGGTGGGCACCCTGATGAAACATTCTGATTTCTTCCTATTAAGACTTTATGTGATTATCTTTTGAGGGGCACCCCTGCCTTCTGCCATTCATACCCTGTCTTTCCTGATTTACTATCCTAATCCAGTAGAGCCTGCTGTCCAGTATATCCCAAAAAAGGCCACAAAAGAAGTTGATCTCACACATGTAAAAATGACTGCCAACACATAGGAGTGCTGATAGTTGAAATATGTAAGTAGGTTGGTCAACTTTAGGTCCCTGTTTGCTCTATTGTCTCCTATGGTCTTACCACAGCTAAATCCTAGTCTTTCTATTTCACAGGAATTTTTATTCCTCTTTGAAAAATTTTAGGGTTCTTCTTTTTTAATTCTATTGTGCTGAAATTTCATACTGCATTTATTATATATACTAGAATGATGGTGTCAGGTCTTTTGCATGAGCCATCTGGTATACCCAGGGATAACATTTCTAAGTCTTTGAGTATAAGTCACTGCAACTGATAGGAAGAGTGAGGCTGGGTGTTTGAACAGGTAATGTGTGAGCCTGAGCTGAATGCCTCTGTTGTCTGGCTGTCTTCTCTGAAGCCTGTGTTTCACCTCTCAGAAGAACTGTCTTGACTCTCCTTGTCTGGTCAAGCAAGGGTCGGTGTTCTGTCTGAGACAGAACAAGATCTAGGAGGGCAATCTCTCTGACTTTTAGCCAACCCTTTTCTTTCTGTTTTTGCTTTTGTTGGTTTGCATGCACATGTGTGTGGAGGTCCGTGGTCACTAGTGGGTGTCTTTCTTGGTCACACTCCACCCTTTTTATTGAGAGAGGATCTCTCACTGAACTTGGAGGCTCCCTAAATCTGGTAGGCTTGCTGACCAGTGAGTCCCAGGACCCCGCTTACGTCTGTCCTTGTGAACACTGGGGTTACAGACATTATGCCACCTGGTATCTTAATGTGAGCATTGAGATTCTGAACCCAGGTTCTCATGCTTGTACCATAAAAACTTTACTGAGCCATTTCCCAGCCCCTTCTGCTTTTGCTACCACTTTCACCTTTATTTCTGGTGCTCTTGCCTGTCTGGTTTACTATGAGGTCAGTTGTCCTTGGCTTTTCCTGGTAGTGGCTCAGACTTCATTCTCTTCTTTTTGCTAAGAGTCTTCCCACCCCCAGGGCTGATCTCTAGCTTCCAACATTTTGTTGATGATATCTGTTCTTTCTTTCCCTTGGATCTTGTGGATTTTATGTCTTTTCCACTTTGTGGGCTTCTGAAGGGAGCAAAGGTAATGAATTTATTCAGTTCTCTCTCTCCAATGCTTGTTTTCTAGCGCCAACCCACTTTCGGTCATGCAGCTCCTATCTTTAAATTGTATCTACTTTCTATCGTCTCGGTTCTGTTTCTCTTGGCATGATTCTAATTCAGACCCAGACACTCTTGTGTAAACAGCATCTTCACCAAGAGTCTTCACATTTAAATCCACTGTATATAATGCTGCCAGGCCACCCTTGCTAAGGTGAGCATTGTGTGGCTCCGTCCTTGCTCAGCTAAGCCAGGCTTTCTACATACTTAGAGAATCCCTAATCTTAAAACTTCAAACATTCTGAGTTCCGTGATGTTTTTGGATTTTGGAGCCTTTCAGATGTCCAGATTAGGGATGTTCAAACAGTAAGGTCTGTGTAAATATTTCCCTATCCAAAGACTCTGACACATGAAGTATTTCTGGCACCAAGCATTTCAGACGAGAAGTGCTCAGCCTGCATTCGTCACCTTTAAACCATGGCTTGGTCTTGCGTTTGAGATCTGACATTATAGCCCTTGAGACTTTTCCAAACTTCTCAGTCATTTACGAGTTCGGAGACTTTGAAAGCCTAAAATCTTTTTGTTGTTGTTGTTATTCTGTGTCATAGTACACTTCTTATCTCCACACAAGTTTTCACCTCCACACCTCCAATGAAATAAATATGGATAAAAAACTCCATATTTATCCTCAGTGCTGTAGGATTGATTGTCGAGAGCAGTGGTTCTCAACCTTTGGGGGTTGGACAGCCCTTTCACAGGGGATTGCCTAAGATCCTTAGAAATATCAGATATTTACATTATGATTCATAACAGTAGCAAAATTTCAGTTATGAAGTAGCAACAAAAATAATTTTATGGCTGGGGGTTTCTGCAACATGAAGAGGTCACATCATTAGGAAGGTTGAGAACCACTGTTCTATATAGCTTTCAAGTGACGTTGTCAATGCCAAGTCTTCTCGACCCTCAACAAGGTCTAGTTTGTCTCATCAGTACCCACAAGGCTTGTCTCTTTTACTCACATGCTCTTCCTTTTTAATTGAGCAGCCATATTCCCCACCTGCTCAGCTTGGTGCTTGATTCTCAGCTTGATGCTTGATACTCAACTTGATTCTCAGTGAGATCCTAGGGATTTTTTTTTGTTGGACTAATGAATGTAGAGGGATTTTGTTGTTTTAACATGGGGTCTTGTTATGTAGCCCAGATTGGCTGTAGTTTGGGGTGAATTTCTGTCCCAGCCTATCTGGGGCTGGGATTACAAGCTTGAGCCACTATCTCCAGCTTTAACATGGGGTCTTTATGTTTCTGCCTCCTCTCTTATAAAATACTGGTGACAAAAATACTCACACTCACAACACAGTGTTTTTATAGCGAGCTAAAATGCCCCATGTACAATTATATACGGCAAAATTTTTTAAACCCATTTAACTTGGTACCAAAACCTACCTATAAAAGAGAAAGGCTTAAAATGTGATTTGACCAAGATCCTATTAAGTAGCCCATTAAAACATAATTAAAATCTGCTCATCTTGTCCAATGTAATCTACCTGCTGTCTCTTTACTCTGAATCATATGCCCAGAGGATCAGGCCAAGCCTGAAACCGTTCTAATTTTAGGGAAGGACTGTGTATTTGGTTAGCACTGCTGAAAGTCCTCTAAAGGAGCTTGGAGTTTCGTGCTGGGGAGCAGGTAAAGAGTTCATGAAGAGGACCATGTTACAACAAGTGCATGTGATGCCAGTTTGCTAAGCATGAACCTAAAATCTGAGCACACTGGTGATTCACACAGAGCACACCACATAGAACCCAGTCATTAAAAAGGGAATTATGATCACTTCCATAACTAGACACACATAATATGTATAGCTAACACACATTCCATGTGTACCCAAACATTATAGCCTCTAGTCATTAGTCATGAAAATCATCTATTAAATTACGTACCTTCTGGAATACACTGTCCAAGAACAAATTTATATCCTTTGCAGCATTTTTTCCTGGGAGACAAACAAAAGAGCATCTTAGATGTAATGTTGGGTTGAAAATAAGGTTATTTATAGTTACTGATATTGTATAACACAATGTGTCCAACAAACCCCAGAGAGAAGTAGAGATGGAGTATTTTTGGTGCAATCTGAGGTTAAAAAGAAAAATATTAAAATCAGATGACCACATATCTTCCACACACCAGCATCTGCCACCTAATACACAAAACCAACACTCTTGGTCCTATGAAGTATGTTAATTACCTCTGGAGAACAATATAGTTTTAGTGTATAAATGAAGGACCACAGACAGGAGGAGAGAAAGTCCTGGGCTACCACCTACCACACCCCCATTTCCAATGTACATCTAATCAAGGAAAGCGCCTGTGTTCTAAGAGCACAGATGCACAGTGCTGGTAGGAGATGCTTGTACAAATGACCCCCTATGAAGAGAGCATCGGGGACTCCACTCCCAGCTGTCAGACCAATACTACTTCAAAGTAGCTCCCTTATACATGGCTCAAAGACACAAAGGAAAATACGTTTGTAACCTGTTGAAATAAGAGCGGCAGGGCTGCGTCCCCAGCACCCCGGCCGCTTGGCTAGCTCATGCCCAAAATAACAACACACAAACTGTATTCATTTAAAGAACTGCTTGGCCCATGAACTCTAGCCTCTTACAGGCTAATTCTCGCACCTGGACTAGCCCATTTCTAATAATGCGTGTAAGCACCCCAAGGTGCGCTTACCGGGAAGATTCTAGCCTCTGTCCATCCTGGGAGAGTTGAGCATGGCGTCTCTGCTCCAGCAGAGCTGTCGGGTCTCTCTGGAAGCAGAGCAGAGTCTGACCTCACTTCCTCTTCCGCCCAGAATTCTATTCTGTTTACTCCTCCTATCTATGTTCTAAGCTATGAGGCCAAGCAGTTGGTTTATTATAACCAATGACCTTCCTCCATCAGTAACCAATTAAAAAATAAAACGTTTCATCAAAGAAACAGAAAACTCTTATGATTGGAAGTTCTAAGGCTACCTGGGTGGCTCAGTGGGTTAAAGTATTTGCCACATAGCCTGATGATCAATTCCTAAATCCCCCGTAGAAGGAGAGAACAGACTCCTGAAAGTTGTCCTTTGACCTCTGTGTGTGATGAGTTATGCGCCCTCCCCTTTCCCTTCTCAAATAATAATAAAAGAAAATTATAATAAATGAAAATTCTAAAACTATAAAACTTATCTAAGCATTAAGAAAGAAACCCACAAAATCCCCCCCAAAAAAAGAAACCCACATTTAACAGCAAAATGGAGAGATGACATAGGAAAGAACTCTGAATTAACCAATGGGGAGTGATGGCACACACTCATAACTCTAGGACTTGGGAGGCTGAGGAAGTTGGATCTTGTATGAGTTCAAGGCCAACCTGGGCTACAAAGTGAGACACTATCTTTAAAAAAAATAGTGAATTAGTAAACTTATAAACAGTAATTATCCAACCTGACTGACTGGCAGAAAATAAACTCCATGACATCTTTGGCGGTTCTTTGTCAAATAACACTGTCAGCCCCCCCCCTTTGTTAACCTATAGATCATTTGTGTATATATTATGGCTTCTGGTTTTTTTTTTAAATGGGATCCTGTGTGTGAACATGTGTGTCTATATGTCTTGTGTTTGTGAACATGTGTGTTTATATGCACTTATTGTGCTTTTCCTTTGTCGCTTTTTCTTGTTTAGATGTTTAGTCTAATTACAATTTGTTTGTTTTTATTTATTTTACTTTATTATGATTTCTTAGACACCTGTTTGTTTCCAAGGAGAGGCAGAAAGGGGGTGGATCCAGATGAGAGGGTAGGTAGTGAGGTAGGGAGGTAGGGAGGATATAGGAGGAGTAGAGGGAAGGGAAATGATAACCAGAATACATTGTATGAAAAAGTCTATTTTCAATAAAATAAAGATAATTTGTACAGTCTATAATATTGCTCAAGTCAACTCACATGATTTGTCTGCCTAGTGAATTACTGTTTGTGGGAGAAACCTTAGCAAATCTCTTCTAAAAACACAAGGCTTACAAAATGTTATTAAGTGTGTACTCTATAAATTTTTGTAAAGCTTATTTATTATTCACACAGTGTCCTGCCTGTGTGTATGCCTACAGGCCAGAAGAGGGCACCCGATCTTATTACAGGTGATAGTGATAGTGATAGAGATTGAACTCAGGACCTCTGGAAGAGCACTCAATGTTCTTAACCTCTAAGCCTTCTCTTCAACTTGTAAAATGTACGAAAAGTTATACAAAAATATATTTGCAAGAGAATCTGAAATTGGGTTTGGTGTGGCATCTCATTTCACCTCCTCTTATGGCATCCCTCACAAGGAGGCAAGCCATGGTGGCTGTCTCTCTGCAGAAGCACACAAGGCAGCTGTCATTATGAAAACCAATGGTGGGTTAGAGATAAAGAGTATTGCTGCATTTCCAGAGGACCCGGGTTTGATTCTCAGCATCCACATGGCAACTCATAACCCACAACTCCAGTTTCAGGGGATCCAATGCTCTTTTTTTGGCCTCCAAAGGCACCAACCATTCATGTGATATACAGAGAAGGATGCAGGTGAAACACACATGCACACACATGGAAAGAAATAGTGTCAAGATAGTCTTGAAACAGATTTGAGCAAAAAGATAAAAGTTCACTCTCTATGCCCATCTTTTTCTGCCTGTCTTGTCCTTCTAAAATAGATAAACTTGACTCTTCAGTATATTTTATTAGGAGACCAACTCCCCACCCAACCAGCCAAACAACTTTACCATTGACTAGCATTGCATGTGTCACCTCCTGTCAGAACCATGCACAGAGAGCTTGACACTAGAAGTAGGAATTTCTTTTTTCCCATAGCAAGGTCATGTGACTATGCCCTTCCCAGGGAGGGGCCCTGAGAAGAGTTAAATCCCTATCCTGACACAATAATAATACATAGGCTTGTGATAACGCCTCCCCACTGTCCAGGAAGTTCCATCAAGTTAACACACTACCCCCAGGTTTAAGCACCATGAAGATCACTGACTCAGGAGTGCTTGAGGACCACTGGCTCAAGCACCCTTGCCATGATGTAGTGGAAGCTAACTAAGAAGAGCTTACCTTGATTTTCATTCATTAAAGGAAATGGGACTTTATACAAACAGCAAATGGCCACTGTGCCAGAATGCTGTGGGACAATGGTCTTGTACTCTGTAAAAATTGATCACTTGTACTGGTTTAATAAAATGCTGATTGGCCAGTAGCCAGGCAAGAAATATAGGTAGGGTGACCAGAACAGGAGAATTCTGAAAAGAGGAAAGGCTCAGTCTGCAGTCATCACCCAGACACAGAGGAAGCAAGATGAGAATGCCTCACTGATAAAAGGTACCAAGCTACATGGCTAAACAGACAAGAATTATGGGCTAATTTAAGATGTAAGAGTTAACAAGAAGCCTGCACTAATAGGCCAACCAGTTTATAATTAACATAGGCCTCTGTGTGTTTCTTTGACTGAATGGCTGTGGGACTGGGTGGGACAGAAATCTATGTCAACACCAGAAGTGTTCCACAGTGACAGTTTACAGTATCAATCTGAATGACATAATTAGACATAATTTCCCGATATCTCCCACTAAAATATCACACTCTGAGGGAAGCCCATGTGGAACACTTTGACGGTGATGACTGGAAGATCCACCTTGATATTGCTATGGAGCTGAAACTCAGCCTAGTTTTCCACAGCATAGAAAACAGTCCAAGATGCCTGCAACCAAAAGGAATGTCAGCCATATAGAAAGCTCATTAAAACTTTATGGCTATTACCAACTGAGATACGTGTAGTCGCTCTTTAGAAAGCTGCTTGCTGTTTTAACACTGAAGTGACACATGAGAAGGTCGGGTGGAGGGGAAAACATACGTTTCTGATACTTAGATCTAACAGCATCTAAGCATGAGGTTTTAGTTTACTTGCATGCAAGTGCTACAGCCTAGATACAGCTTCTCACATACTCTAAGACATTTGAAAGATCATAACAAACGGTACCATCCTCACTCTCAGCCTCTCTCTTCATTCGCGATATTACACTTGGATACTGTCCATGTTTTGAACATTTGAAAGGCTCTGTACTGTGCAAACAGGTTTTTTTCTGCTTCCATTGTTTCTTTTGGGAGAAGCAGGGAGGCGGTTTTTGGTTATATGTGTATGTACACACTCACATACTCACTCACACACACACACACACACACGCACATGCACGGAGACTAGAGGCCGACATCAAGGTTGTAGTTTATATATGCATGTATTTCTTTGCAAATAGGGTTTTAAAGAACTTGGGGCTCATGGATTGGGTCAGAATAGCTGGCCAGTGACTTCCAGGCATCTTCATGTCTCTGCCCCTCAGTGCCAGGGTGACAGATGGACACTGTAATGCTGAGCTTTTTCTTGGATAACCTTTTACAAGATGAAATGATGTCCAAGTGATCTGGTATGTTTCAGAAGGTCCCAGGAAAGTGCTGAGTCCCAGGATGAACACATGCCACTTCCACACCAGCTTAACTAAGAACTAGCATGCACTTTGAGTTTTTCTTAAATGCATCACTGAGTCCATCCAGCTCTCTGTTCCAGAGAAGAGGTACTCAGATGTGAGCCACCTTCCTACATTTCCCAGAGTTCCTGGGAACCTATCGTTATTTTGCATGTCCAACTACCCGCCAATCATAGTTTGCCATTTAAAAAATAAATGAAATATTCTCAAATAGAGGAAAATTAAACATGGGCTACACACATCATCCCATGCCCAAGATTTCTTACAACATAATTTACATGTAAAAAAGTTGAGGCAGCCCAAGTAAAATCTTGTCATGCAAGCCAGGCGCTTGTTAGAATGAACTCCAAACACCACTGTGCAGTTTTTATCGTTAAGAAAAACAAACTACAATGAAGAATGCTCTCAGGGACTCTGGGGAGACAGCCCCTCTTAATCCATTTCATGTGTTAGAGCTGGTTTCCAAACGAGGATGCTTTTCTCATTTCTTGGCAAGGGGGAAGTGGTGATTAGATTGTTATTACATAGCAAGGGCAACATCTGCTAATCAAGACGGTCTAAAGATGGCTCCCCTGGGTGTCACTGGGAGTTAGCGCATGCATAAAATTGTAAGTAAAATCTATACAGCCAGAATGATAGCCCATCAGTCAGGAGTGTGCGCACACGCACACACTCATACGTTTGGAAGGGAAAAATGAAATTACAAGATGAAGATAAAAGTGAAGATAAGGCCATCAGGCTGTTTGCTGGTCATTACATTCGACTAGAACTTTTAGCAAAATCCAAGAATCAGAGGGCCAGAAGGACCTTGAGAGTCAGTTGAGGCGGTAGACAAATATGTAAACCCCTTACTGTAGTTTCCCCACGATCTGCCTGGGTTTTCTCTTATATAACTTCCCTACTCACGTACCAGATACACAGATTTTATACTTATCGAGAGATGTACGTTTCGGGCTATTTTATAGTCCTCAGTACCAGGCTTTACTTAGTCAATGTGTTCCGTCTCATGGAGTGTGCCTTAACTCAAGTCAGAGAGTGGTTAGTTAATCAGACAACTTTGCAAAACGGGTCACCATTGTAGATCAAATGGTGTTCACCTTTCTCCTGTGGTAACCTGCAGCGTACTTTCCCATACCATGAACACCAGTCAGTATGGGTGAAGGTTCTAAGTAGGTAGCAGATCGACTTCTCTATGTTCAATGAATTGTGTAGGTGTTGTGTAGGTGTTGTCTTTAGCCATAGGGCCTTTCCTCCAGTTCATGGAGAGCCACCAACAGTTTGGGAAATCGCCTGGGCTGGTTGGAGGGTATCCATGGGGCCTCTTGGATGAATAATTCAGTTAGACATAACCCATTCCCAACACCGGAGGTTTCATCTGGTGGCAAGAGGTGGCTAGTTGCAGCTTTGTCTCTCAAATTATTTGGTTATTCCGTTTAGGTTTCTTTCTCATATATATAGATCG
>NW_026067979.1:2030050-2111479 GCF_014885135.2 Alexandromys fortis | reverse complement strand
ATATATATTTTAAGATGCTTCTACTGTATTAGGTTTTCGTACATTCCTTCAAATGGACCATCATTTTAGCTGTTCTCTCTTCCATTCATAATTATCTACACTATTTACCCTTCCTAGGGAGACCCCCCCTTACCCCAGTCTCTTACTCTATACCCAACCCCTATGGCTTTATGGATTATAGCTTTCTTATCAATTACCTAACACCTAGCATCCACATAGAAGTAAGCTCACACCATGTGTGTCTTTCTGGGTCTGTGTTACCCTAATCTGGATGATTTTTTTTTCTGTATTCATCCTTTGACTTGTGAATTTCATTAATTTAATTTTAACAGCCGAGTAATGTTCCATTGTATAAATGTCGCACCTTTTCTTCATACATTTATTTGGTGAACATCTCTGCTGTTTCCAGTTTCTGGCTATGATAAAAAGAGCAGCAATGAACATGGATGAGCAAGTGTCTCTGCGGTAGAAAGAACTATCCTTTGGGTATATGCGTGAGTAGGACAGCTGAATCTTGAAGTAGATCTGTTTTCCAGCTTCCTGAGGAACTATCACACTGATTTCCACACTGTCTGTACAAGTTTACATTTCCACCAGCAACAAATGATCATTCTTCTTACACAGCATCCTCACCAGCACGAGGTGTCTTTGCTTTACTGATCTTGGCCATTACGACTGCTGTAAGATGAAATCTCAGAGTAGTTTTGAACTGCATTCCTCTGGTTACTAAGGATGAATAATTCTTTAGGTGCTTCTCAGCCATTTGAGTTCCCTCTTTCAAAAATTCTCTGTTCAGATCTGTGCCCCATTTTAAAATTGTGTTGTTTCCTTGATGTCCAGGTTTTTGGTACTTTATATATTTAGATAATAGTCTTCTATTTGATGCATAGTGGGTAAAACTCTTTTCCTAGTCAGTAGCCTGCCACTTTGTGCAAATGATGGGCTCCTTCACTGCACAGAAGCTATTCAGTTTCGTGAGGTCTCATTTATGAATTGTTGTTCTTGGGACCTGTGCAAGCAGTGTCGGCAAAGTCAGTCCTTTCCTGTGCTAATAATTTCGAGACCATTCCCTACTTTCTCTTCTATCATATTCAGTAGATCTGATTTTATGTTGTGGTCCTTGACCCATTTAGAATTGAGTTTTGTGCAGGGTGGTTAAGGATAGATCTATTTGCATTCTTCCACAGGCAGCCATCCAGTTTGTTCAGCATCATTTGTTGAAGATGTTGTCTTTTCCAGTGTGTATTTCTGACTTCTTTGTTAAAAAAAAATCAGGAAAAAAGTGTGAACTTCTGTCTGTGTTTACAATTCTATTCTGTGGATCAGCTAAACCGCTTCTGTGTTAACAGCATGCTCCTTTTATTTCCATAGCTCTGTAGTACAATTTGAGATCAGAGATCAAGGATCAGCCTGAGAAAAGGCGTTCTTTCATCATTCAGGATTGTTTTGGCTATTCTGGTTTTGCTTATTTGCTTGTTGTCTTTGTGTACGCATGTGCTTTCACATGAAGCTGGAAATTGTACTTTCAAGTTCTATGAAGAATTGTGTTACAATTTTGATAGGGATTGCATTGAATCTGTAAATTGCCTTTGGAAGAACCATCATTTTTACTATACTGATTCTACTGATCTATGAACATGGGAGATCCATCCTCTGATATCTTCTTCCATTTCCTTCTTAATATCTTAAAGATTTTATTGTACAAGTCTTTCACTTGCCTGGTTAAAATTACCCCATGGTATTTTATTTACTGGTTGATGCTATTGTGAAAGGTGTTTTTTCCATGACTTCTCAGTCAGTTTGCTTACAGTAGTTATGACTTTTTGGGTTAATTTTATATCCTGCTATTTTGTTGAAAGTGTATATTAGCTGTAGAAGCTTCCCAGTGGAGTTTTTAGGGTCATTTAGGTATACAATCATATCATCTGCAAATAAAGATACTTAGGTTTCTTCCATTCCTTTTTGTATTCCCTTGATCTCCTCCAGTTGTCTTATAGATGTAGCAAAGACTTCAAGCCCTGTATTGAATAAGTATAGAGAGAGTGGACAACCTTGTCTTGTTTCTGATTTTCGTGGAAATGCTTTGAGATTTTCTCCATTTAAATTGATGTTGACTCTGGGCTTGCTATAAGCTGTTTTTATTATGCTTAGGTATGTCCCTTGTATTCCCAGTCTCTCAAGGACTTTTATCATGAAGGAATATCGAATTTTGTCAAAGGCCTTTTTTGCCTTTAATGAGATGATCATGTGGTTTTGTCTCTCAGTCTGTTTATATATTTAATCACTTTAATAGATTTACATATGTTGAACCAGCCCTGCATTTCTGGGATGAAGTCTATTTGGTCTTTTTGATGTGTTCTTGGATTCAGTTTGTAATTATTTTATTGAGAATTTTTTTTCATCTGTGTTAATAAGGAAAATTGCTCCGTGATTTTCTTTCTCTGTTGGGTCTTTATGTGGTTGAGTTATCAGGGTAAACTGTAGCCTCATAAAAAGAATTGGCAATGTTCTTTCTTTTTCTATTTTGTGGAAAAATTTCAGAGCACTGGCATTAACTCCTCTTAGAAAGTCTGAAAGAATCCTGTGCTGAATCCTACTGGGCTTTTTTTTTGTCTTTTAATTATTGTTTCTGAAGGGTTATAAATCTGTCTAAACTGCTTATTTGATCTTGATTCAACCCTTTAGGTGATATATATATATATATATAGATATAGATATAGATATAGATATAGATATAGATATAGATATAGATATAGATATAGATATAGATATAGATATATAGATATTTACCCACTACTTTTAGGGCTTCCAATTTGGTGGAGCACAGGATTTTAAAGTATATCCTTATGCTTCTCTAGACTGCCCTTAGATTCTAAGGATTCCTCAGGGAATAGAGACAGAGAAGGAAGACAGGCCCTTCAGGTGGTCTGCTCCAGGGCTGGGGAGGAGACTGGGGAACTGTGGCTATCAGGCAGGAAAGAAAATGAAGATCACCTGCTTGATTCCCAGGACTAATAGCCAGCAGGTTCCCAGGTAGTGAGTACCTCTGGGTATTGGTGGCAGACCTTTCTGCCACTTCTTAAAGGTGGACACATTTCTTCTTCCAAAACCAACTGGTGTGGGAGAAAGAAACTTCTGATTTCATTTTGGTAGCAAAGGACAACTCGATCCCTCCACCCTGTTCTGTCACAAATTAACCCTAAGTAATAATAAGAAGTGAACCTGCAACTCCGCATCCCAAGGACTTTGGATACCATTATCTCTCCACAGCATAGTGCAGAGATGATCTAACTGAGGAAAGGATGAGACGAATGGTGGGCAGTGGGATACTTTCTAACCCACGTGGTTACAACAGAGAAACGTCACCCACTCCATCGAACCACAGCAAGATTTACAAGGCTCACACCAGCTATGGAAGACAATTGAGGCCAGAAGACAGGCAAGGTGAGCTGACAGTCTTCGGAGTATTATTCCTCTTCCTCCTAATAGATATTCTTTGCCCACTCCTGGGAGAAGCATATCTGGTTTGGGAAATTGGACCCAGAAGTTCAAGACTCTGGGGCAGTAAAGCAGAGAGCCAATGGAAAGGCCCATATGTAGATGACACTGTCCAGACCCAGCATTTCCAAGTGTTAAAGAACTCCCTTAGCCTACAATTACCCTACAAGGTGAGGGCCACACTGAAACGGCTCCAAATGGCAACAGAGCTAGGACTTCTTCACAGGTCTGTCTTAGATGAAGACAGGTGAGCCCCAAAACAGACAAAAAAAGCAAAGCAAAGCAAAATACAAATCAACAACCCAAACCAAAACCACAACAAAACCTAAATACACACACAAAAAGCAAAAACACAAGAGTTTGCATAATTTATGGTCCTCCTGCTACCCAGGCTGCAGTTTGCCTGAGAAGAAAGCATCCAAACAGCCTCTTCCAGGGAGTGCGCGGATGGGGGCCCCTTGGGGCTCATTTTTAAGGGCTCCGTGTTTTCAAGTGGGTCTCAATTTCTCTGTAAAGTTCCCTCCAGTGAGAAATGTTTTCCTTTCCCCTTCTAAACTTTTCCTTCTGCTGAAATCTTTACTGCCCCGTGCCTAACTTTATGGGCGACCACAATTCCTTTCACACCAAAGCCCTGAGAACAGAAGCAAGTAAAATGATTCACTTCCCATCTGGGCATGCTTGGTTCTGCCTTTGAGTGGGATTTGACCAGCAAGTGCTGCTCCCAAGCCAATGTCATAGGCCCGTATTTCATACTGCAACCCTTAAGCACAAACTCAAAACAAAACCAAGAAATGCCCCAACTTCCCCATCTACATGTCTCTTTTGTTAAGCTTATTATTACAAGTCTTGCCGACAAAAATATGAGAATTGTAATGAACTTGGTGGTATGGGCACAGCTAATGGTCAAGATCAAACGAGGACAATGCTACGGTGGCTCCTAAGGAAAGTAAACAGAGTCACCTTAGGTCCTAGCCACGCCTCTTCAAGAGGACAGGAAGCAGATATTGTACATCAGCGCTCATGATAGTGCCAGTCACAATGTCCCAAAGATGCGAGCCTGGATGTCCATTGATGAGAAGATAAACTGTCACACACACACACATACACATACACATACACACACACACACACACACACACACAGAGAGAGAGAGAGAGAGAGAGAGAGAGAGAGAGAGAGAGAGAGAGAGAGAGAGAGGGGAAGAGACAGAGATAGAAGAAGGGAGAGATAGAAAGGGAGGGAGAGAGAAGAGGGCAGGAGAATCATTCAGTCTTAACAAACATATCCCAACATAGTATAACATGGATAAACCTTGAAGACGTTACTTTAAGTGAAAGGAAAAACAGGGCTTGATCCTAATCAACCAATGAATGGAATCAGTGTGGTCAAGTTCTACTGTACCCCCTTTTCTACAGGGACAGAAACCCAAATTCCAGCTAGGTTTGTAAGCTGTCAGTTGGAAGCCTGATTTTGTTAGATATTTTATTACAGCGAGAGAATTTACATTGGGTGGTGGGTAAATAGAATACCCAAGGGAGCGGAATCCAAGACTGAGCAGTTATCAAGAGAGCCAAGGACACCTGACAGTGTTGTGCAGGAGGAAAAAAAATTCATCTTGTGTAATTTATTATTTTTGGTTTTGGTTCCTGGGACATAACACACATTCAAAGCCAAAATGACAGAACAAATTGGATCCCGGGAGAAAGGCTACTGAAAATGCAAGGTCCGTAAGTAGAAAGGGCCCAAAGAACACACAGCCTTTGTTTTGCTCCAGAAATAGATTGCATGGGGCCCTTGAACCTAACAAACTGCTGATCCCTGAAATGCCAATGTCTGGAGCCTTCCTTGTAAGTTAAGCCAAACCTGAATGATGCTCAGCTTTGACGGGGCTACGCTCTTTCCTTTCATCACACAGAGGGTTGAGTTCCCTTGGCGCCCACGCCCCTTTTCCGTACTTTTCCACCTAAATGGGGCATTTCCACATAGATCTCAGCACAAGAATGTGCAGACACAATTTGCTCATTCAAGCTGCTCCCCACGAGTTGGTCACTTGGGAATGAGGAAGTCTGAAGGTGTCACACTGAAAAGAGGACAGATCAAGACCTCATTTTGTAGGTTAGGTCGCTGTGACACGCCATGTCCTACATCACACATGCATACAACTCTGCAGGAAAACAAAAGGTATCTGACGTTAAGTGAGGTCGAAGCCACTGGAGGGAGGATTTCATCCCAAAGCAGGATTTCTCCTTTCAAATTACACATGGGAGCAGACACTTATCTAACTCGAAGTCTGAACTTTCTAACCAATAACTTAGTATCGGAGTCAAAAATTGAAGAGTAGGGGCTGAAGAGATGGCTCAGCAGTTAAGAGTTAAGTAGTCCTCTGGCTACTTTTCCAGAGGACCTGGGCTCAGTTTCTAGAACCCACATGGCTTTGCTCACAGAGGCCTATAAACTCCAGTTCAGGGAATCTGACGCCCTCTTCTGGCTTCCTCAGGTACTGTATGCACAGGGTACACAGACACACATCCAGGCACTCATAGACATAAAAAATAAAATTTCAATTTCTTTTCAAAAATTGAAGAGCATTTCAAAACTCAAAGTGTTCAATTAACTCAACCAACACTTAATTGAGATCTTACTATATGGCGTGGATTTTTCCATGGATTATTTAAATCCCACAACCGTTTCTTACAGTTGTGAAAGCAGGCCTATAGCCCCTATCACTAGCTGAGTTGGGATAAGAACAAAAGCTTCTGGAGACCAGAGGCCACCCTTGCCATGAACAAGTAGCACGGGTGACAAAGAGATGAATACGATTGGGAATTGGTCCTCGGTGACAATCACTGTGTGTCTCTAGGGATGACAGCAGACAGAAACACAGGCAACATGGAAGTCAGAACTCAGGAAGGGCATACACTCCATTTCAGGAGCCAGAGAAACACAGGTATGTTGTCATTATGGCCACCTCAGAATGGCATGCCAGGATCCATGGCAGAGGCCTCCTTAGAGGGGGTATACATGACAGTCAGGGTAACACACTAACCACCAGCCTCACTACTAGTCTGCTTGAACTCAGTAGTTTCTCAGCCGTTCCTACTGAAGCCAGCAGTATATTGGCCACTGTACTGGATTAGTGGAGAAACGTCGGTATTGATTTCTGTATTAGCTGGACTAGTTTACATTTCCACCATCGCTGTATAAACATACAGTAGCTTTCCACTTCTAAAAGAATCCAGGTTCCATGAAAGTTGGTGCATAATTTATTAAGAAGGGAGGGGACAGCCCTTGTCTTTTCTGAGTCAGTTTTGGAGGTAGGTAGCTGTGATAATCACACACACACACACACACACACACACACACACACACAAGCTATCACAAGCTAATGTCATCTGGGAAGAGGGAATGTCCATTGAGAAAATGACTCCTCCACCAGATTGGCCCACAGGGAAGCCAGGGTGGCATTACCTTGATTAACTTTTGATGTGGAAGGATCCAGCCCTCTGTGGGTGGTGCTACCCCTAGGCTGGTAGTCTTAAGTTATATAAGAAAGCTGAGCAAGTCATGATTAATAAGCCCCTACACGCAGTGTTCCTCCAGGGACTCTGAGTTCCTGCCTCCAGATTTCTTCCTTTGACTTCCTTCAGGGATGGGCTATATCTGGAATATATAAGACAAATAAACCCTCCTCTGCCTTTGTAGCTTTTGGTCATGGTGTTTAATCACAGACATGGAAAGCTAAGCAGGACAGTAGGTTTCTAGTGAGTACTTTCCCTACCACTTTTCTGGCCTCCATGAGCCCTAAGAGGGCAGAGACTGAATCCCAACTGTGCCAAGCACTCGTCCCCCCGTCTGAATGGTCCCGGATGGATGCTCCCAACTGTGCCAAGCACTCATCCCAGTGTCTGAACGGTCACAGATGCTCTGTCTGTTCTCACCGAGTTAAAGTTGGCTGGAATTCTTTCTTTTGGAAACAACCTTAGATACTGTTTATAAAAAGAGACTTGATGGCTTTCTCTCCTCTTCCTCTCCTCCCCCCACCCCTCATTTTATCTCTCCGGGTCTCCTGTGGGCTCTCACTTTTCCTTCCTTCCTCCGTTTTCCGTGTTACAGAGAAAAAAAGGAATTAAGGACTGGCAGAAGTAGAGGACTTGACTCAAAGTTGCCTGGCAATGGTATAACCTCAGCAATGCTCCTTGTAGGAAACACTGACAAACGGATCGTTCTACCATCTTCTGCCCCATGGGGGTAAGAACATTCCACTCTATCTGGGCTGAATACCATCCATGCCGCTGTTTTTGATGAAGAACTGGAGCTGACATACTGCAGGCAAGCCGTCCGATGCTACAATGATGCAGCTGGACCCAGAATTTAATTTAGGGCTGCTTGGCAAGGAGGCTACTTTATCAAGGCTACAAAGCCGCCTCAGGACATTTATGCTGTACTCCTGGTTCGTAATAACATCTGTTCTTAGGACTGCTGACTGAATCGAGCCCATTAACAAGTAAAATTGGCGGTGCTGTGTGCCATCATGGCTATAGGTAATTTTTAAGACTGGCTTGGCCAGCAGTCAGCTGTGGATGAAGGAGAGGCTCATAGGGTCCTACCAGTTACTGTTGAACAGTTGGTACAACTAACTAACAGCAGCTAACAGATCCCAAGAGACGGAGAGGCATATTATCCGCTTGGGTACCAACCAATGATTCTACCAGTCTTTACTGGATAACGTGAAACTCACAGCCAAAGAGACAGTCAAGGTTAAACTCAGTGGGACAGAAAACAAAGAGTCATGAATACCGAGAGAGATTTGTAGGGAAGAAGTGGGGCTGGCACAGGGGGCAGGAAGATAAGAGAGGGCATGAGTGGGGGTGACCAAAATATATTATATACATGTATGAAATTATCAAAGAATAAAAATTGTTGAGAAAACTAAAGTGGACAGTTCCTGAGGTCTCCAAATGCATGCATATACACATGCACCTATATGTGTACATGTACATCATGTAGACACACACACAATCACACACATACACACAACCACACACACACAGGGGTGACTGGAGAGAAGATCAGGCCACCGACAGATACCTCAGAGAAATGCAGAAAGATCCTATACAATGGACAACATCATAAATATTTATCAACATAAACCTTAAAGATCAGAAAATACTCAAGATGCTGAAACATACCCGATCCAACAGTTCTCAAAGGATAGGGCCGGCTGACTCCTTTGCCACGCATACAGCACCGTCTGGGATAGACAGTTCCAGAAGCAGAGCTGAGCTCAGGCAGTGGAAAAGGGGTCCCAAGTGGGCAGAAGGAGCCAATGTCCCAAGAGAAGGGGTGAGGAAGAGAAGAACCTGGTCCAGGTGAGAGAGATTAGAGCAGTCGAGCTGAAGAAAGTCTCTCTCCTGGTATCCTGACCCAAACTCCCTTCGTTCCTGTCATCCATCTAGTAACAGATAGAAGACCCCGTTTGGAGAAGTAGCTATAAAAGGTCTTTTGACTTGGGGATTCAGTCCAGGTGGGCTTCAGTGAGTTATGTTTTATCTACGTTATTTTTTTTTTAATCGTGGACAGAAGTCACACAGAAAGTTCAGACAGAACCCTCCCTGAGCATACAGAAACTTCAGTTCTACTAAGATCTGTTGGGTGTCCAGGTGTTTTATAGCATTAGTGAATTATTTACGCGTGGCCTTGAGAAAGTCTTGGAGTCCATAATCAAAACAAGATCCCATCTGTACCAAGCCGAGCCAAGCAAGGAGAAGAGTCAGAGAACATGCTTCGGAAACGCGAGCCTGCTTTAGGCAATGCGGAAGTTCTTTTATTCCTAATGCAGAACTTCCATGCGTGTTCACTGGCAATGCCTTGTTATTCTGTCTTCTACTTGGCCTCCCCTGCGGCTGTCTCCAGCCAAAGCAATACTCCTGTGGGCTCCATGGGAAAAGGAACACTATCACTAGTAAACAACGGGTTTGCTTAACAGAGTTGGCCAGTTTTGTATTATTAGCCATCTTGCCTCCCCTAGATATCTGAAATGCTTTCCCATCTGGTCTTCTGGGGTATCCTATGGCCAAGTGACCCCTAACCTTGGCGAAACCAATGTTGCTTTCCCAACCTACGTATGGCATTTAAGACAAAGAGCAAATGGTGCCATGTGATTGATGATTCAAAGACATGTGTAGCCTTGGAAACCGACCATGATGGGCTCAGTCTTCAGCCTTGAATTCCAAACAGTGCCAACAAGCCCACTGATAGACATGCCCATCATTAAATGCTAAGAAACAACCAAGCAAGAGTCGATGGAGAGAAATAGACACTAGAATAACCAAAACTTTACATTATCACTTAATAGGGTGGTTCCAACTAAGGGGCATAACTTATGCTCTGGGCACTATAATAAGATGAAGAATGCCAAATATTGAGGTTTTCAGCACACTGCCCCCCTCCCAGTCTCAAACATTGTGGTGGCAGTGATGTTTGTGGGGCAGGCAGGAGAGGTACATTCTGCTGTGTGATTAAGGGCACTAGGCAAACACTGTCCTCTGTCAGGAGAACAGTGGTCCGCTGTACCTGAGGTGCCACTTCAACACTGGAAAGATCCTGAGATCCCTTGGGGGCTGGAAGTATGCTGGACAGTGTGGGTCCAGGTACATACAACAAAAGCCTTTTAAAGGAGCCATGGTTGTGTTAGAGACTTCCCTTTTGGAGCAAGACCTTCAGACAAGCATGGAAAAGACTATCAGTGTGTGTGTGTGTGTGCGTGTGTGTGTGTGTGTGTGTGTGAGAGAGAGAGAGAGAGAGAGAGAGAGAGAGAGAGAGAGAGAGAGAGAGAGAGATATCCATGGACCATTCCTACATGAGTTAGTTCTATAAGACAGGGCTTAGGCCCTACATCCACCCCCACTGGAGGCTACTGGAGTAAACAGATAATTTACAGGAAAAGTTATAACACTAGTTTAAGGACCACCTAGACCACACACAGGCCCAAGGATGCCCTAATGAACCTGACCAGAATCAGGTTCTGTTTTGAAATTGTGTTGAAGGGTAACATACTAAGCATCTGGACTCAGCAGAATGTCACCTTGCAGAGCCTCACAGACCTGTGAAATGGCCATTTTCCTCTTTGTGACTTAGCTCTGAGAGGTCACTGTGAGCACTCTCTGGGCTGGAATAAGCATTTCTTAAGCTACCCAACACTGAGAGCTGGGCTATGATGCTTTAGACTCCAGGCCTTGTGTAGTGCTTTCTTAAGCCCCAGCCTGACCCCAGCTGTGCTCCACATCAGTATCTTACACTCTTGGCAACTCCCTGTGGGACCCAGGAAGGTAGTTTTCTTTTATAACAGGTAACAGTCCGACCAGGGTTACCCTGGGATTCAGGCAACCGACAGCTCCAAGCAAACCATCGCTCTATCTGCAGTTAAGATGTCAAGAGAGCAGCGTGCTGTGTCTCTGGTTATCTCCTGCTTCCAATTAAAAGGGCTTCAGCCAGATTCCTTCGTGTGGCTCTTGGGCCCCAGCCTTGTAAATGGCACACTTTCAATTATTTATCTAAACAAAGGGGAGCCAGAGGGCAGCTGGCAGCGGCAAACACATGCCCCGTGCACTTGAACTGGACTCGCAGCCTTGGAATTCTTCAGCTTACATGACTTGGCATCGTGGATTAAATTTCCTCTAGGGGAGGGGGAGAAAGGCCCATTAGGGACAAAGCCATAAATTCCATTTCTGAAAGGGAAGACGTGCCAGCGAGGAGCTATACAAACGCCATGCTTGTCCACTGGTGGTGATTTGGTTGCTAGGATGCCGAAATCAAACAGTCTTAACTCTCTGGCAGGGAGGAAGGGCTGCTGAAGCCATTCCAGTTTCGAGCTGTCTCTCCCATCAGAGGACACATAACATTCTATGTCCCCCGTGAAACAACAAATTCCCTTGCAAAGGGACAGAGACCTCCAAACAGTTCTGCAAAGGCAGCAAAACGAGAGGCTGTCTCATACAGACCGGCTCCAGGTTCCTTCAGGCTAATGCCCTGCCCTGCTTTCCCTCTCTGTAGGAAATGGGTTGTGCCTATTTCCTTGAGGGATCAGCTTATGGCGAAGCGGTGACACCATCCCCCCAGCTGTCGGTACAGATGGTAGCAGTGACATGGTAAATCTGAACAGCATGGATGGAAATTGAATTCCCACACGCACACCATCAAGTGTCACTGGCAGTAAGGGCACCAGAAAGAAAACCTGGAAGTCAGGGTACCTGGGGAGAAGGTACTAGAGAACTAGTGTTGTTCTTCCCTGAGTGAGGGCTATGAGCTCACTCTCGCTGTCAGTACACCAGGCCACAGGATAATGCCGTGGAAGGGCATTCCAGCAGGAAACCGAGGTTTGTAGAGGTTGAGCACCTTGGCCAGCTCAGGTAACCAGCAATGGGATGACTGGATTGGAATTATGCCCAGGTATCTGACTCCAAAGCCTGGGTTCCTGATTACCCTACAACGCAAACCTTCTATGCTGGCACCGACATCTGGACATGATTCTGCTGCCTTCCACCATCTCTGCTGCTGGCTGTCTCAGTACAGACCTTAAAATCTCCCTCCCTCACCTTCTCAGAGCCTCTTCATTGATCTTCCTGCCGCCAGGCTTAGTCTCTACTTTGTCAAGTGCAAACATTTTGCGCGCGCGCGCGCGCGCACACACACACACACACACACACACACACACACACACCCTACGCAATACGATCTTTCCGCTCCAATTGTCCAAAAGTCACATCCGAATCTCTTGCTGAGTGGAAGTGGCCCACTCCACTCTTTCGGGCTTTTCTCCACCATCCTTTGCTTTGATGCAGTCACATCAACTACCCCAACGATAGCTCCCTATTGGCGGGAAGGCCTCATCCCCACCCCCTACTGTCTATTTGCTGGTCCAAGCCAGAGATGCCCTCTGTAAAAAACATTTTCTCTTTCCTCCTTCAGACATCTTTGGTTGACACACTCATCTGCTCATGCAGGCCATAGGCTTTTAGAAGGCATGAGTCTCTTTGTGTTCATCTCGACATCTTCCTCCAGACCTGGCAGAAGTAAGTACTAAACATATCTTAGACACCCAAGCCCTCTCCTGTCTGACTAAGCAAGATCCCACGGGTGGAAAAAAAATTACCAAGATCATTGAGTTTTTGACAACGAAATATATATGTGTAGGACCTTGTTGTAACCGACCTAAATAATTCCATACTAGAATTCTTGGCTTTTATGTATTTCTGGACTAATTCCAAGAAACTAGATTTAAGTAATTAGATTCTAGCTCTATGCGTGTTTTCTTGATTTTGTAATCTAGTTTTATTCCACTCAAAAGTATTTTCCTCAGCAGAACTCAGCCGTTATTGATAGCAGTATCTGACCCGAGAATATCTACTTTTTTCTTAGCCTGAAAACAATTTTCGTAATTACGGGTTTTACTATTCCTTTCCTCACTTACTTAAAGACTGGGAGCCTCAATTATGCTGATTAGCAAATTAAAGCAGGCCTGTTTTAGAAGTACCCTTGGGCAAACTCCAGGGAGGGTTCTCTCCACTGACAACCTGCTGGTGGCTAAACCCTCCTGCCCCTCCAGTCCCTCCTCCCACTCTGCTGTCTTCTTTTGTTCTCTAAGCCATGAAAAACTGTGGCATCCTCCCCCTCTTACACCGCTACAGCACTTGCTGTCTGTGGCATTGTGGCTGTGTAAAAGTTATGTAGCAAATCACAGCAGAAAGGTCACAGTTAGGGAAGTGAAGTTCTGGGCTCCCTGCTTGCTGTAGCAGGAATGCCTCCTGGGACACTGGGAGGCCTACTCACTTCTCCTCTGGGTCATTTCTTCATTGCAGAACGAGAGGGCTACATTGGCGGAGTGAGAGCCGCTCTGCATTCTGCCAGCTCTCGATGTTGTATGAAAAATGCCAGATTATCCTGATAATGCCTGGCAGCTGGCCAGCAGGATGGAAGGAGAAGTGGGAAAGCAGAGAACTCTGGGACACGTTCAAACTCCCCGCAGCTGAAAACAATGGCTTGGCGGCTAGGGCCCTCTTCATTTTCCGAGGGTTCCACATGACGACATCTTCAAACTAAACATGAAACCCAGAGATAGCCCCTAAGGATAAGCGGGGCTCTTGCTGGGCCTGATGCCACGCGCTGGATTAGCTATGCGATCAAGCGTTTATCCTAAACTTGAGTGATCACAATGGCCTACAAGACACAGAACCACACTCACAGGAAAAACTGCTTCGACATTCCTTTCGGTCACGACCAAGGAGTGTGAGCACAGGCATCCTGCTTTAGATTAGCCACTGTGCACCCGTCCCTGAACGTGAAAAAAGAGACACACGAATCTGGTTTGGCAAGAGAAAGGGGGACTCGGAGAACCAGCACTTTTCTTACTATCTTACCCCATTTCATATCTCCTAAACTAATTAATAAAGGAATGCTAAGATGAAAACAAAAGAGTCATTCATAGTAAAAGAGAAATACTAGTAGAAATTTGGGCCGAAGAGACCTTCAGCTGCAGAGCACTAGGCTTAAGGCGAACTCTCCTGGATACCCAAGCCCCCAAAGGGAGAGGAATCCATTTCCATGCAGGTTTACCTATGAGTTGAGACATTATTTTTTTAAAAAAAAAAAAAAAAAAAAAAAAACAAACCAAAAAGCATGTTTACCAGTGTGAATCCTAATACAAGACAGGGGGCAAAGTGAGATTAGGATATAATTCAAGGGGGGGTTGCTTGCACAGAGACTAAACTGTAAGTGCTTGGGTTGCGGGTAGTGGTGTAGAGGAATGGCGAGCGAGGTCAAAGGCAAACCCTTGGAGCCAGGCACAGCAGAAATATGAAGATTGAATGGCATTCACTTCCAAAAATTCTTGTCCACCAAGGAACCTCAGACTATGATCTTACTGTGAAATGAGGTCTCTTGAAGAGGTAAATAAGGGCTGAGGTGAGATCATTCTAAATCTAATAACCGTGTTTGAATGAGAGACCGGAAGGTGGAAAGAAGGTAGACATGTAAACATGGCGGCAGAGACGGAAGTGAGTTACCGACGTGTCAGAAACACTAGGGATTGTTGCACCAGCAGCAGCAAGTGAGGGGAGGTAAAGGAGAGTCCCTCCCTCAAGGTCTCCAGGAGGACTTAACCTTCCTGACATCCGGATCTCAGCTGTCTGGTCTCCCAGAGTGCAACCGTGTCCATGTCTGATGTCCTAAGTCGCTTAGTCCATGGCTGCTGCTCATGAAACTCAAGAAAACTAAGATACCCCCCCCACACACACAACACTTCCTAAAAAGGTAAAGAGGAAGAGACAGCAACCCCAGCGTGAGAGCACGTGGTGAGTTGCCAACTTTCGCTGGAGCAGTGACCTTCAATGAAAGAGCCATACACACGCATACAGAGTCAGTAAGCATCAACCCTTTGCCCTTCAAGATGGCTAGGCATCTTGAGGCAGTTCCCATGACAGGCAGACTGATGATCCAACTTATAGTCATCACCTCTGAGAAGGGGAAGCTGGGAACCACCAACCTACATCTTTGCTGTCAGTAAAGTGGTTATTACTGCCACAGATACAAGCAAAAGTTAGCATAATCCAGTCTCCCAAGTCAGGTCCACTCCTCCTCGACTCCTTTTTAATTGAGGTTTGCTCAATTCAAGCCTGGGGGGGGGTGGTGTGTGTGTGTGTGTGTGTGTGTGTGTGTGTGTGTGTGTGCATACGTGCACATGCGCAGGCAGCCTTCACTGTGGCATTTACTGGAATTTCTGATTCCAGAACCCGCATCCTTAGACTGACCTCCTACTCCAGTCCAAGTCCATTTTCCAGTGACCCCAGGAAATCATCACCAAGGGATCTCAGAAACCGTTCAAAGTCAAAACATCTGAAAAGGAGCCATCTGTGTTTTTCCAAAACCAACATCTTCCGAGTTTGCTCGTCTTGTTTCTCTAAACTGTCTTGGCTTACATCCCGATTCACTCACTGTTTCTGAATGTCAAGGCCTGTCAGCAGCCATATGCTTCTCCCTGCTTCTATTTCTGTCTGACCAGCCTTGCTCATAGCCAGGCCATAGCCACATTCACCTGAATAACGGCCAGTGAGCTCTAGTGATGGCCACGGTCCTGGTCCCACCTCACTGTGGCCAAGGCCATCCTCTTGTTCCTGTTTCCTCTGTGGCCCTGCCTCATGTCCTCTGTATGAGCCCTAACTCCCTCCCTGGTTTCTGAGGATCTTTATATTCCAATTCCATGCTACCTGTCCACGTATTTATCCATGTATGTCAATGTGAACGGCCTGTGAGCACACTACAGTCATTTCAGATCCATTCGTCATGTGATGCAGCTCCCTGGACTTCAGAGACCAGGGTCTACCACAAATCCAACCGCACCGAATGAATGCACTCTTACCATTATATATGTGTAGCCAGAATTTCCCTTGTGATACTACTGGTTATCAAACCCTTAGGTCTTTCTTTATAAGACTAATTCAGGGTAAAAAGGTTGTAGTGATGAGTGTTTCTGTGGGACAAAGAAACATTACAGTACCATGACAAGAACTTGGGCACTGAGGCACCAGCCCTGGCTAGAATCCCACCACTGAGGACACACTGGGATTGAGACACTTCAAGGAAGGTTGCTTACCACAGAGACTATTTTACTAATCTGTGGAAACAGAGAGTGACAAGACATCCAAGAGACAAAACCCCCCAAGGACCACATCTCTCTTACAGACCCAATTCTTCCAGATATAATGAAGTCAAAATTTAAATTACAGGTGGCCCAGATCGGAGCAGTGGCCTGCTGGAAGACACCAAACAATCATTTTCATGATTTGCTTTGTTTGCTTCAGGTCTGGGGACAAGCAGAAACAAACTTCCAAAGCATAGGTTTTATTTTTTTTATGAATTAAACTAGAATCGGTATTTCTGTAATGCACAAATTGTCCTATGTTTTCTATTACAGACTGTCCACAACAGATACGGACGGTTACATGATTTCCATATGTGTCGGTTTGGTCTACTACCTCTTGTAGATGGCCTAGCCATTAAAGTCAAAATCCAACCTGAAGGATTTCTCTAGGAAGAATCAAATAGGGATGAAAATCAAGTGCTTATATGTTGTGGCCGGGAAGGACAATTATCTATCTGTTCTAGGATGTTAGAGGGGCCACCTATACGTCAATTGCTACCATCAGCAGGTGAAATAAGATCCCAGCAATGCTATCTTTATTCTTACAGTGCATTCATAGACTTGGGACCAATACTAATGAAAGGCTAACATTTCTATTTTGAATGTAATTAATACCAGGAGACAGGATAAAAAGGCAAAACAGAGAATTTTTTTCCTTAACCAGAAATTCTCATAAGCACACACTGAAGCAATGAGCTTTTGGACTCATTTTGAAGCTAGCACATTTCCGAAGCTCACAGCAGCACACGGCACGAGACAGAGGCTTCAGCGCTCAGTGGAAATGGGTCATTCATATGGGAAGGAATGAAAAGCAATCATATCACAGTGCTTTTTATTATTTTCCCTGGATCCAGGTAGATTCTTCTGTCTAAAAAGTACTTTTAGATGAGATTAATTGGTTGACTGAATACAATTTCTTTTGGGAGAGACACGGAGTAATAATTAAAGCAAGCCATCATGTTCTCAAAGGGATGGGGTGAGGGTGGTTTAAGGGGAAGGCTGGGAGAGAAAAAGATTGCAGCTCTTGGACCAGGATGCTAGGGCTGTCAGAGGCAGGAAGCTAACCAAGAAGCCAGCGGCATCCACAGTCCAGGCCAGGGTGATGCAGGGAGAGCCAATTCTGAAATATGAGTCCTCGTTACTGTAGAATCCAAATGCTGCTGACACTGAGAAGCCCAGCATGGCAAGCATCCTTTTCTTTAACCTTGAAAGACACTGGAGTCTGCTTTGTAGGACCAACTGCTACTGCTCTACAAAAGCTGGTGAATGCTGGACTGGCTCCCTGTTTGCACAGTGGATGAGCTCTCAGTGGGTGGCAGTTTGGGGGGTTCCACTTCATCTTGCTGCATGTACTGTGGAGGACACTATGGTGTCTCATTAGCTCTCAGGCCACCTTTGATGATAAGATGAACCACGAGTGTGCCTAATAGGTTTTGTAAGTTGCCAATGAGTGGTTGATTTTCACTGAAGTTCTAAAGTCATTCTTTCGATCTTTCATAGGTCATTATATCACAAGAAATATGTGTATACACACACACATATGCAGGGATGTAAAAGAGATTGACCAACAGTGTCTTCTGCTTTATTTTGAGACAGTGTGCTCACTTTGTACCCCTCGTTGGCCTGGTGGTGCTTACTATATAGATAAGGCTGGCCTCACACGCGTAGAGATCTGCCTGCTTCTTCCTTCCTCGGACTGGGATTAAAGCTAAGAGAGTCTCAGAAAGCTTTTACGTATAGAACATGACTTTGTGGGCACCCAGAATGGGCCTGTGACTCCTCCTAGGAGAATGCTGTTGAAGATGTCAACTTTGTCCCTTCTCTGTGACTAATGTCACAAGAGTGCTTTACTGCACCCCCAGGACTTTCTACCTGGCAGCTGAGACCCTGATTGCAGTTGGCTGTTTTTGTTTTGCTCTTTTGGCTCTTTGGAACCACCCAGCTCCCAAATAAATCACACACGGAGACTTTTTCTTGCTTATGAAGGCCCGGTCTTAGCTTGGCTTGTTTCCTGCCAGCTTTTCTTAACTTAAATTATCCTGTCTACCTTTTGCCTTTAGGTTTTTTCCTTTTCCTATGTCTATTTATCCTTTCCGTCTTATTTTATGTCTGGCTGTGTGACTGACCCCTGGAGTCCTCCTCTCTCCTTCTGCTCCTCATCTTTCTCTTCCCAGATTAGATAGCTCCTCCTTTTTATTTACTCTGCCTGTCAGCTCCACCTGTCCTTTCTCCTGCCTTGCTATTGGCTGTTCAGCTCTTTACTAGACCCATCAGGGTCTAGCAACACAGTTTCACAGAGTTAAACAAATGCAACCTAAAAGAACGCGTCACATGTTTGCATCATTAAACGAATGTTCCATAGCATAAACGAGTATAACACACCTTTAACTAATGCTCCACAACATCTGATGATAGTTTTGATGTTTCTATATTCACCGTTTGTATAGGTGCAGGCCATGCAAACTGTGTACCAACTGACACTGGCTGACAGCAATTGCATAGATATTGAAATGCAAAAGACTTCATGTCTGAGAAGTGACGACAGCTAAGAATAAAGATAAACATCAAGGTTTAGTTCTAGGGAACTTGACCTTTTTATAGCTCCTTGAGGCACAGCTACCCTTCCTCAGCGCAGCATAGTACAGAAGCCCTTCCTCGTCTACGAGAGGACCCCATCCTTGAAAGGATCCACCCACGACTGGGCCAGAGCAATGGAACTGATTAGGAGTTTTGATATAAGAGACTGGTGTCACCCATCAACCATGGAGAACAAAGATAAGCACTGGGTGGCTGGATGGGTCAGGTAGAGAAGAAAGGCAGAATGGAATAGACCCATACAGAAGCCACAAGAAGGCAGGTGATTGGGATGGCCCTCTGTATGCTGTGCAAATGTTTTATTACCATTGGTTAATAAAGAGGATGCTTTGGCCTACGGAAGGGCAGAATACAGGTAGGCGGGAAATCCGAGCAGAGGAAAAAGGAGAAGGCAGAGTTGGGGAGATGCCAGCAGCTGCTGGAGGAGTAAGATGGCAGAGTATTACCGGTAAGCCAGGGGGCACATGGCGATACATAGATGACTAGAAATGGGTTAATTTATATGTAGAGTTAGCCAGTAAGAAGCCCGAGCCGTAGGTCACACAGTTTGCAATTAAGATTAAGCCTCAGAGTGGCTATTTGGGATCTGGGGGCTGAGAGAGAAACCTCTAGTTACAGGCAGGTATTTAAGGAGACACAAAATTTTATCTTAGCTCTTGATTCTGGCTCCCACGAGGCCCGCGTGTACATTTTCTGTCTTTGGGTTTAGTGATTACTTTGAAGCCTCCCGGTAAACCCCCATTTTCACCCAAGGGAAGAATACTGGATTATACTGTAGGAACAAGAGACAGCTGTGGGAGCTGGAACCCTTCCAACTTCATCGCTCAGAAGGACAGAACTCAGGGGCACCCTGGGCTTGTTCATATAATCATGGCAGATCTAGCACAGGTAAACAAGAGCCCTGAGCCCCTCAGCCCACAGCGGAGTTGCCCTCACCCAGAAACTTGCCAGAACTCTGTTCATGGAAACACCGTACTTTTTGAGGTGAGTTCAAGTTGGTCTGTGGGGGAAGGAAAAGTCTGTATTATTGAGAAATAATAGCCCTGGATGGCGGAGGGAAAGCTACCTCAGAGTTCACAGGAGATAAAGGCTGAGAACACAGGCAGCCATTTCTTCACTTCTGCCCATACCTCATCCCACAGACAGAGCCAAGAGGCAGAGCTTTCAGGGCTTAGGGCTTTCCCAGATGAAAACCACTCTCCCCTTTGTGAGAGGAGTTTCAGGGGAAAAAAAGGTTAAAGAGGAGGAAGACAAGAATGAGGAGATGGCTCAGATGGTGAAGTGATTGCCACACAGATGGAAGGCTCTAAGTTTGATCCCCAGAACTCACATAACAAGCCCAATGCCGTGGCGTACTTGCAATACCAGGACTGGAAAGATAGGAGGAGATGCTGGCCTCAAGGGCTAGCCAGCCTAATCTAATGCGTCTCAGGTCTCATGGAGAGATGCTCTCCAAACAAGGGTGACATCTCCCAAGGAACAGCACTCAAGGTTGACCTTACACATATGTGCATATTTCTGCGCACATACACAGAAAAAGAGAAGGAACATAGAAGGATCCTTCTATGGAGAATAGCTGTGATGGAGTAGCAGAAGGGTTAGCACGATATAGGAACGGCATGGGTATAGGGATAGGACCCTTGGAATGGAGAAAAGAGGGACATGTAGGCACACAGACCTTTTCTGCCTGACTGTCTAGAAAATTCCACACTCCAGCCATCTCCTTTCTTAGTGATTTTATTCTAAGGCTGCCAAGATCTAATGTTATCAGGTTACTTGACATTACAGCCAGGTGTGCCATCTGGGGGATGGCAGAGAGAGGTGCCCAATGGTCACTTCCATTGCACATCTGCTGGGTAGACTGGGAACTTCTGAGGGCAGAGAAAGTCCATGAGCTTGGGAGGCACAGGAAAGCTACCTCCTGGTTGCTCTTTAAATGGACAAAGGCCATGTTTAGAGAGGGGAGGAGTAGAGGCTTGAGAGGATCCACATGGGAGAGTCTTGTCGACAGCAGATCAGAAAAACCCATTTACAGATGGAGGGCACTGGGGAAATGGGGCTGTTAGATGAAGGGCTTGTGTCAAAAGCATGAGGATCTAAGTCGGATCTCCAGAACCCATGCAAATCTGAGTCTCAGGGCTGGAAACATTTGACACTTCTGCAAATCCCGGATTCCTCTTGTCATATCACCCACTTCCCAGGAAGCAGGGAGAGGGAAGAGGGAAGCGACAATGTGTTCAGTCCATCAAAGACTGGCTCCTGGGGTGGGGCTGGGGGCAATAGGAGCCTCGCTGGGCTGTGCCTTGGCCTGTGAGAGACACCGATACCCAAGAACAGAGCAAGGATACCCAAGAACAGAGCAAGCACAGCGGTAGCAGCCCTCCTACAGGAGCCATGGCTCTGTGATCCTGTCCTGCAAACACTCACATGCCACACTGCTTGCCTATAAAATATTTATAAGATTAATACAAGAGCTCTTTCAAGCAGGGAGTGATCCTGCATCTTTTAGAACAACATTGGACTTAATCTTGAATGGCTATGCATCCGAGAGAATGGAATTAAGGCCCGCAGTTGCTTATATGCTATACCAGCCCCAATTCCCAGTGGAATTTACTATGTGCTAATAAATACACTTATAAGACCCTAGGAGATAGACAGTCTCCCTGATAATGAAGATAGACAGGTAGTGGGGCCATGGCCGGGTAATAAAGGAGGCAAATTTCCTTTTCTGATTTTTTTCTTTTTTCTTTTAAAAATAATCTTATTTTACATGCCAATCTCAGTTCCCTCTCCCTCCTGTTCTCTCATTCTTCCCATTTTCTCCCCACCCCACCCCTATCCGTTCCTCAGAGAGGGTGAGACCTCCCATGGGAAGTAAGCATAGTTTGTCATATCTCCTGTGACAGGACCAAGGCTGAGCAAGGTATCCCTCCTTAGGGAAATGGGCTTCAAAGAGCCAGTTCATGCTGGTTCCTCAGCTGTCAGCCCAGGGTCAGTGAACTCCCATTAGCTCGAGTCAGTTCTTCTGTGGCTATCCCCATCATGGTCGTGACCCCTTTGCTCATAATGTTGCTCCTTCCTCTCTATGGCTGGACTCCAGGGGTTTGGCCCAGGGCTTAGCTGTGGATCTCTGCATCTGCTTCCATCAGTTACTGGATGCAGGTTCTATGAGGACAATTACAGTAGTCATCTATCTGATTACAGGGGAAGGACAGTTTCTTTACACTCTCTACTATTGCTTAGATTCCTAGCTGGGGTCATCCTTTTGGTTTCCTGGGAGTTTCCCTAGTGTCTGGTTTCTTGTTAACCTCACAACGACTGCCTCTCTCAAGGAATCTCTTTCCTTGTTCTCCCTCTATGTCCTTTACCCAACTCGATCTTCTTGATCCTTCATATTCCCTTCCCCACTCCCCTACCATCCTCCCCCATTCTCCCATGCTGCCAATTTACTAAGGAGATCTTCCAGGTGTGGGGTGGGAGGACTCTCTTAGGGTTCTCTTTGTTTCCTGTCTTCTCTGGGGTTGTGGACTGTCAAAGTTTCAAGATGGCTAGTTTCTTCCTCACCCTCCTGACTTAGAAAAAAAAGCCTGGCAGCTTTAAACAAAGGACTTTTGCTTTTGCTTCTAGCCAGCAGGCCCTTCTAATGGACTGGTCCAATAAGTTCAAGGCCTGCTCAGGACAGTTCTGGGCCAATCAACCATCCTGTCTTTCTTCAAACTGACTGATCCTAAATTAGGAGAGGAAGATCCATCAGAGACTTTGAAAGCCTCAGTCCTGGAGAAGAGGTTGGACTTCTCAGCTTCTTGAGACCCCCTTAGCTTCCCTGTACTTTGTAGAAGGTTTTTTTCTCTGTATGTCTGTGGCATGCATGTCTTTCCTCACCCCCATAAACACTTTTCTGCAGCCTTTGCTTCTGTCTGCTATGGTTTGCACTGGAGGATTTTCCTACCTTTTAATTCTTTAACTGGCAGAGAAAATGAACCCATTGGAGACCCCTAGACTGTATCATGTGGACTTCACAGAGGTCCCCTGCTAGCCTTGTTAGTCAACCTGGGGCCTTCCCAGGTGAGAAGACTCAGGGAAGTCATCTGTCTGCCTTGATCCATCACTCTGTTTTCTTGCCATTTGGTCTTCTGCATAGACAATGTTAGGAACCTCACAGCTCACACGGCTCAGAACGGCACAGCTAACATTTGCAGTTAGCTCAAGCTCTGAGCTTGGAGCCCTTGTGTCTAAGGGTGGCTGCTGGCTAGGACCTAAGTTTCTGTGGAATACAGATGCCCAATAGGAATTCTGTATTCAAACATATTTTCCTCTTCTGCGTTTTCTTTAAATTTCTAATGTTTTTTTAAAGGCTACAACTCTGAGTGGCAATTACTGATTTTAAAAAGCCTGCCAGGACAAAGAATGCCTTTTACTAAGACACACCAGGGGCCAGTCATGAGCTTCAGCAGATAATATAGTTGTTATACTGGCTAACTACATTGCCTTATCATATGTCAACTTAACACAAGCTAGAGTCATCAGAGAGGAAGGAGGCTAGATTGAGAAAGTCCCTCCATAACATCAGGGTATAGGCAAGCCTGGAGGGCAGTATTTCTCAACCTTCTTAGGGCTGAAATCTTTTAATATAGTTCCTCATGTTGTGCTGACCCCAACCATATTTTCGTTGCTGCTTCATAACTGTAATTTTGCTACTGTTATGAATCATAATGTAAATATCTGATATGTAGGATATCTGATATGTGACCCCTATGAAAGGGTCATTTGACCCCCAAAGGGGTCACGACTTACAGATTGAGAACCATTGCTTTAGGACATTTTCTTAATTGATGAATGATGAGTGGGGGGGGGGAGACCCAGCTCATTGTGGATGGTGCCATCCCTAAACTGGGGGCCCTGGGTTCCATAAGAAAACAGATTGAGCAAGCCATGAGAAGCAAACCAATAACCAGGAGCCCTCCATGGCCTCTGAATCAGTCCCTGCATCCAGTTTCCTGCCCTGTTGGAGTTCCTGTCCTGATGTCCTTCAGTGATGAACAGTGTGTTACTCAGGGCTCTCTAGAGAAACAGAAATGAAAGAATGAATCTATATATAGGAAGAGAATTTATTAGAGTAGCTTATAGGCTATGTCCAGCTAGTACAACAATGGCTGTCTACCAATGGAAAGTCTAACAATCCAGTAGTTATCCAGTCCACAAACCTGGGTGCCTCAACTGGCCCTTAGCACATGGAAGAATCCTGAAGAAATAGGTTATAATGCCACTGAAGGGATGAATTTGCCAGTGACAGTGAGGGCAAGCAGGCAGAGAGAGCCGACTGTCCCTTGTATAGGCTGTCACCAGAAGGTGTGGCCCGACTAATAGTGGATCTTTCCACCTGCAAAGGTCTGGATTAAGGTATATCTTTTCACTTCAGCAGATCCAGACAAAAAGTGGGTCTGCCTACTTAAATGATTTAATTAAGAAAAACCCCTCACACGTATACTTTGTGTTTTAGTTGATTTCAGATGTAGTCGAAGACCCATGTGGAAGTGCGAGCTAAATAAACCCTTCCCTCCCTGCTTGTGTTTGATCATGGTGTTTCATCACAACAACAGAAACCCTGACTAACTGCCATTGCTTAGGTTTTCCCAGCAGCCACCAATGCATCTCCACCATTACTGCGTTCCTGCCACCAATGCATCTCCACCATTACTGCATTCCTGCTACTAATGCATCTCCACCATTACTGCATTCCTGCCACCAATGCATCTCCACCATTACTGCATTCCTGCTACAAATGCATCTCCACCATTACTGCATTCCTGCCACCAATGCATCTCCACCATTACTGCATTCCTGCTACCAATGCATCTCCACCATTACTGCGTTCCTGCCACCAATGCATCTCCACCATTACTGCATTCCTCCCACCAATGCATCGCCACCATTACTGCGTTCCTCCCACCAATGCATCTCCACCATTACTGCGTTCTGTCACCACTGCATCTCCACAACTACTGCATTCCTGATCCTAGTTTGGTTGGCGCCTGGAATGCCATGACTGGGCTCAGCTCAGACATGCACTGTTGCATTCTTCTGTTGGAAAAACTAAGAGGCAGGGAGTTCTCACTTGTATTTTACATTTTAAACTCATGTCTGTTGGGCTATCTCCAAAGATGACACAAGGTCCTATAGATAATTAATAAAACACAAGAGAAGAAGAGTAAGACACAGAGATGCAAGAAGGAAGGTGGCCAAGAGGGAATGTGAAGAGAGAGAGAGAGAGAGAGAGAGAGAGAGAGAGAGAGAGAGAGAGAGAGGAAGGAAGAGAGAGGAAGAGAGAGAGAGAGAGCAAACACCCACATGTGATTGGAAAGTCACAGTCCACAGCTGTCTATGATGAATCCCACACTGGTGCCGACACTGCCATTCCATAAATAAGGGCTTCGTTTTATTTGAATCAAATTACTCAGGAATAAATACAGCATATTTAAATACTCAAACAGCATTTACGTACTCAGTGCCTACTGGCAAGTGCAAGTTCATTAAACACAGCATGCACGGGAAGCAGGGCCTGCTGCTCCTAAGAACCGCCCAGACCTGCAATTCACCTATACAGCCTGCCACAAGTGTGCACACAATGGCTTTTGGCTAGTACTGGCTATTAAGATGCTCCAGTGCCCATACTTTCTCAGAGAACCTCTGATCTAGCTCTTGGTACCACCAATTCATACCACCTCTGCACAGCCATCCATTCGGATAGTTGGCACAAGCCCTTCTCAAAGACCTTGTTTCAGGTGTGATTGAGGAGAACAAGGCCAAGGTAATGTGTATCTGGGGAAGAGCTGGTTTGTTTCCATTCTTTTTCTAATTAACTTTGCAGAACACAATTGCCCTTATTCATAGAAGCCATAGGGGAAGGGGAAGAGGTCAAAGATTTTCTTCTCCAAAGAGGCCTCTACTTGTCTCTCTGCTGCTAGGAATGCCAATATCTCCAACTCTTCATTAAGGGAGGAGGATTAAGAAAAGAGCCAGTGCAAGTGAGAAAGACCAGCGGGTATGAGCCGCCAGTGTTTGATGTTGCAAAGGTGCCTCCCTTGGCGCCCAGGGGATGGATATTAGTTGTTAACATTCCACAGACGGGGGCAGCATGATCTGTGCTGAAAAGAGGGGGTGTTAGCGCATTTTATCTTGTTTACCCTTCTGTTCTGACTCACTATCAGGATCTGTTTCTTGTCCTAAGAAATAATTTGGCTCACTACTGTGACCACCCTGACTTGCAAGTTAAACTTCTGCTTAATTGGTACTCACATTCTGACCTGGTTTCTTGTCCTCAAGACGCCGTGGGGGCCGGTCCCCACAGCCCTTCAGTAAAGGTTACAACAAACTGTGTAGAAGTGTGAGATACACTGCACAGTGACCAGGACATTTCAGCAAACACGGAAATTGCATTGGTGAGGGTCTGCCATGGCAACCTATACTACTGCATATGAGTCTCTATCAAAGCCTGACATTCTCATGCCTCTTCCTTGGCACTATATACCCTTCTTTCAAACCAATTCCAAGCGCAGGCTCAGGTCTCATCCCCAGATGTCCGCTCCTCACCATCTAGAGAGACTCTTCTTCCTGGGTCTTTGTCACTTTCCTCTTATCTCTTCCACATGGGGTCTAACCCCAGACCAATGTGATCTTGGAGGTCCCTGAAGTGGTTGGCATAGATCCAGAGCAAAAGCTGCAATGGTTAGGGTTAATCATAAGCTTGACAGTCTCTAGATCTGCCCGAGACAAAGGCCTCTGAGCTGCTCTCGGGAGACTATCCTCATTACTTAGCGGACACGGGAAGATCCGTCCTCATTTGGGGCAGAACTATTTAGGGGGTTCTAGATTGACTGCACATGTGGACAGCAACAGCCTGCCTTGCTGACTTCTCCCAGCTACAGCTGCAACGCTTGCTGCTCCCACTGGCCCAGCCTCCCTGCCGTGATGAACAGTACCTTGAAGTAAGAAGTAAACATAAACTCCTCCTCCTTCCTGAAGGTCCTTTTGTTTGGACATTTTGCCTATCAATAGGGAAAGAAATGAGGGCAGAAGTGGATGAAATAAGAGCAAGAAGAAAATCAAGGGAGAGGCCATGACATTGCAGACTAACAGACTAATTTTACGAGCTGCTCATTAATCCACGATGAGGTTACCTCCTTAAAAGCTACCACAAAAGAAAAATATTGTAAGTCAAAAACACATAAAATACATGTAATCTCATCTGTAGAACACAAAGATGCAAGGAGCTCAGAGGATTTCCAGGAAGCCTAAGGCTGATCGTACCATCTTGCATGGATTAGCCTGGCTTATAGTTGTTTAGGTGAAAGCCCTACTGGCATCCATATATACCCCCAAAGTCTGGGATATTTGGCAACTCCAGACCCCACCCTCGGCACCCTAGAGCAGCACTCCCCTAGAGCTGCCCTTTCCGAGGCCTACCCTCAGTGCGCCAAGTGGCAGCCCCTCCCCTGGAGCTGCCCTCTTCAAACTCCACCCCTGTGAAAACCTGTCAAAAGGCAGCCCCTCCTTGGGGCTGCTCAAGACCACGCCTATAGGCTATTTACAACCCGGTAGTCTTATTTGCCATGTGATACCTCCCATACCCTCTTGAGTATCACCCAGGAATGCTTCGCTCAGATTAAACCTGAATTTATTAATTCGGTTTGATTAGCTTATCACATCAGCAGCGGCGGATTTTCGGTAACCAGGGATTCAAAACTTAACAATAATATAGCACTCTGCATCTGCTATGACTTATTGAATTCTAGACTGAAACAAAAAGCCAGAAATTATAGTGCGGCACCTTTCTGTGTCGTCGTAAGGGTGAAAAATTCAAAGTACAGCCACTATTAGCAGAGTAGGTGGGTGGACTAAGCCTCTGGATACTCAGCATCTCTGGATGCTGGGCTTCCTGCATGAACCAGAGAAAAACGCGCCCGACTGCAACACACCACTTTCAACAGTCATTGTTTGAGGACAAAACAAAATCCAAGAGTTCTCATCTGGGTATGGATTTGTTTAGACGTCCTAGGAGGAAGAGAATGCGATAGCACAGACAATCCTTTTTAACCGGCTCCAATTTTCCCTCAAAAGCTGAGCTGTGGTGACAGTGGCCTGTCACCACCCAGCAGTGTGCAGGATTTATAGCCAAGGACCTGACTCTTCCTTTCAAAAGTTTCAGTAGTCTCAAGGACTTAGAGTTTGTCAGTAACTCAACGGAATCTGACAGTTGACTTTGTCTGTTTCCCCAGCATCCATCCCTATAGTCACTTGTTGAGTGCGTACGCTGGTGTAGGCATTCTGGGAGGTACTGGCTGCTATCAAGCCCGTCCCTAGAGCTTGTTGTTAGGACTGGAGGATGAGTCTAAGTCTTATTCCCAGTACTGAAAGTACATGTGTAAAAGGAACTGTGGCCAAATGTTAATGCTGGAGTAGGCGAAAAATATGACTAACCTCCTCGTGCTATTCAATTCTTTTAGACAGCAATTTATGAGAAATGTCTTAAAGTTTGATTATCCCTTGGATCCAGGGAATTCCAACATCTGTGAATTTATTACAACAAAATGACAACAATACATACATTAAGACTATTTTGAACTATCATCAAAAATTTAAAAAGGAAATAATACCCAACTATTCATTCAGCATTGCTAAAAAGGGACTATAAGCCATAAAATGAGGAGCTGGGTGATCTGAACGGTACAGTGTGATAGTATAGATATAGTATGAAATGAATTGTAAGGTGGGAGTAACAGCCTAAACAAATTACCTTATAACCTCATTTGAGATCTAGAAAACCTTCCAATCTAAGTGTTAATGTTATCTTTGTAGGACAGCATATGATCTTTTTTTTTAGTTGTGAAAAAATGGTTTTAAAAATTCTGTAAACTAGCATGTAATATTCTCACTTGAGAGAAAAAACAGTTCTTTAAAACTGAGAGGGGTTTTTCTTAACATGCATTATTTATTGATTTGTTTATTGTGGCTGATAACATCAGAGAAACAAGAACACAAGCATCTTCCCCAGCAAAGCTGAGGTGAAGGGTGATGCTCAAACTCGGTACCAGGGAGATTCTGTCTGTGAGTGACTGCACTTCTATTGCCCCCCAGGTCGTTTGTGTTCAAGCCCATCTCTTAGTCTCCTCCCTAATATCAACAACTTCATACAGCTTAGTCATCATCTTTCCATTGGTCCCTAGAGCTTTGTTTTCAGCCTTCTTCCTGAGTACAAAGAGTTTACCCACAGTTCGCTGCTAAGGCCCAGTCATTTGTGTTTGAGATGAATTCACCACTAAGAAGGAAAAGACCTTGCAGCACTGGTGTGGTATAGACAGTCAATACCAATGTAGCTTAAAGAAAATAAGTGAGTGCCCACTTCAGTTCTCCAGATAAAGCTGTTCCTTGAGTTTCAGTTCTGTATTACATAAGGTCTGATGTATCATTTATGAATTAGACTAGATCAGAGGTATCATATAGAATTTCTCAGTAGAAAACAATACTAGTAAGATACAATTACTAGTGACTTGTTTTTAACTAAATTTAAAAATTTGTGAGATAGAAAAACTAAATGATCTAATGTTTACTTTATATTCTATATCCTGTGATCAGCCTCATTTTTCTAGGACACTTCGGAATGGACATAGTTAAAGCCAGGAAATGTTCCAGAGTAATTGTCCGCACAGCCTTGTGGAAATACACAGATTTATGGAGATGGGTTAATTTGAGATATGAGTTAGCCAGAAATATGTGTAAGATATTGGCCAAATAGTATTGCAAATAATATGGTTTCTGTGTGATTATTTCAGTTCTGGGCAGCCGGAAACAAACAACACAAACTCCCTACAACACAAATTCAATAGTATTCTTGTTTTTTTTTCTCATAATTCTTTGACGGGCATTTTTTTTCTGATAGATCTTTTGCTCATATATTATGGTTTCCAATTTTGTTTCTATGGATTTCTGGGTGTACAAGTGCACGTGTGCCAACATCTGTATGTGTTTCTTGTGTTCTTTCTCTGGCTCTTGTTTTTCTGTTTGGTTTGTTTTCTCCTATTCTGGTTTGTTTGTTTTTATTTTGTCTTGTATATATTTTTTTCTTTTTAGTTGCTTATTTGTATCCTAAGGAGAGAACAAAAGAAAAGGTATATATCTGGGTGGGTGGGGAAGAGCTGGGAAAGGGGAAACCATAATAAGAATAAAAAAAATCTATTCCAATTTTAAAAAGATAACTAAATTTAAACATTTATAATTAAATCTAAAAATTGTTCTTTTACTAGGCTGAAGACTTTCCTCAATATTTCTACTTTATCTTCTGTTTGGACTCTGAACAAGGAAATGCTTAAAAACAGAAATCTATAGACTTTATCAAAATGACTTTCTCAGACATGAAGAACCAAGACTGGTCAGAAGAGAGGACAGTGAAATGAAGAGGGCAAAGGAACTAGAAACACATAAAATTTGTATGCTGAATAAAGGTATAACACGATAACTCTATAAAAATTAATATGCCTAAGAATCCAAATATATAAAATCTTATAAACTACAGGGAGCTAGAAAAGGTATCCATAAAAAAAGAAAAGGTATCCATAATGGTATAAAACAGGATATTAAGCGTATTTCAATTATCTTTTATAAAATACACATTTGATTCTCTTACTATTTAAGATCACATGACACACCATTATACTTTTCCGACTTAATTTCATAGAATAATATATTCTTTCAACTTTTATTGTAATTTATGATTGCTAAAAAAAAACCTCACCATTTTTTCCAATGGAATTATACTGGGTTTCATGCTCTATCATCAGACCCATCATAACCTGCTGCCTTGTTTGAAAGTTTCTTCATTATTCATCCCAGATTTTCAGGTATGTTTGTGGCCTTTTATCACTGTGGGAGAGCCCAGTCCCTAGACAAGCAATTGATCCACCATGCCAACACAAAAGTTACATTTCATCTGACCAATTTACTCCAAAATTAATAGATTTTGCTGACTAGATACAGGAGAAATGGCTTTTACTGGAAACATTTTGCTTTTTCTGAGGTCATTCTCCAAATTTTGCAGGGAATATCTCATTGGCAAAATTTCTTAATAGCTATGAAATATAAATTATGTCATCAACAGAAATGAGTTTTAAGGATAAGTGAATTTTCTAAGATTCAGCATATCTGCTTTGACAATAAATAAAGGGAAATATTTAAGTTAGAGCATCACTTTAAGAATTTGCTAAGTGACATGTTGCAATGAACTTTTCGGCTGATCACCGGGATACATGTGTTCATTCCACATTCCACATGTGAATACATGAGGACCATGTGTTGTCCTCTTCCACGTGGGCTGATTACTTGACAAAATATAGAAAGTTGACTAAGATTCAGAATACAGAAAATGGTGTTTCTTACTAGGCACCTTACACCAGGATAATGCACATCCTGCTTCTTGAACTTTGAGTTGAAGTGAAGTTGGATGATCTTCAAAATGACCGTCTTTTTCTCTGAAACATGCTCTTCCAAAGCCTGAAGATCCTGAAACACTGGATGCCAATTAAGTCAACACCATTGGGGCTTTCTCTTACAGTCACATCTGAAATGTCTTCTAAAGGCTCCTGTCTTGAATACTTCTCCCCCTAGCTGGTATCATTATTTGGGGGACTCTAGCACCTCTTAGAAGTGGTACTTAGCTGGTAGAAGCAGGACCCTGGACCAGTCTTTCGAGGTTGCAGCTGCTCCTTTTGCTGGCCTCACCTCTGCTCTCAGGCCTGCTGTGATGTCAGGCGTGTCTGTCTGTCACCACACCGTCCCACAGCTATGCCTTCCTTGCCAAGATGCACTGAAATGCCTCTAAAACCGAGAGCCAAAATCAATTTTCTCCCTCAAAATTTGCCAGGTGCTTTAGGTCAGAAAAATGCAAAAATAACTCACGCACATTGAATGTGATGTTCAATAGAGCTTTACTTACTTTCATTAGTCAAACAGATAATAAAGCTATTTTTTCAGAACCTTATTCACTGAAGGTTGACCTTGTCCAGTTGCTTAATCCATCTGTCCTCAAGCTCTGGCCCAGAAGCACAGATTTTACAGCCATAAAGTAGAATTGTTAACCAATGATCCTCGGTATTGCATTTGCATTCAAGTTTTGCCCAACTAAGAGTGGAGATGACTATTTTAAGCATGCAAGAAGTTTTACAAAGTTCAAGACTAAGAGCCAAATTCTGAAAAGCATTACGCACATAAAAATCCCCTCAGCTCTGATACTGAGATGTATCAGAGCTGTGAGTTTGGATCTGAATCATGATTTCAACACAACTGTATTTTCAGCACAGATTTTTCTGGTTCTTGGTTATGATGACAATTAAGAAATGTAGTAATTATGCGGACTGCAGAAGATGCTGGACCAAATACATCATTTTCTTCATCTTCTCTCTTTCTCAAGAAAACATTGCCCAAACCACCAGGAGCTCAGCAGGGAATTTCCGAGAGGATGCGGGAAAACAAAGAATACGGTGTCTCCTCTGCAGAGCCATTTCCACTGTCCGTTCACCCTCCTACTCCTGCATGCCAGCCATCTGCAGTGGCCTCATTCTAGGCTCAGGTGAAAACCCCATGGCATCTAAAGGAATCTGATACAATCATTGGCCTTTTCTCACAAGCCAAATCGTCATGACAGCGGATCTGTTTTCCTTCAGAGTTTTGTAGTTAATGTTTGAATGTGGAGACAATGCTACAGGCAATCTGCGTACTTTGAAGAATCAAAGCTTTGTGAGAAATCCCCCACCTCTGAAAAGTAAATTCATCAGATTCGGTCAGCTTTTGTTTCGAGAAAAAGTTTTAAAGTCATAGTTTTTAAAAATATACTATGATATACAAAGTTTTGAAAGTTTTAAGTATAGATAAATGGTAACCATTTCATAATCCTATTGCTCATAAATACTAATTTATGTTTTATAAAAGAACTTCAAAAATGTTTTTTGCAACAGAATCTTGCTTGATAGCCCACGCTGGCCTGGCACTTAGGGTAGTCCAGGTGAGTCTTTAACTCCTGATCCTCTCGCCTCTTCCCATGAGTGCCGACTTCACAGACACAGACATTGTTCCTGGCTTAAGATTGTATTCTTTCTATTATTTCATTCTTGGCTTTAATTTAGAATAAATATCCATTGTTATTAAATATCTTGTGAACACATGACATTTATTGGCTGCACTCTAGTCTCTCAGAGGGGTTAACCATAGTTCAACTTCCTTTCTCCACACCGCGTATTTGTAGAGTCTGAACTTTGATGATCATACATGGGATCCTTTCATTAGTATTGCTAACATGATCGCCAAATTGCTCCCCAGTTTTGGCAAAATGAGCGCTCCAACCAACATGATGCAAGCAGCCATCCTTCACAGCTTTCATCACCACTGAGTGAAATCACCAATTGAAAAGGCGCGTATGAGGATGCTGAAACGAGAAGAGTGGCAGAGACTCAACATGCTCCCAGCTTGGCTCGAGCGCCGTGGTAGACATTTGTGTACTGATAAAAATGTGATCTTTGGGCTCAGACCTGTGGTCAAAACCTGAGTCTGTCACTGGTTGATCTTAAGTGAGTTACTTTACCTTCCGGCATCTCTCGTTCTTCAACTGTACCTGGCCCAAGGCAAATGAGTTTTTTTTTTTTTTGGTTAGGTAATGCATACATGAGGGGCTTAATACCGTGCCTGATTTCCAGTATATGCTCACCAAGCATCTGTCCATCTATTAGTAGAGTTATAAAATATGAACTGAAATACAATAAGTTTATAACTAATTAGACTTGATTGTCAAGTGATTTTACATATATTGATCCCATTTTTTCCCAAAGGCACACATGAAAAGTAATAATGTTAAATTTTTATAAAAGAAAAGACTGCATAAAGCGAGGAGGGAGGGGAATGGTCTGCGGTGAACAAGGAGCAGAGTCAGGGTAAAGTCCCGAGATGCTCATCTCTACCATCCGCTGTCCCGTGTTTACAGGACAGCTTTCTGAATTGGTGACGGAGTACCGTGAGACAGCCTGGGATATTTGTAAGCAAAGGCATTCTCCCAGGACTAATGGACCCTCCTGGGCCTAGCTTTCGTCAGGTAGGCTCTTTGGGAAATAGATGCGCCGTTGGGTGGGAGATGATGGATGGGCAGCTTTGGCATTGTATGAGTTACAGCAAGGGGGAGGTAAGTCATCTGTTCTGGTCCCTGGCCTGAAAAGTGACCTCTTGGTTCTCAGGAAGCAGCCAGACCCTTTCCTTCAGTCTGAATCTAGACTCATTATTACAATCAGGAATGAAAATTGACTTTTCTTTGTATTCAGATGGCAATGCTCACATTTGGCTATTTGACTATGACACCCTGCCCCAAGTCACCTACAACCCAGACACATGCAACCTCTGGAACATGCAGGGAAACATGACCTTTCTACCTTATTGGCAGAATTAACCCACTCACACGTATGATTCAGTTTCTGTCATCTTAGTTCCTCCTCCATGAGGAAATGACTGCTTATATCTGTGGATCTAGGATTAGTTTTGGAAGTTAGTGAGAGTTTCTTCTCTTTGAGCCTGTCTTAGTCAGTGTTATTGCTGTGAAGAGACACCAGGGACCATGGAAGCTCATATAAAAGAAAACATTTAGCTGGGACTGGCTTACAGGTTCTGAGGTTTAGTCCATTATCATCATGGCAGGAAGCGTAGCAGCCCATAGGCAGACATGGGCTGGAGAAGGAGCTGAGAATTCTATAATCGGATTTACAGACAGCAGGAAAAGAGAGAAACTGGACCTGGCTTGAGCATTTAAAACTCCAAAGCCCACCACCCCCTGTGACACACTTCCTCCAGCAAGGTCACACCTACTCCAACAAGTCCACCCCTCCTAATCCCTGTCAATCCTAATCCTAATCCCACCACTCCCTAATGGCCACGCATTCAATTACACGACCCCCTGAGGGCCATTCCTATTCAAACCACCACAAAGCAAAAGAAAAAGATAATTGCATCTTCTGGAATCTTGTGATGCCAACTCCAAGGACTGTGGCTGTAGTCCTATTACCAACAGATGAAACCACGGGACAGAGATCAGGAGTTACAGATGAACAGACAGAGACATCTCTTTCACTCCCCAAATACATATTTCTTTGTTTTCAGATTCATACACTGGTCACTGGTGTCTAGGTTCCTTTCCTTGGCTCCCACCAAGTGATATCTGGATGAGCTTGGGACATGATAGAACTAGACCCCCGAAGCAAACATAACCCCCCTCTCTCTCTCTCTTTGTGGGAGTTTTATCAGAAATTAGTTGACTTGTATTGAACGTGTTTTACATCTTTATTTTGATGATAATATGGTATTTGGTAACAAAGAAAATGACATTAATTTTTTATTAAGTCAATACATAACCTCTCTTTTAAGAAGCAAGTCCTTCTAAAATTAACCAAGCTAGAGATGGTTAACATGTAATTTATTCATGTGGGATTGTGGGAAATTAAGCTCAAGTATCATATTCCAAATAATGTTTTAGGGCTGTGCTTTAGCAGGATGGGTGAGACAGTCAGTAACTTAAGAAGTGTGAGCACTGCAAAAGTTATTTGAAAACATTCTGACGCAAATTATTCTTTGTTTGCATTTATGAAACTTGAAATACAAAAACTTAATTACTTATGGCAAACATTGCCAACTCTAATGAGGAGGGTAGAAACAAAATTTACTTTTTAAAACTTGTACAACCAAATGAATGTCAAAGAACTATAAACAGGCAGACTTAACAGTCTATACTGTCTAAGGTGGTTGTATTAAAAAACCTAATGGAAGACGCTAAAATCACACGGACATTTGTGCTCTCGGCCAGGCTTATGTGGTCCCACGTAGGCAGTGGCTCCCAGTGTTAAGATCCACTTGGAGGTATCAGAACACTATTTCCTGGCCCAAACCCACATTTTTTGGTTAGAGGACTCACAGAACAGAACAGAACAGAACAGAACAGAACAGAACAGAACAGAACAGAACAGAACAGAACAGAACAGTTCGTTTCTAAGAAGCTCTGTTTCCACAAGAAGTTGTCTCTGTGATTGTCTGTGTTTCTGATCTTTGATGACATTTTAAAACATTCTGACTGAGGACCACTGGCAGGGAAGATGTGCAGGAGGAAAAGGAGAAAGTACCATGATGAAGGAGAGTCTGCACTGGGGGAAGGGGAGGGGGTGGGGTTGTGCCAGCATCTTGGCCCTGAGCTGAGGAATTCAAAAGTATGGCTCATAGATTCTTGAATGGCTAGACAAATCAACAAGGATGGCGGGATTTAAACTCCTAATTTAAGATGCATGGCAAAACAATGAGAAGGGGTTGAGGTGGTATCTTTGGACCAACTCTGTGTGCGTTACAGCACTGTGTCATTAATAGTTTTACATGTTTCTTCTCCCTTGAGCCACACTCTAAACCTCATTTCATACACAGATCTTCCCATCCGTAACACTACGGGCCAGCCCACTGTAGATTAGAAATGGAGCATTTCCGTTCTTTACGCCAACTGCAGGTTTTCTTATGTTTTTATGACGTGACTCAGCATGAGAAAGGCAAACCACTCCAACACAGCTGTGTAGAGGTGTGTCCACAGCTGACAAAGCGTCTGCAATCATCTGGAGAATCTCATTTAAATGATAGTTTATTGTAAAAACGGGAGGAATGGAGACCATGAAAATAAAGACAGCCGTGGGAGAAGGAATTTCCTTCCATGCCACTTCCCATGGTTCTACTTCAATGCTCTTCTCAGAAGACATCAGCAGATAGCGTTGTCCCTCATGGCTGAATATAACTTCTCAAAGTACATTTACATGACTTTACCACAATTGCTTTAAACGCTAATGAATTTGTGGGGCTATTTTTTTGTGTGTAGTGTTTTAATAGAAGGCTTTGTAACAAGAAACAAATTCTTTCATTCTGACAGCATCTGCTGGCCCCGAGCTGAGGTTTTCAGAATTATTAAAATATCAAATTCCCAGATGATGCACCCTGAAGAGGACCCTTTCTAAATACACCCGAGTACTGGGTGTTCTTCCAGCGCAACATGGAACGACGGGGCAAGCTTGATTGGTCTGATTTCCCTCCAGTCAATATGCAGGCCATGTAATTCCTCAACAAAAGGAATGCCGAACATTAAAAAAGGAATGGAAGCACTGTCTCATCCATGCCCTAGCCAGTATGAAAGACAAGGGATGCATTCAAGATAAAAATAAAATAAAAAATATTAATTTTCTGTCACATGACTGCTGGGTTTTTTTTTTTTTTTTTTGGTCTCCAAGAGTCTCACTCACTATCAACTCAGGCTCACGAGAGAGAACAAGAAAAAAAAAATAGATGTGAGAAAAAAGGGAAAAAACCCAAAACATTTGTTCTTGGGAATAAAAAGAAAATAATAAAATCCCTGTTATGTATTTACTGGACTCTGTGCTTAGAATGTAATGTCTCCAACTGGAAATCTGCCAGGAGCCATGATGCTCAAGAGGAAAGTGAGGAGAACCAATTCAGCTTGCAGAGAGGGCACAGCAGCAGCAGCGGGGACCCTCAGAGTTGGAGACTTTCTAAGGATGGGACAAAAACAGGAGAGAAAAGTGCTGGGAGGGAGTCATTGGGAGATCAGAGTCAGGTCTTGAATAATGAATGAGAATTAGCTATGTGGATGACGTTTCTGGAAAATATGCAGGAGAATGAGGGTTAAATTTAGGGCAGGGCAGTTTTCCCAGGACCTGGGGAGAGAAGAAGGCACCCGGCGAAGGGGAGGAGACGCAGTTGGAAAGAGTGTGAGCAGGTCAGAGGTCACACAAGCACCATTTAGGAAAGCGTGACGCGGGGTCTGTGTGGTATAGTCTGTAACAGTGTGTACTAGTGTGCAGTGGTTGTGGTAATGGCAGTTAACACACTCATTTATCTTCATGGTTACAAATCCTACATTGTTCTAATCAGGTCCCCAGAAATATTCCAGGACAATGCATGTGGCGGAAGTGACTCTGGAGTCCAACAGGACATATGAGTCTCATCCCCCAAATCTGTACTTATTCACCTTGCTGTCTTGGAACATCTCACTGTAGCTCTGTGCTGACTGAGTTCTTCACCAATGCAACAGAGTCAAACACAGTCACATCTTCATCTGGGAGTTCTGACACACAACTTTTCAAGACCGCATCATTGCACTGGTCTTATACGTGGTTGTGTAAAAGTCACAGAGGTGTGTAAGACACTCAAGTAAAACCTGGTGTGCAACAAGCATTTAAAATACAAGTTGCTTTTAACGTAGATTATTTTAGTGTTTGGTTGCTTTACACAACTGTGTGATCAAAGTTAACAAAGTAGCCAACAGACGTCTGTTCATTTATGAATCTGAAGTATAAGCCTTAAATGTTGAGGGTTCACCTAGGAAACTTTTCTCACTATCAAACCAAAGTGCAAAGACAGAAGGTTCCATTTTAAACATTTCTGGATGTTTTAGTTTCCTTTCCGCTGATGTGATAATACATCATGGGAAAACATTTCACAGAAGAGAGGGGTCTATTTTGACTTACAACTCCAAGTCATGACACTCACTGTGGTAGAAACCAAGGCAAAAGACTTCAAACAGCTCGTTATATCACATCTGCCATCAATGACAGAGAGAAATGAGCACATGCGCGTTCATGTACTAGCTTTAACTCAGCTGGAGAAAGTTTAGGAACGTCTCTGACTAGGACAGCGGTTCTCAGCCTTCCCAGTGCTGTGGCCCTTTAATACAGTTCCTCATATTCTGGTGACCCCCAAGCATAAAATTATTTTTGTTGCTACTTCATAACTGTAATTTTGCTGTTATGAATCATAATGTAAATATCTGTATTCTCTGATGATCTTACGCGATCCACCATGAAAGGATCATTTGATTCCCCAAAGGAGTCTCAACCCAGGAACTGAGAACCACTGGGCTAGGGAATGGTGCTGCCCATAGTGGAGACCCCACAGACATGGCCATGGGCCAACCCAATACAGAAAATTCCTTATTGAGACTTTCCTCCTGGTGTTTCTAAGTTGTTCAAGTTGACAGTAAGTCAAAAGTCACACCAGGTTTCATGCCCCCCCCCTTTTTGGGACACTAGAACTCTCTCTGTAAGCAGTTCTCAACCTGCGGGTTGCAATGTCTTTGGGGGCCACATACCAGATATCTTGCAAATCAGATATTTATATTACAACTCATAACAGTAGCAAAATTATAACTGTGAGATAATGCCAAAATGATTTTATGGTTGTGGGTCACCACAACATGCAGAACTGTACTATGTATCAGGCTTTGAACTCACAGAAATCCACCTGCCTCTGCCTTTCCATACTGGGCTAAAGGCGTGTGCCACTATGGCTGCTTTCGCTACTGGTTTTAACATCTGAGAAATGTCAACACTTGGAAGGTGCTTAAGAGGACACCTCTGCTAGAAGTGTCAGCTCTCACTTCAGTCCCCAAATGAGCACATGTCTCAACCACTTACACATGTCTTTAAAACCTACAGACACATGCTTTTTCAAAAGCCACACCACTCCTATGTTCAGCGGACACCGAGTAAATTCATAAATGGCCACCCACAAAGCCCTTCTCTTAAGTTTTCATTATTATTTTTGTCTGTGTGGAAACGTATGGAAGGTGGGACTTAGTAAGGTTAATATTAGCAAGGTAATATAACACTGCATTCACCCCTTACATCAATGGCACCAGGGATCTGCTGAACTGGAAGGTTGCTGGCACCCTGCAAGGAGTGTCAGTGTAGACAAAGGTCAAATAGGGACGAACACTTCTGCTGAGCATCCCCTGACATGGTCTCAGGCGCTATCTCAAATCTTATGATGTAGTACGTTAACTGTTTTACACACTCCAGAACCATTTCATGGCTTGGATCAGTGTGCCAAGCATGAAAGGGAGGAAGTTTGTATACCTTTGATCTCAAAGTTCATGTCCTTCTAACGGTGGGAGGCCACTTTAGAATTTGGGCTGCAGAATTTACAATTAAACTTTGCTCCTGGAATAACAATTATATTAAATGAAATTACTTGGGGGAATATCTGGGCTTTATTCATTTTTCTCATATAGTATCAATGACATGCTAGACATTTGCCTAGTGGCTGCCTGGCAGTTCTCCAGTGGCCACAGACTTTGGAACACTATAGCGAGCAGATCACAAGAAAGGGGAAGTGTTGCATTTGATTATTTCCTTTTCATAATATTTTGAAATCTTGATCCCGAGCCCATTCCCCCCCTTCTCTAAGCTATTCTTGGCTTTCATCCCACTACATCTAATATATGATCAAACATAATTCTTCCATATAAAACAGAAAGTAGATTATGACCAGAAATTACATTATGAACACAGTAAGTTCTGAAGAATTTGAGTGTTGAAATTCTATTAGGCTGAGACAAAATACTCATGATTCCGGAAGTACTGGAAAACAATTTCCCACTACTTCAGTTGTGTAACTGGATTTGTCTTTCGAAATAAAAAAGCAAAAATGGAATTCAAACCAAGGTAAATGCTCCCAGTGGAGGTCTTAAAATAGATTAATTGAATTCTCCTGCACAAGACTGAAGGTTATGCAAAACACTTAATCATATTTACTTTCAGTACAACTTTTATATTCACACATGCATGTTTCTGTACTAATTTTGACTATGCATAATTCTTCTCACATCTAAGCAACATAGGAAGAAAATAGTAAAGAGGTTGGTTTTGTTGTGGAAAAAGAACCCACGTGAATCAGTTATGTATTGAATATGATATTCATATTCAGCATAACAATTGTTTCATAAGACCCATGTAAAGATGACCTGGGTTAGATATTTCAATCTCTCCACACAGCCAGGTTCTGTACTTCCCATACCAGCATCTACCCAGGTGAATCCGCCTGATCCTCTCCTCCCCACACCCATGCTCCCTCCTCAATCCTCTAGATCTAGTGTGGGTCTCACATCCAGTGCTCTGGCTTTCTCTAGCCACCCCAACTTGCAACTCCCAAAAACCTCATCCCACACTTAGATTTGTGTAATGAGTTCACAGCCTGCACAATCTTCTATGACTCCATGCATATAGCAAAGAAACACATAGTGTTCAGCCCAAGTGGGGAGTAAGGCATGGCACCAAGGTGTAGAAATAATAAAGCCCTCATTTCCTCTACCCTATCCCCCACATTTAAATGGAGTGACTGTCGAGTCTTAGGTTCCTCTAAGGACTACCCACGTCTACATGGTTAAGACAGTTACGAGAACTGTACCAATTATTCATTCTACTGTTCTAATCTCAAAAATGAGATCAGCAGTATAATTTAACCTTAATGATGAAAAGAAATGAAACTGTCAAAGTTGGTGGCACAGGTTGTGTTGTCTGAGCGTCTGTATAAGGGACTGAACCTGAACCCAAGGCCTCTCACATGCTAGCCCATGCTCTGTCATTGTGCATGCCCATGTTGGAGATTTAACAGGACAGGGTTTACTGGGCACAAGTACCTGTGTTTCTCTTTCGTAAGAACTACAAAAATGCTTAGAGAACACCAAACAGACTGGATCCAAAAAAGTCCCCTTGCCACATAATAATCAAAACACTAAACATACAGAATAAAGAAAGAATATTAAGAGCTGCAAAGGAAAAAGGCCAAGTAACATATAAAGGTAGACCTATCAGAATCACACCTGACTTCTCAATGGAGACAATGAAAGCCAGATGGTCATGGTCAGTTGTTATGCAGACATTAAGAGACCACGGTTGCTGTCCCAGACTACAATACCCAGCAAAACTTTCCATCACAATATGGTCAAAGAACAAAACAAGATATTCCATGACAATACCAGATTTAACCAATACCTAGCCACAAACCCAGCCCTACACAAAGTACTAGAAAGAAAACTCCAACACAAGGAAGTTGGCTCTATCAACAAAAACGCAGACAATTGATGATCTCACATCAGCAAATCCCAAAGAAGAGAAAAAGACACAAATTAATGTCACCAACAACGAAAACTAAATTAACAGGAGATAGTAATCGCTGGTCATTAGTATCCCTTAATATAAATAAACTCAAATCACCTATAAAAAGACACAGGCTAACAGATTGGATACAAAAACAGAACCCATCCTTCTGAAACATGCAAGAAACACACCTCAACCTCAAAGACAGACATCGCCTCAGAGTAAAGGGTTGGGAAAAAATTTTCCAATCAAATGGACCTAAGAAACAAGCTGGTATAGCTATCCTAATATCTAACAAAATAGACTTCAAACTAAAATCAATCAAAAGAGACAAAGAACAACATTTCATATTAGTCACAGGAAAAATCCATCAAGATGAAATCTCAATACAAAACATACAAGGGCACCCTCATATGTAAAAGAAACAATTTGGTTATCAAAAGAACAAATAATCCAATTAAAAAAATGGAGTACAGACCTAAACAGAAACTCTCAACAGAGGAATCTAAAATGGCTGAAAGACACTTAAGGAAAGGTTCAACATCCTTAGTCACCAGAGAAATGCAAATCAAAACAACTCTGAGATTCTATCTTACACCTGTAAGAATGGCCAAGATCAAAAACACTGATGACAACTTATACTTGAGAGGATGTGGGGTAAAGGGAACACTCCTGTATTGCTGGTGGAAGTGCAAGCTGGTACCGCCCCTTTAGATATCAGTATGGTGATTTCTCAGAAAGTTAGGAAACAACCTTCCTCAAGACCCAGTAATACCACTTTTGGGTATACATCCAAAAGATGCTCAATTGTACCACAAGGACATGTGCTCGACTATGTTCATAGTAGCATTGTTTGTCATAGCCAGAACCTGAAAACAACCTAAATGCCCCTCAACTGAGGAATGGATAAGGTAAATGTGGTACATTTATGCAGAAAAAAAAAAAAAAAAAACGACATCTTGAATTTTGCAGGAAAATGGATGGAGCTAGAAAACATCATATTGAGTAAGGTAACCCAGACCCAGAAAGGCAATTATCACATGTACTCACTCATAAGTGTTTTTTAAACATAAAGCAAAGAAAACCAGCCTACAAATCACAATCCCAGAGAACCTAGACAACAATGAAGACCCTAAGAGAGACATACATAGATCTAATCTAAATGGGTAGTAGAAAAAGACAAGATCTCCTGAGTAAACTGGGAGAATGAGGACCATGAAAGAGGGTTGAAGGGGAAGGGAAAAGAAGGAAGGGGAGCAGAGAAAAATGTAGACCTCAATAAAATCAATAAAAAGAAAAGAAAGATTTTAAAAAGTTGGAAGTATCCTAAAAGTCCATCAAGAAACCATTTATGTGTGATACAGAAAAGTAACTTGTGACAAGCAACCCCAGATACAAAAACGAGCTGCGTGAGGCTAGGGCAGGCCACGATGCCATTTACATCAAAGAGAACAAAGTTACAGACAGAGAGTTCAAGTGTTAACACAAAGGACTAGAAACATTCCGTTCAAATCTGGGTGAGTGCGCACAGTCATTCTGAAGAGTGCACGGCCTTGGTTCCAGGGCATCCTGGGAACAGTAAGAGTCACAGCTGCTTCAGGCTCTTACCTTACACTCCCCTGGCTTCTTCCCATCATCTCCAGCCTGCCTATAACACCCAATGCAGTACAAACGCTTTGTAAATGGCCATTCCACTGCATTATTGGCATAATATCAAGGAAACTGTCTGAGTTTAGACAGGTGTAATTTCCCAGCCAAGCAAGGTTGAATTATTGGGTAAAAACCATGTGTGCTGGCTAAATTTCTGCCAACTTGACCTGTTAAGTCATTTTAGAGGCCGGAAGCTCAATTAAGAAATGTCTCTCCAAATTGGCCTGTGGGCAACCCTGTGGTACATTTTCTAGATTGATGGTTGATGTGGAAGGACCCGGCTCACTGTGGGTGGTGTCTACAGTGGGCAGGTGGTCCTGAGTGCTGTAAGAAAGCAGGCTGAGCAAGCCCTAAGAAGCAAGGCAGTTAGCAGCACTCTGTATGGAACTCTTTAAACCCTTTCCTCACCAAGTTGCTTTGGGTTATGAACTTGATCACAGCAATAGAAATTCTAATGAGATGTCGTGGATACAGAAGAACTTAGCATGCCTCATTGAGAAGGACAAGGAAGCAAGGAGAACTCAATTGTGTATATAATATGCTTTTTTTCCAGGCAAATAAGAAATTTAATTATTCTCTGACATTTGTAAAGTTCTGAAGTAATTAATATGAAGACTAAGTTCGACTCTAGCACACAAACAATCTCAATTTCAGCCCTTGTTAATAGTGGGACTTTGATCAATCAGCTTCTGTGAACTTTTGTTTTCTCGATTGGCCTGGAGGAGGATTTGAGGTCAAATAGCACGTTACTTTTGAGGTGCTTCACAACTGGGGTGCACAGCTAACATGAGGTAAACTTGTGCACATCCTTTCCTTGGTCCCCATCTCCTTTCCCTCCACTGCAGCACGGCCCACTCTCCCCTCTGGTTACCTACAGACTATATTCTGCAGCAAGAGGGAAATCTATACATAGACAGAATGAAAAGGTTGTCTTGGGCTAAGAAAACACCAACTTTTCTAGAAAAAAAAAAAAGAAGCTGAGAATAACTAAAAGGCAAGAAACACACAACTTGGCCATGACCACAGAACACAAGAAGTAAGAATGATTGACACAAGCTGCCATGAAACAAAATTATATTCAGTCTTCTGCATTTTTCACACTAAACCCAAAAAAGTAAAATTGTGTTTTTTTGTTTTAACTAGCTTATATAGCACACACACACACACACCAACAAATTTAAAGGTGTTTCTTAACATGAAGTTTCTGTACAGATTTTGGGGATCCCTGTGTTCCAGCTAAAGGCTTGAGACTATTTTCAGGGCTGAGAATTTTGAACAGTTAGCATATTAGCGCCTTTTCATCGCTGTGATAAAACACCATGAGCAAGGCAACTGCTGGAAGGAAGAAGTTTATTTGGGGCTTGCAGCCTTCAGAGACTCGCTTAGCATTCATGATGAGTGGAACAATATGACAACCGGTGACAGACATGGCCCCTGGAGCTAGAAGCTGAGAGCCAAGGACACACATCTCTAACCACAAACAGGAGGCAGAGAGGGAAGTGGGAATGGCGTATGTCTTTTGAGAGCTCAAGGGCCACCCCCAGTGACATATTTCCTCTAGCAAGACCACACCCCTCAAACCTACTCAGCACCGCCGCTGCGGAACTAGTACACAAATGGCCGCAAACATGGCGGGACTTCACACTCAAAATACAACAGTTTGATTCTTCCTTTGCATATTACCTTCTGGCCCGTTTCCAAGAATACCACTGTCCAGTCTTATCTCTAACTTTTAAACTCGGGTTCTGGGAATGTCTTCTATCATAGTCTTTGGTGACATAATGGTAGCTAAGCCAAGGTGACAGTGTACCAGTAAATAAAGGGCTCGGTATTCAATGGGTCCATGCAAAAGGCACATGGCTAACCTTTTTTCTGTTCTCAATATGCTTTCTTATCTCACCCTTTCAACTTGAACGTGCTAAACTTAAGGAAATCTGACACATGATACACCCTTTCACTCTGGTGTGCCTGGGCAGGTAGGTCACCTAATCTCTTGTACGCTACTTATCTATCTGTAAATAGAAGTATTAACAGTGCTTACTTAGAGAACTATGACAGACTCTGTATTATTTCTTAAATATTCAAAGAGTGCTTAGAATACAGTCACCACAAAATACACTTTAAAAGGACATGGTTATAAATATGCAATACTGTCAAAATAAGGCACTATTTAGCAAAACATTTTGCTTTTCATTAACTATGGCAAAGTGGATAACATACCTAAAGATTTATGGTCTTGTAAAATGAGGATGCCAAGAACAATATGAGCACATTTAAATCCAATATAGAATGGTTATAAAATGGATGAGTTCATCCTCAGAAATTCATGGTAAATTTCAGCTGTATCCCAAGCTTCAAAGAACTGCAAGGGAACTTTCATCTTCGGTTGCCAAAATATACATGCACCTTATTTTCTCTCAATTTCCATTCCGAATCATCTCTGATAAAGTTTTCATTCATCAGAGAAATTGAATTCCATCTTAAACATAATCACAAACAGGTTTCTATCTAGCATCGCACGTCCAAGAACAATGAAACAGCGCCAACAAACCAAATCCTATAGCCAGTGTCTCCCACACCCATGACTCCTGTCTTCTTGCTACACAAAATACGTCTCTTGGCTGTGATACTAAATGTCCCAGTAGGACAATTTAATGACCCTGAGATAGTTGTGTCTACTTATGGGGAGTGCTAACTAAAGGGCACTGCACATGGACTCTACATATCAACGGCCTGGAAGGGGTGGGAACAGAACAACCCAAGGCAGCCATATGCTGTAGAAGCAGGAGGGCCATTTACAGGTGACTTCTTTACTAAAAATAGGTGTGGCGGCCAGACAGGAGTTTCAAGGCTTTGAAAGATAGGTATATAGGATGGCCTCCTGATTACACTTTCCTAGTGTGTATGGATATGTAACCCTTATGCAACCCTCTCTCCTCATATCCAAACATACACTATACATATACATCATATACACCAAACATATACATATACCCATACATATACATAATTGAAAATAACTTCCACCATCTAATGGTGAAAATCAGAAAGGCAAATAAACATACCTGGTTCTCCAGGTCTGGTAAGTCTAACCACACCCATAGTTTTCGAAAAATCCATCACCTCTTCTTATCAATTTGGCAACTATTAGGGGAAACTATTATTATTCTTGTTCTCCCCAAAACTGTATTGTCTGCATATCCTTTGCATACTCATTAAAAAACCATGATGTTTTAACCTCTATTATCATATGCTAAGAGAATATGATATTTAAGTTTAACTTTCTATAAGTTATGTTCTGAATACAGCACAAGTCTTTTTGTTTAAAAAATAAGATTTGTAATAAACAGGTTTGGATTTATTTTCAAATTCTGCATGCCTTTGATCCACCCAAGTTGATTCCACTTAGCAAATTATCCTGTCCTATCTCTTTAGAATTCTAAATCCTCTTTAAAGATCTTGATTAGTGCATAACCTTGAACCCACAAACTTCCGAATTCTGAGGCAAGGGGAACAAGAAGCTATTTATACATGGAAAAAAATCTATGTAATCCATCAGAGGTTGCTTTAAATTTGTTCTATGCTTTCTATAGATCCAACCCAAAGGAGCCAACACCTCAACCCTAAGCCTGTGGATAGAAGGCCCACACTAATTCTATGTCCAACTCTTTTCTTTACCCCCATTTTCTACTATCAAACTCAATGATAAATGGACAAGAAAGAAGAGAGAGGAGGAGGAGGGGAGAGAGAGAATGAGAATAATTTTATGGTTGGGGATCAGCACAATGTGAGGAACTGTATTAAAGGGTCCCAAGCATTAGGAAGGTTGAGAACCACTGGTCTATTGCTTTGCAACCATCTGAAAACTTAAACTACGAAAGCAGGCCAGTGCTGTTTGAAAGAACTTATGTAACAGTGTTGGGAAATGCACCAGGACCAGAAAGTGCAAGAAAGCACCTGAGGCATGCACATATGCTCTGCGGAAAGTGCAAGCAAGCACCCGAGGCCTGCACAGGTGTTCTGCATGCAATGGCAAAGCTTTGCTTTCCAATTGTCCCTCTTGCCCCTTGAACAGTTGTTACCTTGGCCCACTCCTCTCCTGTTGTCCAAGCACCCCTATAGAAGAACCCCAGGGAACTGAACCTTCCAGTTCCCTCCTTGGCTACATCTCTCTTCTTGTGGCTGCAGCTGAATCCCTTGTTACTGGTGAACTCACAAACTCCACTAAGGAGAAAAACATCATTCCAGGCTCTCATCAAACTTGGGCCACGTAGTAACGGCCCTTCCTCCTATCCCCAATGCCTTTAAACATTATTTAAAAATTTTAAAGGAGCAAGCCAGCAAACATACCTAGGATTCACCTCAGCATTTTGGACTTTTACTTAGAAAGTCTCCATCTTAAAACAGTGGATCCCAGTGGTTTCATAGTCCACTGAGCTCTGAAGTCACCGAGGAAGCCAATTAAAACACAAGAGCTGGGCCCAAGCGTCTTGATTGACAGAGGCCTAGAATTCCACACAAATTGCTTCCCGTGGAGTCTGACATGAATGGTCTGTGAAGGCTACCTAAGCATCCAGCTAAAGAATCTAGCATTCTGCCAGATTTACGCTAACACTCAGCGTTTAGGGGAAGGGCTAGAAGTGAGATGCAATATTAAAGCATAGTTCTCTTTTCTACTCTGAAAAGATTTTAAATAACTTTCGCTATGGCTAATATTTATGATGCAAAAAGGGGGTGTTGGAAAGAAGAATCAGCAGGGAAGAGCACGCATTGCTCTTGCCGAGGACCTGCGCCCAGCCCTCATCACCTACTTCAAGGCAATTCATGATCAATGATTTCAGCTCCAGGGACTCTGACGCCCTCTTCTGGCCTCTACAGGTGACTGCACTCACGTGCCTATACTCACAATATACATAACTCTAAAACACAAATCTAAAAAGAGCTGTAATGAGGAAACCATTGGCTGTGTATATAAGGTAGGTGGCTCCTCTTAGGAAAACTGAAAATAGTTAAGGACTACACTAAGGACAAAAATTATAGATCTAAAAGCAGTTTGTAATAATCTGAGAGCAAGAACACAGGATCAGACTGAGGTGGAGTCTCAGGGTATGTCCATTAACATTCCCATCTTTCAAAGAAAATACAAAAGTTACAGGTACATGTTTCATGGAAGCGGATTTTAGAGGCTTTTCCAGCTTATAAAAATAACTTTTAGGAAATAAAACATTGCACCTGAATAAAATGCATAAAATACATCCAGAACAAAGACTGTCACAGGCAGTCGATTGCTGAGTCTGACGGGGACACTGTCACTTTTTAATAAGAGGCATCAGCTGTGCACTGGGTGGTCTCCTAACTGGGGAAGGTCAGAGTCAAACGGGCTTTTGTGCTATCTTTGATCTTCCATGAAATGTCACTGATTCTCTCCATAGCAACATTAACAATAATTCAAGATGTATTTACTTAATTCTCACTTTAAAAATATTATGAAGATTTATCTTTATTATGTAAGAGTGTATGTTGGCGTATGTGGTTGAGGGTGGTATTCCTCAGAGGCCAAGCTGTCAGATGTACTGGGGCTGGAAATTCAGGCAACTGTGAGCCATTGAATTCTGATGCTGGGGACTGAACTCTGGTCTTCTGCAAGAGCAGTAAGTAGATGCTCTTAACCACTGAGCATCCAGCCAACCACTCCTACTTTGCTTCTAAGAGATTTAAAGAAATTAACTCTGCACTATAGAATGAAAATTCTCTGTATATACACCATCTTTCTTAGAAAAACGGTGAAATTCAACGACATCTTGCAAATGATCTCTTCACACTGACTGAGGCTCACTCTTGCATCCTGCACACATCTGGCTCTGACCCTTCAGACAGAAAGTTCTTTTTGCTTTGTTTTGATTCTTGTTTGTTTGTATTTAAACAGTTTAAAAACATAGTTTATTCAGCAGTGCATCAGGAGACAGCCTCTGTCATGATGGACCTAAGGCAGACTGGGATGCAGTTGTTATAGAGACAAAGGAAAGTCGGATTTCACATAATGTGTGAAGTTGGACTTGTTGCATATCAACAGACATTCATCCCTCTACTGCAGGCGGGAAGTTTAGGGGGTGTTTCTGCTTGTTTCCCTTCCAAGTCTGTCTTATTATGTTTTAATTTCTACCTACCGTCTTTCTTGGTTTTTCTTTTGGTTTTTCGAGACAGGGTTTCTCTGTAGCTTTTGGAGCCTATCCTGGCACTAGCTCTTGTAGACCAGGCTGGCCTCAAACTCACAGAGATCCACCTGCCTCTGCCTCCCGAGTGCTGGGATTAAAGGCGTGCGCCACCACTGCCCGGCCCTCTACCTACAGTCTTGTATTGGCAGGTCTATTCAGCTCTGCAGGGTACAGTACACTGCAGGCTGTGCACAAGCGCACTTGGGATACAGTCTTGGATTGTATTGGCAGGTCTATTTGCAGGGTACAGTGCATTACTGGCTGTGCACCCGCTGACTCAGGATGTTTCAGCAATCTCTCATCTCCAACATTCTCGTTTCTTTGTGATGAGAACATTAGGCTTCTTTCCTCTAGCTATTTTGATTTATACCATGAGATACTGTAAACTATAGACACCCGGGCTGGAGAGATGGCTCAGAGGTTAAGAGCACTGCCTGCCCTTCCAAAGGTCCTGAGTTCAATTCCCAGCAACCACATGGTGGCTCACAACCATCTGTAATGAGGTCTGGTGCCCTCTTCTGGCCTGCAGGCATACAAACAGAATGTTGTATACATAATAAATAAATAAATATTTTAAAAAAAAAACTATAGACACCCTTGTGTGTAACTGAACTTTCTGGAGTCTAGCCCCGTACCAGTCAATTCATCTCCGCCCCTGCTCTCCTCCTCTGCTTTTAGGGGCTCGGCTTCTTTAATGTATGCTGAAAACATTTAACTGACTTAAAACAAAATTCATCCCTAGTCAGGCATGGTAGGAGGAAGAGACCATGTCAGTCGTCCTCATCAACTTAAACCACGGAACCCAATATGGACAACAGAACCGCCATATACGGGCTGCTCATGCATGCTTCAGCATTGCCGGGGCATAAATTTCAATTTCCAAGTCAGGCATGGTGGCATGTGATAGTGTAATTGCAACATTTTAAGCAGCTGAAGCATAAAGATTAATTAATTGCACATGATCTCTTCACACTGCGGTTTAATCTTGCATCCCACACACATCTAACTCTGACCTTCAGAGAGAAAGTTCTTTTTGTTCTGTTTTGACTTTTGTTTGTTTTTAAACAGTCTTATTCAGCCTCTGATGTGTGTCAGGACACAGCCTCTACCATGATAACTCTAGTTTGTATTAAAGGCCATCCTCAATACATAGCAAGTTTGAGGAGTAGTCTGGGCTACATGGTGCTCTTTCCGGCAACCACCACCACCACCCTAAGCAAAAATGCTTCTCTTGGGAAAGTCTGTTACATAAAACATTAACACACAGTCGTTAGCCATGGCTAGCTGGCATTTCATATGTACAATGATGTGATCACAGTCACAACTCAAGGGCAGAAACAGAAGGTGGAACGTGGGTGGGATTGGCCTGTGAGTTGAACCCACAAGGTAAAGGAATTTGGATGTAAAGCTGGTACTTATGTGAGCTGACAGGAAGAGAGAGCAAAAGGGAAGGTGTGTGTGTGCGTGCATGCGTGTGTGTGTGTGTGTGTGTGCGTGTGTGTGTGTGTGTGTGAGACAGCAAGCTGTCATAAAGGTCACAGGGACCCAGCTGAAGGGGCATATAACATCAGATTAAAGAGGGTGTGCTTAATTAGCTGGGAGCTGTCTGTGAGATCTGTTACAAAGATTAACCTGGGAGTAACACCAATTAAGAGAAGGGAGTAAGTACTGTAAAGCTCCAAATGGGAAGAAAGGGGGAGGGGATTGTTGATGTGGGACCAGCAGGGTTGGTGTTGGGGGAGGGGGAGAAAGGGAGGGAGAAAGGAAGTGGGGTGAGGAAGGGAGGAAGTGAAATTTCCACACAGAAGGGCTTGGTAAAGACTTGTGAGCCCTGGGCAATCTGAAAAACAAACAAACAAAAAACAAACCAAAACCAAAACCAAAGGAAACAGCAGATGGACATCTCAGGAATGTCACCTGTGGAAGGAACCTCAGTCTGGCCCAGCCCACCGTTTACACAGCTCTGCCGGACACAGTAATTTTGAGCCCTGAACCTTGGCAATGGGGGTCACTTTGTACTCTTTTGAAAGCCATAGCAATAAAAACCTTAGTTTTGTTGTTTATCTGCCCACTTTGACCACTGTGCCCGTCACACTCTGACTCCAGTTCCCTGAGGAGGAGAAGCTGGCTGAGCAACACCTACTGGAGGAAACGCTGGGGAGCTGTAACCATGCCCAGAGACACTCTAATCCCACTGCAGATTGGGAAACCAATCATGCAAACCTTCAGGAGGCTCAGCGTGTGCCAACCTTGCAAGCTCCACACTCCAATGCACATCCTTGTCCATAGAAGGATCTCAGAACCGGCAAAACGCCATTCATGCCCATCTCCCCTTTGGGGAGGCTACGTAAGGCCTACTGACACCACTCCTGATGCTGAACACAGATTCTTTTCCTCTCTTGGAGACCTGTCCTCCTACAGATGAGTCCCAGGAGAAATGCTGAGGGCAAAAAGGCTAGCCAAGTCCACAAGATGGTGTATGTGTGAAGGGTGCATATGCGGATTTGAGTCTGTGTGTGTCTATAATATGTCTTTGTGTGTGTATGTGTGTGTGATGTGTCTCTGTGTGTCTTTTATGCATGTGTCTGTGTACGTGTGATGTCTCTGTGTGTGTGTATCTAAAACCAGCTCTCCTGGTCTTGAAGGAACATGGTCAGTTAACTCACTGGTCAGTCCTTTATAATCTCCAACAGACTTTTTAGTTGGTATGCAACACCCTAATGGTTGCTAGCTAATTGTCTCTACTCTCAGTTCGGAGATACACAAAGAGCAAATAAGACAGAAGTGGGAAACTGAGGTTACCTGTCCAGGGTGGATGACCTGAAACCTCAGTTCTGTACTTATTCATGGCACAGAGCCACATGGTTATTAAAATGTATTCCCAATTTCCAGTCCCTTCCTTTTGAAGGGTGTACTCCAAGGCAAGGCAAGGGACTCATAGTATCCATCTAAATACCAATAACAAAAAGCAACAACTTGGTGTCCTGTGACCACAAGAAAACCTATGGCTGTCTGGTGTTTATAATCAGCATAGCCCAACTTTAAAGGCTCCTCAGGCCACAATCAAGTAAGGAATGGTGTTCTGGGAAGAGAGAGATCGGCCACAAGTTCTGTGATAGCCAGCAGACACAAAACACAGCTCCCAAAGTTCCCAGAGCCAGTGACAAAAGGGGACGACTTCTGGGGTGGTATTTGCTGCTGTGCCGTGGCTGTGTACTGTCATGATACCTCCTGGATTACAGCCTAGTACAGGGAATGCTTGTCCATGTTACATAGACAGCCAATAAGACCAGACAATGTAGGCCTTACATTGACGACAAATGAGAAGCCATTGAAACAACAAATTAGGTTGCATTGGAAATAGTGATATTCAAGTGGGCAGAAGGACATGGAACCCCAGTGGGAGTTCAGGTAAACTGCCATATAGAAGTGACAATGGAAGAATATGACTTCCTCGATATTCTTGGCTCAAGCCAGCTGCATGCTTCTATCAGACCAGGAGAGAATAGAGAAAAACTCGAGATCTCAAAACCCAAGCAAATACACTTAGGGGGAATGAGAACATGAGGATTTGAACCAGAAGCTAAAGAGAATTTGAAGAGAAGAAGACCTTACTACAATGTATGGGTAGTGAAGAGGAATGCAGGGGGAAGATGGTAAATTGTTCATGGCTGTGGTCGAACACCAGACAGAAATGACTTAAAGAGAGGGTTATTTGGATCTATGTTTCAGAGGATCCAGTCCAGTTGGGGAAGCATGGTAGAACTGTTCAGTCACATCATGGCATGCTTCATGGCAGGCTAGGAAGCAGAAGACAATGCCTGTTTGCTGCCTTCACTCCCCACCCGCTCTATTTCATTCACACTGAGCCCCTGTCCATGACAGGTTGCCACCTATATTCAGGGCGGGGCCTGCAATTGATCCACCCTGAAAACATTGTCCTGGGCCCACAAGAAGTGAGCCTCACTGTCTCCTAAATGGTTTCCTACATTGGGTCAGGTTCCTGGTGGAAACTACATATGTCTTGCTCCAGAGGAGAATCAGAGGAGAACTAGAGGGGACTGGAGATGTTAAATGGTCATGGTGGTGGTGGCAGTAGTGGGAGGAATGGTGTGCGCATGTGTGTGTGTGAGTGCATATGTACGTATATGTGTGTGTTTAGGGGTAATAGTCAAGTCAGACAGAGAAGCCCTAGATCTCATGTTAGTTCAAACTAGAGGGAAGGGCAGAGATCATGGTAGAGTCTAAAAGGAGGAAAGAAAGCAAATGTTGGTGAGAGGTCTTGATTTTCAAAATGTCAGCACCAATGAGAAGATGACTCAGAGGTTAAGAACACTGATTGTTCTTCCAGAGGTCCCGAGTTCAATTCCCAGCAACCACATGGTGGCTCACAACCATCTGTAATGAAATCTGGTGCCCTCTTCTGGTCTGCAGGCATACATGCAGGCAGAATATTGTAAAACAAAATAAATAAATAAATAAATAAATAAATAAATAAATAAGTCTTAAAAAAAAAAAAAAAAACTCACCCTAAGGGGAGGACAATGATTTTGATTGTAGCACCAACAGCTATAAAGAGAGCAGCTTAAATTGATAATCCAAAATAAAAGGTAACACATGATGACAAATAGCTCATTAAAAACACCAGTGGTCCACAGGCCACACATCTGAGAAGGAAGAGGAGAGAGAGGCAGAGGAAGAAGAAGAAAAGGAGGAGGAGAAAGAAATAGAGAAGATGGATAGAGATGGCACGACTTACTTAAGCTCCAGGCTCTTCCTGATTAACACAAAATGATTACCCATGACAGAGAAGCCCAGGAAGTTATGTGACCAATTCCACACACGATCAAGTCATATGATCAACCCCACACAGAGGTATTTGATTGCCGCAACAATAAATGAAACCAGCTCTTTGCAGAAAGTCGTCCAAGCTAAAATTTGTTCACAAAGAAACCCACTTCATACTGTGAGGCTCTTCATTCTGCACGGAACTACAGACCACCCTGCGCTGGACATGTGATGTCTAAAATTAATCCAGACTCACAGCAAACAGCAGTACGTTATTCAAACATGGTACATCCCAGCAGCGAACACTGGTGAAAGCAATCCATCATGCTGGATGTAGATTTTAGTCAAAGCATTCTTGTTTTTTTGTTACTCTGCCATTTCCAGAAGTGTTCCAGCAAAATAAATCAAGCTCCAACTTGAAGGAGCAAACGCTAATGGCCGCCCCATTGAAGGATGCAAGACAGTTCCAAAAAAGCAAACTGAATTACAAGCATGTAATATCTGATCTCACTGATTGAGGCCGAGTTTTACAAACAAACCCCATCTGGCGAGCCTGGGCGCAAGAAGGAACCTCTATTGATCAGGCAGTAATCCCCGAGGGAACAGCAGGCACCATATCCCAGCGAGCTCCTGCCACCTCCGATTATCATCTGACTGCCTGTCACAAGGGAGATTCCAATACAGCCTGTAGGATGTTATTTAGGGAGGTCCTGCCATCAACGGTGCGGTGCGGTCGAGAGCCAGGGCCCGGCCAGGCAATCAGCCTGTTGCCAAGCTTCCTGGCACAGATTGCCTTGTATCATCTACAGCTGATCCCCACAAAGGCGATCTCCTGGACTTGGCTTCTCTTGGGAACAAGACATAAAGATGGCATAAGGCCGGCATCAAAAGCCCACCCATTTTGCTGTGTCTGATACTTATTACCCTCCTCGCTGCCCAGAAAAGCCAGCTGAGATTCAGCAGTCTACCCAGACAAACCTTGGACTCTTACCTCTAGCAGAAGGCCATCTGTCCTGCCCCTGCCTGCCAACTTGCTTTCCCTACAGTCCAACAAATGATGCCACTACTGGAAGGATGGTTTCTGTTAAGTCCTGGCTGTAGCTCCCCACACTGGTGAGCATGAGTAAGCTAAGCCCTAGGGGAGAACGATACGCAAATGGATATGTGGTGAATGTTTGAAGCCATTTCCTGAGACATAATATGGTAGCTTGAGCACACAGCCCAAGCTACGAGCTGTGTGGCCCATTTGCTCCTCTAGATGTCAGGCCAGCACAGACACACGCTCTGGAACACATGGCCTCTTCCTGTAATGCAGGCGTTGGTGAAGCCAAACGGGCTCCGATGCTGAGCTTCACAAATACGATCAGCTGGAACCCCAGCCATGCTTGTTTGTTCACTAACTGCCCGTGTCTGAGGCGCTACAATGCAGAGTGGAGTAGCTGTGGCACGCCATAAAGCTTTCGAAGATGAAGAGACATCGGCCTTTCACAGGAGGTTCCTAGGCTCACGGCCAGCTGGCAGCGTAGCTCTTCAGAAGAGGCTTCGAATTCACCTACAAATTCACACGCTTCAAAACACCGCCTTTACAGGGAACTGGCTCCCTGGGAAATCTTTTTCCTTTAAGCAGGCAAGTTTTCTCAAGAAAGGCAAAGCCTTGTCCATATGTGCGGTGAGCCAGGGGTCTTGAGACGTGAGAATGTTAACAGCTGTGTTCTGCAAGTATCAGCAATAAAAGGGCAGGTGGTAAACTGTCTAAGGTGCCTTGGGAAGCATTTCTTAGTGAGGAGATACAGAAAAGTCAGTCCAAAGCAGTATTATATTTTTATCCCTTTATCATCATCCAGAGCCTGGGCCTTCAAACAAAAGCCAAACAGTTTCAGCAGTTTGGGACTTTTACATTGAAATAGGGTAATTTTGGTATAGACAAGCAAAGGACTCGAAGTCAAAAAGCTCAAATCCAAACCATGATTGCTGTGGACTTCTTCAAACCTTGGGCAAGCCGACTACATTTGCTCATGTTCAGCTCTTCTACCCAAGAGTCTATGGTTGTGTCGCATGTCACCACAAAGCTCCGTGGCTTAGAACAGTCGCTGCTTCCTGCTTCCAGACTCAGCTCCGACTGTTGCTCCATTTCATGGCTTTCGGCAGGTGCTGGCTGATCTGGGCCTGGCAGGTGTTGAGACGGCCTCACCCGAGCGGCTGGCGCACGTGGTTGACAACGGGACCTTCCTCTCCATGGGTCTCTCATCATTTAAGTCCAGCCCGCTTCCTTCGACAACATTCCAGCCTTGGGGGCAGTGGGGCTGTAATAACTCAGGCCCTAGAGCTTGCACAAAATCCCTTCTGCCACATTCCATTCGCTAGGAAAACCCCAAGGGGTCGGGAACCAGATTCCACGTCTTGATGAAAGGCTGAGGAAGGCCGTGGCCACTTCTTCTCCAGGCCACTCATGCCTTTGTGCTTGCTGTGATTACAAACTGAAATGTCACACGCTGAGTGTTTCATCCGAGGTCAGTTCATGAACTTCCTGGGGGCAAGACCGTCTCTATGCTTCATCCAGTTTTTTGTCAAAATTATGTGTCTTACAAACATTCCTCCTATTAACGTCCATCCTGATTCGTGCCCTCCTGGAGCCAAGCCAGCAGCTCCTTAGAATTCAGCTATCCCAAGCATCTGCTTGCTCACTTAATAATTCCAAAGAGTCCTACCCCCTGTCAGATGCTGGCAATGGTCGCAACCTCGCTCTTTATCGGGGAATCTGATTCGGAAAGAGCACTTTACTATGGGAAGTTGTTTAAATAAAAGAGAAAAATGCTTGGTCACATCCACTTATTATGATAAATCGTACGAAGCAGCAGCCTATGGAGTATGCGCCGGGAGTGTTTGTGCTTGCCTCTTTCATGAAAGGGCTCACACCGTCAACTACTTTGAAGAAAGAAAAAGGTCATACATCAATGTCTCCGAAGTAGATTGAGTTAGAGCCCAGCTCCCAAAATGCCGATATGACCTCCCACTTGTCTGCCACATAGCTATCCCAGTGACTGCCCTTTAGAGGGCATTAAAGAATACTAGGGAGCTAAGATGAACACAGGAAGGGGGTGCCCTCTAATCGTATCCTTCATATTTTGTAGGGAGTCTCCTCTTCTGGACTTCAGGAGACTTCCCACTAGCTATGCTGGTGCTGGCTTCTGAACAATCTCAGTTCACAGTCATGGTCCTAGGATCGGTAGGAGATAGGCAAGCCCTGCACAATTGGACAAAACACACCTTCCAAATAGTCCCTGTTCTACTCATCTGAAACCAGTGTCTTGGTTAGGGTTCCTATTGGTGTAATAAAACACCATGGCCAAAAGCAACTTGGGGGAGAAGAGGTTTGCTTCAGCTTACAGTTGGTAACCCATCAACCAAGGAAGTCAGGGCGAGAACTCAAAACAGGAGTCTTGAAACTGAAGCTGAAGCCATAGAGGAGTTGATTAGTTTGCTGCTCCGAGTCTGTGCTGCCTGCTTTTCTAAGAGCACCCAAGACCCCTGTCCCAGTGGTGGGCCCTCCCACGCCAACCATCAATCAAGAAAATACACCACAAACATGTACACTGGACAACCTAGTAGGGGCATTTTCTCAACTGGGGCTCCCTTTTCCTAACTGACTCTAGCTTATGGCAAGTACAAAACCAGCCAGTGCAAGCGACCCCCTAACAATCTGACACAGAAACACATGGCTTAACCATAACCTTTCCTTTCTTGTTATTCCCAGTATATCTTATTAATGTCAATATTACAATGTAAAACATAGTCCAAACTTTTAAAGTCCCATAGTTTTTACAAGTTCAGTCTCTTTAAAACAGGCAAAGGTTCTTTCAATGTCAGACGCCTCACCAAAATATTCAAGTTTCTAAAATATTGAAAGTCTCTCTAAAATGTCCACGGTCTTTCTAAAACTCAAAAGTCTTCTTAAAAATTAATTTTCTCATATCCGGGCAATGGTAGTGAATACTTTTAATTTTAGCACTTGGGAGCAGAGGCAGGCAGATCTCTGAGTTTGAGGCCAGCCTAGTCAACAACAGCTAGTGTCAGGACAGGCTCCAAAGCTACAAACAGAAACCCTGTCTCAAAAAAAATTAAGTTTTCTCAACTGTAGGCTCCTGTAAAATCAAAAATAAGCTACACACTTTCTTTCTCTAAAAGGGAAGAACCAGGTCACGGCCACAATCTGAACAAAGCAAAACCAAACTCCAACAAAGCAACTTGGTGTTCAATGTCTGGGATTCATTCATTCTTTGGTTTCTCTGAAGAGTTTGGACTTCTCTGGCTCTGCCATTTGATGTGGGATTCCCCTCTGTATGCTATGAATATGTTTTATTGCCATTGGTTAATAAAAACACTGTTTTTGACCAATGGCTTAACAGAATATAGCCAGACTGGAAAAGGTATAGAGAGAGAGTAGGCGGAGTCAAGGAAAGATGCCATGTAGCTGCTGGAGGAGAAAGATGTGAGCCTCCAGCTGGAACCTTACTGGTAAACCACGAGCCTTGTGATGAAATATAAATAGAAATGAGTTAATTTAAGATGTAAGAGCCAGCTGGAAATACGCTTAAGCTATTGGCCAAGCAGTATTGTAATTAGTATAGTTTCAGTGTGATTGTTTCAGGGCTGAGTGGCTGGCAATGAACAAGCAGCCTCCAACTACAGCCATTCACAACACACATAGTCTGTATTCTAGGTTCAGGGAGGTTCCACTCTGAGGCTGCTGCTATCCTTGGTGGTCATCCACGGTATTGGCATCTCCAAAATGCTGGACTCCAATACAACTGTGCTGCACCTTCACCAATAGCCTCTCTTTAGGGACTCTGACTCTGCCACAAGGTACCAAGCCTAGAAGTCTCTCCCTGATCCCTTTGATCCTGGGCTTTCTATTGCAACTGAGGCTGCAATTTTACCAATGCCTTCTCCCCAGCCTCTCGCCAAGGACCTCAGTCCAACAACAGTGTCTAACCTCGGAAGCTCTATACCACTCTTTCATGCCTTCAACATCAGTACCACGTGGGTGACTACTTACACTACTAAGTTTGGCTGCCAGCATGAGGTACAATATTGGCCCCCTCTGGACCACAGATTCCATATGCTGGGCCTAAGCAAACACTTTTAGACTTAGGATCCTCAAGGACACTCGTTTCTTCTGAATCTCTGCTAGCTTCTCAGCCCCAGCTAACGAGCATCAATCATCCCAGTGAAGATTTTGCTTCAGGGGTTCTGGTCTCTTGCTAATCACAGCTGACTTCAGCTCCAGCTGACCAGACAGCCACAGATTCAAACTGTTGAATGGCCTCTATAGAGTTCTTAAGGGCCCCTTTGAAACATCTCTCTGAAAGCGCACAAGGCAGCCCTCCACCATCTATATTTCTTTCAACATTCTTATCTTCCAGTCCCCCAGAGAAAAGTCCACTGTGCTCTGAGGGCTCAAAATCACTTTTCTGGTCCAAATCTCAAATGCTTCCCCAATTCTCTCTAAAACACACAATCAGGTAGGTCACAACACTATCTCTAAAACCTGCTACCAATTTCTGTCTTAGTTAGGGTTTCTGTCGCTGTGATAAAACACCATGACTGATAAGCAACTTGGAAAGGAAAAGGTTTGTTTCAACTGACCATTTGTCATTTACCACCCAGGAACTCGGAGCAGGAACGGAAGCAGAGGCTGTGGAGGAGTGCTGCTTATTGGCTTGCTCATCCTGCTTCTTACAGTACCCAGGACCACCTCCTCAGGAGCAATACTGCCACTATGTCCTGGGCTCCCCAACATTAATCATCAATCAAGAAAATGCACCACAGGCCTGCCCATAAGGCAATGCAGTGAGGGCATTTTATCAGTTGAGGCTCCCTATGGCAAAGTGACTCTAACTTGTGTCAAGTTGAGATAAAGCTAGCCAGCACAGTCAGTCTATAATTCAGAGCCTGTATCTGCTCTTACTCAAAGCCATTAATTAGAAGGGGATACTGTGCATTCCAGACCAATCAGCTCAGAATCTCAGATAAGCAGAAACACATAGAACGTCATAGGTTGCAGAAACAAAAGAGACTCTATTGTCTCGATGAAGAAACCGAGGCCCAGAGAGGTCACTGAAGCCACATTCAACCAGAGACACACCAATACGCAAGCCAACCCTATGAAACCCGGATGGAGTGGCAGACCCAACTATGGAAATCAACAGGCTACTGACTCCTGTGTGGCTGTGGGCTTTCAGCTGCCAAGAGATGCTGATGATGCCTTTTCAACAGCATCATAAACTCAAGCCATTAATCCTTTCTGTTTCTGTGGGAGGAGGAGGAAGGACAGAGTCTAAGATAAAATGCATGCCAGGCACAATCCATTTTTGCTTAAGAGAAGAAACATGCTTTTTAGGAGGGCAGACATTGCCTTGTAGGCAACTTTCTGCTATCAAGCCCAAAAACTCTTGGGGGAGAGAGAGAGAGTGAGAGGGAGAGAGAGAGAGAGAGAGAGAGAGAGAGAGAGAGAGAGAGAGAGAGAGAGAGAGCGAGGGGGGAGAGAGAGAGAGAGAGAGAGAGAGAGAGAGAGAGAGAGAGAGAGAGAGAGAGAGAGAACTGCAGTGCTGGGTTCCTGTACTCAAGAGCTGAGCTAGAGTTCAGCTGGCTCCTCCAACTCTGGGGCAGTGACACCACTGTGGGGACTTAGAGGGCTCTGACCTACAAAGTGTAAACATGTGGTGCTGCAAGCATGGTCAATAGTGCTGGGGCTTTCCACCCGTCCAGACCTTAGATGAAGCATTGCTATGGTCACCTAGCATCCGCAATAGGGTTCCAGTTACCAATCAGTGCTCAGTGAAATAGAATACTTCCGTCGAGGGGCCGGGGAGATGGCTAGGTTGGTAAAGTGCTTTTCTTACAAGCACGAGAGACAGAGATGGATCCTTAGAACTCATGCAAAGGAATCGGGTTTGGTAGTGCACACCTGTAACCACTGCACTGCGGAGACTTCCTGGCCACCCAGCCTAGCTTAACGGGTGAGCTGCAGGCCAACAGGATTTCTTGGTCACAATTCAAGTAGGGAGAATTCCTTAGGAATGTTGTTGGAGATCGTCCTGCAGCCTCCACAAACACTTGCACATGCATACACTAATACATACATACACACACATGCATACTTACATACATACATACTGTTAGGGTCAAAAACTTGAGCCCACATGAAAGCATTAGGGTGGGAAGCTGGCTCAACACTTCCATGATTTACTGCCTCTTGTTTCTGATTTTGAAACCACATACATACTCAGCGCTATCACACCACAGTCTGCCTTTAGGTTTTGGTTTCCCAATACCCACCGGCCATTTCTTAATTTACTCTGTGAGCGAGCGGTCATTTGGGTTATTGTATTGACTGTTCCTCTTTGGGTCACTGGTCCTAAGATGTAGGTCGATTGGAGGACTTCTAAGAGTTCTACAGAAAAACAATAAGCCATAATGGTCAAGGCTTAAGATTTGTTCGATAGCCATAGTTCTAGATTCTTTTCTCATTCCTCTGTAAGAGGTATTGTACAAGAAGGTGATAAGAAAGTAGTTCTAGTCTAGTAGGGATCACCAGTCTTCCTCCACGCTGAACAGGACAGTCTTGTGGAGGTTACTGCAAAGGTAAGGGGGTGTCAAATTGCATGGTGCAACCCTGCTTACCCAGTCACTAACTTGGGATTTGATTGAATCCCAAGAATCCCATCTCTCCTTTGTTTGGAAAGAATAAGGGCCTGAGATGGGAACTCAGAACACAGAACATCTGGTCTGCACCAGCGGCCACAAGGATCTGAATAAGATAGGCAGTGATTTTGTCATTTGGCAGTGAGAGGGCATGTGTCCCCTGATTCCTCCTTCACACATTCATTTCATCCTTGTCCCGACAGCTCAATCAAAAGGCATGTGTGCGCTGTGCATCCCAACATAAGTTGAAAATGTGACCCTACTAAAGAGGTAAAGTGGTAAACAAACCATTCTGGAATTTGGAATGATTTTTTTAAAAGATTTATTTTATTTTTAATTTTATGTGAGTGTTTGGCCTTCACCAAATATGTACCCGGTGTCCATGGAAGTTGTAAGAAGGCCTTGGATGACCTAGAACTGGAGTTACTGATGGTTGTGAGCCATCACATGAGTGATATAAACAAAAACCAGATCCTCTTAATAACCATTGAGATACCCCTCCAACCCCAGAGTTGGCAACAATTTTTGAGAGAACATTTTAAGAAGAGGAAGCATTTATTGTCCAGGACTTGAAGAGAAGAGGATAAAGGCTTAGAGTCTAGATGCTTAGTTCTCTCTTGGGAGGGGAAGCTGAACTGAATGGGAAAAGTAAAACAGATACGTGATAAATCACAGAAGCTGAGAGGCTACCTTGTGACTTAGACCCTGAGTCCTTGTCCCTTTCAGTTGGGTCTGGGGATAGGTGACACACTCAGTTTGTGCTCCAGAAACCCAACTGAAGAATCTGTTCTTGTACCCAATCTCTGGACTTCTATTTCAGAAAGGCTTAGACAGTGACCCTGAGCAGGCCACATGGTTTTCTTGGTCAGCAGCGACAGAACTCATGCAGAAGCTGTCATTCCTGTGCCCTCAAAGGTGCAAACGTGTCAAAGTTTAAAATACATACTGCCCTCCCGTGTACAAAGGCCCGGGGCCATTCTTTTTGTCGTATAAAATAAAGCCAACGTTTCTCATAACTTGAACCTTCTCAAGGAGCAGTCCGACCCCATTTGTTATGAAGTCTGTCTTGGCAGTAAAGCCATACTTCTAGATCTTAGGGGAATTGTGGAAAGGGCTGGAAGAAAAGTCTTTCTGTCTATAATCTTGGCAATAAAATATCTCCCCGCAGGCCCAAGGGCAGCTGTTTTCTCACCTCTGCTCTGTGATCTGAAGCAGGCTACCCAGGTCTTGGTGGGGCCAATGACAGGTCAGCTGCAGCGACACTCAGAACTTTCTCCTGCTTCCTGGTACACACTGTCCTGTTTGGCATTTGCGCTGAATGACCTCTCAGGTGACTTGTCTGCCTTGGCTTTGCTATACACTGTTTTGGGAAATACAGGCGAGGCATTTTGTCCTTGGTTTCTGAGATGTTAGCAGAGCCAAATCCAAACCGCGGCTGAAGTCCCCAGGGTTGACAGGACCCAGCTGTAGTCCATCTTCCAGAAGTAACTCAAGTGGGGGCGCCAAGATCAAGTACTGAGTTCGAGGAGGACTTCAATCAGCAGGGGAAAGTGACCTGCAGTAACATTTCCGCCCAGCATTCTTTCTGCAGATGATGGATGGGAACCCCAGGGGGACCGTCCTCAGATGCGCTGTAAGTAATTACCGAATGTGACCCAGCGGCAGGACACAAAGGGCTATGCGATATTAAAGGCAGCTGGATGCAGAATCGCCTCTGCAGGGGCACACGTGGAAAGGCAGAACTTAATTAAAAGGGTGCCTCCCCGCTTAGGGAGTCAACCACTTTTTGTAGGCTACACTCGGTTCTGAAATTAATAGTTATGTGGAGAACTGTTACAAAATCATGGTAGCTTTCCCAGCTCACTGTAAGGTGGCCTTCAATAAAGTCGAAGGGTTATTTCATGCCAAAGTTTATAGTCAGCTTAATCTGGAAACAGAGACAGAGCTGTTGGCATTCTTTATGGGACTGTGTGCACACTTCCAGATCCTGCTGCCTTCATGCTGTGTCAGCTTAGCGAGGCTCGCGATGCATTTCTCAGAATTCCTGGCCCAGGAAATGTTGTACACAACTTGGGAGGCAGGCAGCAGCAGCCTGCTTTGTGCATTCCCAAGGTCAGCACAGTCACCAGTCACGGTCATGGACAGCAGCTAGACCCCAAGTCCTCCGAATCCTATTGTGTTTCCCTTTCAACTCCTCTGTACCCTGGCTATTGTGAGCATCCCTGAACTTACGCAACTCAGCTTCCCGGCAGGTCTTCCGTATGGTGAAGGATGGATGTATGAGAGCCTAGCTTTACCCAGGTCTCAGCTTGGCCTCGGTCTTTACAACTGTCTGTCTTTCCTGAGTGTGGGTCTTTCCCACCTGAGGCTCAGCACCACGTATAAAGGCAATAGCTTCCCAGAGACTGTTGAGCCCAGAACCATAACTGCAGAATGCTGCAAGGTTACAATGGACTCCTCGGCCCCTCTAGTCCTGTGCTGGTCTGGTCCACACATCTTTGTTAAATTACACACGGTAGAATGGAAGGGTTTACTGGGCTGTCCTTTATATTTTATTTTCTATTTCCATGACTATATTATTGTTACAACCACTAATGACAGAAACAAGACATGGGACAAGGTGTCTCAGCAAGGTGTAGCGCTTACTGCCAAGTCTGATGATGCATGTTTGATCCCTCAAATCTTCGAGGTGGAGGGAGAGAACCGACCTCCACTGGCTATCCTCTAACCTCCTCCACATGTGCACATGTGCCATGGCATGGCATGGGATTTGTACACACGTACACACACACACACACACACACACACACACAAAGGTATGAGGGGGATGTTCTGTAATTCTTTTAAAAAGTCACAGAAAGTGCTGGCAGACTCCGCTATAGAAGAACTAAAGCTTGCTTTACAGTTTGATTCAAGGACATCTTCCCTCTCCTTTCTAGGCTACAAGGCACCATCTTCAGTTCCTGATTTGCTTGTCTAAATCTGACCACCTGGTTTATGGAGCCAGTAAACTTCATTTTACGTGGAAATTCAAGCCAGCTTTGTAATGGGACACGAAGAGCTGCCTCCATGCAGCAGCAGACACGGCCGCTGACAATTCTGAGGTGGAAAAGTCTAGATTGCTTGCCCAGTGCTTTTCAACTACACACACGACTGAAAACTAGACTTCTGGGACAAGACCAGCAGGAGAGCTTTCATAAACTCACTTGTGAATTCCTAGGTTAAATAAAAATATGTAGAGAAGGCAGGTGAAAGTTTGAGTCAATATAATTTGTAAGCCTGTGTTATATTTATTGACTAAAGAACATGTAGCAATTAAAGTTATATTAAAATAATGAAATTAAATTCTGCCATAGCCCACACTTCTCTTTAGTCTTTGTAGCATGATATTTGTGCGTGCACACATACACATGGGCATATTCACTTGAAAGAAATACCTGGCCCGTTGGTAAGCTGGGAACCAATCAGAATCTGCCTTTTCAGAATGTTAACTAAGATATTTAGGGATGTGATTCAGATGTCACCTGACCCATTGGTAAACCAAGAACCAATCAAAATTCGCCTTTTCAGAATATTGACTAAGATATCTAGATGTGGTTCAGAGGACGACAAGGAGGGGGCACAGTGTCCAGCATGGGACAAGCAGACATGTTTTCAGAGACAGGCAGTGAGCCAATGAGAGAGAGAGAGAGAGAGAGAGACAGAGACAGAGACAGAGACAGACAGACAGAGACAAAAGGCTCCAGAGTCTGCAAGACAACAACAATGCAGAAGACCAAATGCAGAGGTATGTTCCCTGCACTGCACTCCCTCAGCCCTTTGAGCTGCTCTGTGATACAACTGCTTTCTACCCATGTCAAAGGGAATTTTTTCTTTAAAACCCCATGAGCTCTGACCAGAATCTACACATCTTCTCCCATGCACACCACTAAGCTTGTCACGTGGTGGTCTCTGGCCCTCACAATACCTTGGGCAGCTACAGACAGGGCCCTCCTCTGGAACTGTGGAGAATCCCTTCCAAATTCTACATTTCCCATTTCAATGGCCTCCACCCCAAGGCAGTATATGGAAAGCCTCCCTCCTGGGTGGTGGGTGACCCGTCTCTCTTCCTCTGACCTCTGTGTCCTGAATGAGCATGCAGACAGGTTCCCACTTGCCTACTTGAGTGGCAGTATTCAAGGAGGGAGATCATTTGTAGATAAACTCACTCTGTGGGTTGCTTTCAGCTAAAACACAGTCAGGCCTGTTGGCATGCTCAGAACAGCTAGATGTCTTTATTGATCTTTGGCAGTTCAAGTATTGGAGTAGGCCAGCTGGGTGAGGTACCCAGAACCTCCAGGCCCAGTGTGAACTGAAGACACAACACAGGACTTTTTTTTTTATCACAATATAAAACTCCAACCACACTGGTACAATGTGTGTATATGTGTTGGGGGCAGGGCAGAGACTAAAATGCTAAAATAAACATCAGCTGTTTATGATTTTCTTCAATAATAATTATTTGCTACTGGTACATTATTTAGCCATGTGGCCAGCACTCAGAAGCTCACATCTGGTAGCAAGCATTCAGGACAATAAGTTAGAGAAGGCCTGCTGTGGGATAATGCTCTTATACCCTGTAAACATTTGTCCCTAATATTGGTTTAATAAAATGTTGATTGGCCAGGCAGGAAGTATAGGTGAGGAGATCAGCCTAGAATTCTGGGAAGAGGAGAGGCTCAATTTCCAGTCACCACCCAGATGCAGAGGAAGCAAGATGAGAATGCTTCACTGAGTAAGGTGCCAAGGCACATGGCTAAACATAGATAAGAATTGTAGGTTAATTTAAATTGTAAGAGCTAGTTAATAATAAGCCTGAGCTAATAGGCCAACTAGTTTATAATTAATATAAGCCTCTGTGTGTTTTGTTGGGACTGAATGGCTGCAGGACCTGGACATACAATAAAAATAACCTGTCATAGAATTTTTTCATCCTGTGAATGATAAAAATGACATCACTACTTCATTTGATTTGTGAAACCCAACAGCCCAGCTGCAAAGGTATCAGAGGCTCCAAAGCAGCTACTCGTACTGGATGAGATGAACCAACTTCAAGAGATGCCCAAAACCTCATCCTGCAGACTTTACTCCCAAAACCCAAGCCCCCGAGCACTGCCTGTTAGGTCCACAGAATTCTCATACTCCTGAAGACATTAAAGAGGACTGGAAACTAATTCTTGCCAAGAAAGGGGCTGAAAATTTAGAGGTGAGTAAAGCATGAGCCATGATTCTGCAAATTTACAGGATCAGGTGCCTTCAAGTTCGTAACCCCAAATCATTAGCAGCTCCACATTTCTATGAGAAATTGCACTGGACAGACAACTGGGGCAGCAAACGTGAGGAGTGGGTTTGAGTAAGTAGAGGAGAAAGTGGTTTCTCACAAAGGAGAGCATGAGTCATGACACAGGTGAAATAGCAAACATTTGCGGGCTACATGGCAAGTTCCAGAAAATTAGCTAAATGAACAGTCAAAAGACAAACCTTGGATGATCATACATTTTTCTAAGAGAGGGCTGACCCCAAGAACCACACTGTCACGGTAAAGACCATCTTTCTAACAGTCACTTGGCTGGAGCTTAATTTCTTAACGTTTCCTTTAGAAGATGCCTCTTTTGGATTTTTGTTCATGGTCACACACAATTCAAACAGTTCATGAACCTATAATAAGGGGCAACCCCTTTAATTCCATCTAGAAAAGGAAATCATAATCCATTCCATGTGACTTTCCCAGGTGTTCACACTGTGCATGGAGAAGAAATTATATATACGTGAGGTCACAAGAAGATATTGTACCTGTCTGTTCATCTGTGTTCACTCACCATATTTTCCTATTTTACAGTGTGAGGCCATCAGACTCACCCACTGTTTGAAAGGAGCAGCCCTGACCCTACTGGGCCAACAGTGCCTGAACTAAGGGATGAACAACAGTTTCCAGCTGAGAAGGGAAGACAGAATAGCCATGCTGCTTTTTCCCTACATAACTTGTTAGCTCTCTGGCAGACTTTTGGATGATCAAATGTTCTCCTCAAAGAAAATCAATCACAAATACCAACACAGTGTATAAAACAATCTCAGGTAAACTTTCAAAGCTGATGCCTTAGGGAACTTCCTCTGCTCTTCTCAGCGTCATTCCTTCTGACAACAGATCTACCAAAAGCCCAATTTTCAGACCACAGAAGCAAACTCTTCTGTCCTGACTAATAGGAGATATCTTTAATTAGCAACCGTATCCCATATCTGCTGCTGACATAGCCAGGACACAAACTCACAGCTATGAGAGCCCAAAGGTGTCACAGAAGCAGCAAATGCGTTTCAGCAAAGCTCCCAAGCACAGTCAAGAGTCCAGCAGCTGGCAGCAGGCACTCTTGTGCGCCCATTCCTGGTATATTCCCTTCATTATTTCTTTAAAGGGTCCCTGAATCAGCCTCTTGTCTCTCTGATCATCTTTGAGGGGAGATTTCTAGGGAAGCACCACGTCTTCTAGACCCAGCAGGGTGGCGGCACGTGTAAACTCACAGTGGCTGTGACGGTGTACAGAAGACCTGAGCAAGCCAAACCTGGACAAATTCCAGCCTGGAGAGGGAAGCTGGGCACAAAGCTCCACCCCCGGCTGCAGCAGAGCGATTAGCAATTGTTAACTGCTAGAAAAGCAGTGTAGCACAAGGGTGTAACCCTTGAAAAGTGAACCAGCAGGAAACCACACATCCAAGAGTATCTATCTGTGCAGCACAAATTGGCCTCGATGAGGGAAAACGAACCCACCCAAAGTCTGGTGGGAAGGGAGGGTTGGGTGGATCTTGGGAGAGTTGGGGTAGAGAGGGTGAGTACAATCAAACGGGTGCAAAATTCTTTTGTTGTTGTTTTCGTTTGTTTGTTTGTTTTCTTTATATAGCCTTGGCTGTCCTGGAATTAGCTCTATAGACCAGGCTGACCACGAACTCACAGAGGTGGGTCTGCTCCACCTCCCAAGTGCTGGGATTAAAGGTGTGTGCCACCACTGCCCAGATGAAAATTCTTAAAGAACTAATGAAAATACATACATATATATATATATATATATAAAACACACACACACACACATATATATATATAACAGGGTAAAATAGACTATTGGCTGACTAAATAATTTACCCATCCCAAATTAAAACAGTTCCTGGAGGTTCTATAACACTGGGGTAGTGTGTGATCAAATATCTGGCCGCCTCCCATGAGTTACAGCCTCCAGTCTCTTCACATATTTGCTTATAAAAAGGATTTCATAAGAATTCCTCAGACAGGAATAGAGCTGTTCTATCCTGCTGTTGATTGGCAATGGTTTTATTTGTGGGTGCTGCTAATTCTACTCAAAAATATTAGCAAAGACCTTAAATTCTGTCTATGAAAAGATTTCACCACTGATACTGGCTGACATTTACTTCCCAAGAAATGTCATGACTCCTTTGCTGGCTTATTTTATGGCAACTAGTCACACTCTAGAGTTATCTGAAGGAAGGGAAGTTCAATTGAGAAAACGGCTCCACGCAATCCAGCTGTAAGAAATTTTCTTAATTAGTAATCAATGGAGGAAAGCCCAGCCCATGGTGGGTGTTGCCATGGTCCTGGGTTCTAAAGAAAGTCATAAGGAGCAAGCCAGTTAGCAGCTTCTCTCCATGGCCTCTGTATTAGCTCCTGGCTCCAGACTCCTGCCTGCTTGAGTTCCTGTCCTGACTTCCTTCAGTGATGGATTACAACGTGGAAGTGTAAGCCAAATAAACCCTTTCCTCCCCAACTTGCTTCTGGGTCATGGTGTTTTATTGCAGCAACAAAAATCCTAAGATAACTCCCTTCTTCTACCGCCCCACTTTAAAAAAAATCTTCTTGGAGTACCCAGTTACCAAAACATCTCTAAAGCCGCATCAGATATGAAGAATAGAGAATCATGGGAGAAGCTGGGGAGACAGCTCAGTCAATAAAGCTTGGGCCAGATCCATATTCAACCCCAAGAACACAGGTAAAAATCACACTGGAAGTGAAGACAAAGTCCAAATTCTTGCTTATACGATATTATAAAATTATATACAAGGTGGGGGGATTTTTTTGTTTGTTTTTAGGAGTTTGGCTCCTAACTCAGGATCATGGTGGATCCTAAAGCCTCTCATTCTCCAGAAAGATAGAGTGACTTCAGATTCTCCTGAACATCTATCTGTCACTGCTCCCTGGTCCTGTCACTGAAGTATTCATTCACTGTGCTCCTAATCTGAGCCCTGCCCTAAGGCAAGTGCAGAGGGAGACGGCAGAGGGTAAAGTCTGGTCATTTCCGGTGTGAACAGGACCCTGGCTGGACTGATCGGCCATCATTCCCACTTCACTGAGACTCAGGATTGAGAGGGACCTGCATGCCCTAAACACACTTCCCCTGAGCACAATTATACCAGGAGTGAGCACCAAGGTTTGCTGGGGCCGGAGCCCACACAAAGGAGAGAGCGTTTATCCAGGCCAAGCAGAGCTACCCTCAGCAACAGACCATGAACTCCAAGGGGAAGAGGGATATATGACTTCAAAAGCCAGGCCATAAATCCAGTACTTCAGCCATTCCAGGGGTCAGGAGGGCAGTCTGTCCGAGCATGTGTGAGCTAAAGGTTTTTGATTGGAGAAGTCAAAGACGTGCCTGGCCTCACACTTGTGGTGGAAGTGTTTCTGGCTTCTTCAAGGCTCCACATACATTCCCTTAGATTTAACTCAAACATCTAGTTACTGGAATCCCTGAGATCATAGCTAAGGCAGGAAAGTCCTGTGTAACACGGCCAGGGCAGTGACCTCCATAAAAATGAAAGGGAAGTCATCCTTGGGGAGTTGCCAAGAGACCAGGACCTTCCAAGACCCTGGGGTGGACCCTCATGTGTGGTAAAGGCTGCTCTTCACGTGAGAAAGGACAGAGAGTACAATTGCCATTGGGCCTGGAATTGGAATGCCCCCCTCCAGCTCACTGGCTCCAGGAGAAATGGCAGGCTGAGGCCGCCCACCAACCAGGATGAAACTCCAGGCCCCTCTCATTCACGTGGTCCCCTAGCAGTGTCCTGGGCCCAGTTCCCACAAAACTGGCCTTTCAGCTTGGGGCCATATTGCTTTAATTTCATGCTCCATCAGAAGAGCAAGATGACTGCTGAGTTACGATATCTGAGCCTGAGCCAGGAGTTCACCCTTGCACGTGTACAGGCAGCGACAGGCAGCCCCAGCAGAATGGGTTCCTTTCTTTCTGATCCTAGGTTAACTTCCTTCCGATTTACAGACTGGCGTATTATTGCATTAGGAAAGCCTGAAGCCTTTGGCTTATAATTTTATATCATTACTTTGTACCATTACATAACTTCCCTTTATTTTTCACTTTGAAAATATCAAATTGGAAGACCTTTGACGGCAGCAATTTTTATACATACAGCCATGTTTCTCTCGCTAGACAATAAAACAAGTGCATTAACAGATGGAAGAGCAATCAGAACCATGTAAGGTTTGCAATGACTTCCTAGCACATTCCATCACTGACTATGCATAGGCATGTGGACTTCAAAGTCTGGTCCCACCCTGAGAATGTGTCAGAAATGGGGATCCTCTGGTCCCCTCCAGACTCACTGCATCTGACTCAGGGTGGGGCTCAGCGATGTGGGTGTCAACAAGCTGGTTGTAAATGTCTAGACACTGAACACAGCTCACTCTTACGCTGCTGCGGAGTCTAGACGAGTCTAGCCTTTAGTCTTGAGAGAAACCCATTAACGCCCTACCTCCTTTCCAGAGTTCTAGGACTGTCACTAGTGTGGGCCTTTGGAGCTGGCAATTGTTCTGGCAGAGACGGTATCTGGGGAAGAAAACAAAGGCGGAAAGAACTTTATGGGCTTGGCACCCGCTTGGCATTTGCTGGCATCTTCCTGGTCGCTGGATGTGAAGAGAAAGAAACCATGGCACCCACAACAGCGTGCCTGTACTTTTAAATGTCTTTCAGCATCAAATTGATCCTCCGATCACCTTGTATTTGGGCTCAGTGCAGCTGGGGAGAATTATTGTAGCTGTCACAGGTTTTGTGTTTTTTTTTTTCTTTTCCTTGCCCTGTGAAGCTGGGACCAATAATTGTTTCAAGAGACTAAATAAAAGGGCCCTGGATTTTCTGTTATTACAGATTGATTTTTTTGAGATGCTATAATAATATGGGAATTTTTTCTAGTAATATAATTAAATGCATGTGCAGCATGCAGTGCAGTGTAGCTCACGGATTTGACAACGCTTCTAAATGCCACACGTCAAAGCAGAAAATCTGTCAGTTCTCCTACTTAACATCCATCATGATTTTTACAACGTGTTATTCAAAAATGTCTGCTCTACGAGATGTCAAAATATGTAAGCTGATCACCATCATTTATATTGCTTTCTGATATGACCGTGTTCACTTTCAGATTTCAGCGGAGAGAGTAGGGTGGTCCACAGAGCTTGGAGGACATCCATCAGCATAGGTAGCTAAAACACAAGTTCTACCTTCAGGAACATGGACCGTGACCCAGATCTCTAGGCCTGTTCTTCATCTAGGATGCAATGTCTTCGGGATGGTGAAAAATGTATGTGCTTGTGGGTGGTTAATACCACGTGTCAGCCTGGCTAGATTATGGCATTCCAGTGATGTCGATAGATGCCTGGCTAGATGCTGCTAGGAAGACAATTTTTCAGGTTAACATCTAAACCCGTAGACCATGAGCAAAGCGGATTATCTTTAATGATGAATCCAGGTCTCAAATTATCAGTGAAGACTGTTTTCCCACTACAGAGAGCATTCAGCCTCCAAACTGAAGCATGCAAAGTATACATCAGTCTTGCCTTCATATGCAAGATTGCAATGGCAGTCTCCACCTACATATTCAGTCTGGGGTATGGATTTCACGTTTAACAGCTTTGAAATATTGTGAGTCAATAGCGAAGCTTCTTTCTCTGCCTTCTCTCTGTTTAGAGCAGTGGTTCTCAACCTGCCTAATGAGTGACACTTTAGTACAGTTCCTTATGTTTTGGTGACCCCAACCATAAAATTATTTTCATTGCTACTTAATAACTGTGATGTTGCTACTGTTGTGAATCGTAATGTAAATATTTGTGTTTTCTAATAGTCTTGGGCAACCCTGTGAAAGGGTTGTTTGACCCCGGAGGGGTCATGGCCCACAGGTTGAGAACTGCAGCTCCCCACATTGACAGGTTACAAATTGGAGGGTCCAAGAAGCCGGAGATCAGAAGTTGCATCTCTACTGAACATTGCAGAAGATATTATTTTCATTATTCCCTAAATAATACAGCTAGACAACTGTTTATATAGCATTTATGAGACATGCCAAAATACTAAGGAATTCAATATGACAGTTGTTTACACATAATTTATGAGACATTTCAAAATATTAAACAATGCCGTCAGCAAGTGTTTACATAGCATTTACATTGTAGTGGGTGGTGCACGGAGCCTAAAGATGACTTAAAGTATACATGCATAGGATATATGTACATAATGTACCATATCACGTAAGGAACTTGAGCTTTTCTCAGATTTGCGTATCAACAGGGATCTGGAAACCAATTATCCTTAAGGATGCCGAGGGATGACTATACTCGATTGGTCCTAATTCACTAAGGGACCTGGACCAATGTAGCCCTAAACTTCTGAGTCAAAATCTCCATATCATTTACACTATTCTTCAATTATCACTATTCTAGTCAAAATAAAATGGTTCTAATGGTGGAGATTAAAAACAAATCAATGCACTTCTAAGAATTATTTTAAATCTCAAGTGCTGTAACGTAGAACATGTTGCCACCATCACATCAGAATTGCTACCACATTTTTCCTTATTATTTGCTAAATGAATAACCAAAAATCTCCAAAATATATGCCACTTAAAGAGTTCTTTTGATCATTCATACATACCCTTCTCCAAGTTCAATGTGCTTTATCTGTGCTCTGGGCAGACATGAGACATCATTTGAGATGAGGGAGACCCTATAGGGGCAGTTACTAACTTTAGAGTTTCACACTCCCCCAACCATGCCAATGTCACCAAGGCCATCAGATTTCAGTGATGATGGGTGGTTTGCATGGTTCTTTCAGGGAGTCTGGAACCACGGTGGTTTTGAGCCTGGTCCTGGCCAGGTGTGACACAATCAGGAGTTATTACTCTTTGGATGTCTGTTTGTTTTCTAAGGAGAGACAGAAAAGGGGTGGATGCAGATGGGAGGAGAGATGGAGAGAACCACGAGAGGTAGAGGGAGGAGAAACAGTAAGCAGAATATATTGTATGGAAAATAATCTATTTTCAATTAAAAAAAAAAAGTGCTGATTGTAGCCTAAGAAGCCATGCACTTCCCTCACGGTGCTGTAACTGTTTCGAGGAAAGAGTATAGGAAGTCCGCAAATGTATCTTTGTGAGCGACTTATCAAAAGAGCTGGCATCATATACGATGATGTCTGACTTGTCCTGGCCCTACCTATGACTAAGGCCAAAGAGCACAGACTTTATAGAAGACAGTGAAGTTAAGATTCAAGCCTGCCTCTTTCTGTGTTTATTTTGCTTCTGATTAGATGTGAGATTGAAATCCCTTTTGCTGGGCCGTGCAGAGGGAAGCTGTGAGCGGGGCCAAGACATGGTTCCTTGGAAAAGCCTTGCCAGTTTCCTCCCCCTCCTCCGTGTTCTCCCACACGGCACCTCCTCCGTGCTTCTGCTTTTGTACCAAATGAGTGACGGCTTCCAAAAGCCCGGGGGAGATGAAACACATCCGTGGGCTTCACCCAGACTGCACCTTCCCCTGTGATCTCTTTGCTCAGAGTTTAAGCAGGGACGCCAGCGAGTCTGCCTGATGGTCTGCCTACTTAAAAGAGATCTTTTACGTGTATGTGTTCACAAGTGTATGGACACGTGTGCACTCATACATGTGGAGACCAGAGGACAAACTTGGATGTCCCTCAGGAGCCATTCACCTTATTTTTAAAGATGGGATCTTTCATTAGCTAGGTGGCTGTCCTTCAAGCTTCTGAGACGGCGCTCTTCCCCCACCCCGCCTCTACTTCCCCAATACTGAGATCACTAGTACATGCTACCACACCCTACTTTTCACATGGGTTCTGGGGACTGAACTCAGGTCCTCTTGCCCACATAGCAAAGACTTTACAGAGAAAACTCCCCAGCCCCTGAAGGAAGTATTTTCTTTGGCTCTCCCCTGATTTCTATTCTTTCTAAACTTAACATCTATCCTGAGTAGGTTTTTAGGCTCAAGACCAACAGAGCAGCTGGTAGCATGCGACAGAGCTGCTCACTTGCACATAGAAAGAATACAAGACTCTAAAGTCCTTCTCAGGAGGGTGCCCATGCGAACTGTCACTGTGGGGAAGCAGCGGGATCTGGGGAGGACTTGTCAATCAATGTAACCCTAGGGATCTGGTAGAGGACAGGGAAGGGATGAAGTTGTAAGAGAGTGTGAGCCGTCAGTACACACGTGGGGCCAGGCACACGCTGGCTGAGTCGTGGTTCCAGGGTCACTAGACATGGCCGTTCTATGTGGGAGGCAGCCCCACCTCCCCTCTGTGCGGCAGCTCCAGATGGAGTCAGTTTTCTCTCCAATGAGAGCCAAGTCTGTCAGTGCGGTGGTGGTGGTGGTGGTGGGGGTGTGTGTGAAGATTAATTTTGTAAAAAGAAAGCCTGATGGAAGGACACGGGGGACTGATCGACTTGATTGACGGCACCTCTGTGAGTCCCAATTCCTCAAGCTGAGTCATAACAAAGTCTGCCTCAAACCCTGTATATCAGATTTGATGAAATACGTTTGCCAGTCGAAAGAAGTGTTAATAAGAACGTGTGGACTTTGAAGAATCAGTTCCATATGGACCTGGGACTCAATAAGCGGAGCCCTAATGCAAGCCTGTGTGCAGGCGCAGATGCACACCCGTGCATAGTGGAGCAACACATAAATGCGATGGTTGTGTTACTACACTGAGCTATGAGAAAAAATAACCTTTTTTAAAAAAAAATATGTGATTTATTTGGCCAAAGTGACCTGATCCTAAGGGAGAGTCGGCCCATGGAGCTGGAACAACTTGAAGAGAAACTTGCTTTTATTACCAAAAACATGAAGATATTAAAATCATAGTACGGACAGAGCTGCCAGTGTTTCAGCTTCTCTGACTGATGTCAGAGGCAAGTACTGGGCTGGCTGGCATTCAGCTTCCTTCCGAACACAAGGACGGTCCTGATGGCAAAGCCAGGCATGGCCATGCACATCTGTGATGGAAGCACCCATAGGTTGAGGCAGGAGGATCATGAGTTTAACGTCAATCTCCACTGCACAGTGAATCGAGGTCAGCCAGGGCTACCTGGTCAGACTCGAGCTAATTTGAAGTGGGGCGGGTTCCTTTGATAAAGCTTCAAGTGGGCTATCTTTTGGCAACTTTTGAATCTTTTTTGGCAATCACTGTAATGTGCCTGTTAGACAAATGTCCTTAATTAAGCTCTGTATTGATGAAAACTAACTAAAAATAAAGGGAAAGAAATATAGTATGGAGATGGAATGAGCAACGGCTTACAGATCCACAAATGCGCACACAGGAGGTGGGGGCACACATCTGAACCCGTACCTGCCAAGAGCAGAGATTTCCAGTATCCGCTGAACCCTGGAATTATGGGCATCTCATACAGCTAGAGGGCCAGTGCCAAAGGCCCTCACATGAGAGGTTCTCCTGCGTCACTCGGGCACTGGCTGCTTTGACACCTCCCCGTTTGTTGGCTGGAAATGTGACTGCTATTCTTCTGGTTCCGACTGAGGACAGTTTTCACTGAACCCCTTTCATAATGTACTTAACAGTCACAGCAAAAACATGTGCATTTCAAAAGTCACATACTTCTAGAGGACGTCTGTTATTCCTCATAATGCTTGTGGTGGCCACTACCCCAGAAGCTGCCAACAGAGGGGAAATGTGTGGGCATTTGCGTTCCTGTCAGTGGGAGTGCTCCCAGCTGTCTCCAACAGCAGCACTGTATTCCCTGTTCCAGAAAGTCTAATGGTTCCAGTAAAACCCACTGACCCCACTCTCCCCCACTGAGACTGAATCACTACTGCCTTCGCCCCTGGGGATGCTGAGTACCTGGGAAGGAGGGGTGCTTCTGGGATCAGGAGGAAGGAGAAGGGCAGAACAAGAATCTCTCCAAAGCTCCACCATTGTTCATAATTCAAATTGCGAAAATCCCGCCTGATTTTGAAGGAAGGGACCAAATCCCTGTAGGAAGAAAAGATGTCTTTGCTAGGATACCTTGCTTCAGCTAGAGAGTGGGGATCTCACAAATGTAACCGCCACGAACTGAGCAAGCCTGGCCTGTGGATTTACTCCATCTTTCCATTAGAGGCTTCCCCCTCAGTGGGCGAGCCAAAGACCAGAGCTCCACCAATTCCTTTGGTTCATTTATTTATTTCCTTTAACTGGTGTAAAACCTGCCAGCATGTGTGAGGAGGAAGGGACAGGTTCTCCTCTGGCTCAGCAACAAGAGATGCCAAAAAGTATATACATTGACAGGGGAAATGCAAACATACTGAGCAGGCGTTTTATTTCTGATGGAAAAATGTCAAGCCGTTCTAAGCTCTCCTCCACACTCATGAGAAGAAAAGCCTCAAGGAGGCAGATATTGGAGAGCAGGAACTTGCTTAACAGCAGCTAGATGACTCACTGTGTGAGCAACACGTTCTCCTTATCTCCCTAGGCTTAGAAATATTTCATGGTTGTTCATTTTAAGTTACCCAAACAACAAGGACTAAAGGGTGTCCTGCTCCCTCTAAACACATGAATTGATAATGCATTATCATTTCAGGACTACTAATGTTTGGGGCCAAACACTTGCTTTGCAGATAGAGACTTTCGTGCTCTGAAGGATGCTGAGCAGAAATGTTACCTTCTGCCTACAAGATGCCAAAAACTCCAGCTTGGGGGGGGGGGGGGGGGCAGGGAAGGGTCCATTCAAGACCCTGCACTCAGCTTGACGCTCCTTGGAGCTGCTCTTCCAGATTCCACCCCTCCCCCCAGAAAGCCCACCAATGGCGGCTCCTCCCCTGGAATGCCCAGGAACCTGCCTACACTTTATTTGGAAAGCAGCCCCTCCCCCAACCTGCCATTTGGTTTTCTCTTCTTTCCCTGGAGCCACTCGGGAATACTTTGTGCAGGTTAAACCTGAACTTACTAATTCTTAATTTGGCTCAGTTTGATTGTTTGCATTGGCGGAGAGTCCTAATATTAATGTACAGAAACTTTTCACTGTGGTGGCTAGGTATGCACACCCCCCCCCAATATACCAATGATCCCTACCTCTTGGATGAAAGACAGATACTGTGTACAGCCTTATCCATCTTCATCTGCAATTCACTTCAATAGCTGGGATTTTGTTTCTTGGGGAAGGGTAGGTTAGACAGGGGTTTCTGTATCTCAAGTCAGGCTCATACTCTCTATATAGCTCCCAGTAACCATGAACCTTCGATCCCCTTGCTTCTACCTCTGGAGTACTGGAATTACAGAATTGAGAGGTGAAACCAGGGATTCGTGCACGCTAGGCAAGCAGTCTACCAATGGACCAAGTATAAAGTGAAAACGGAACCTCTGAGCCACGTGACTGGTCAGCTGCTGTCCTTCATGGTCGGACTCTCTCTGCCACACTGAATGTTCTCACCTTTTCAGGATTTAAAGCAAAAGTAGCTTCCCATGAAATTTGATCCACTGTCTCTCTGCCTTAGTCAGCTTTCTTTTATTAGAACAAATATCTGAGATCACCAACTCATTAAAAACAAAGGTTTGGGCTCACGATTTTAAGAGGTTTTTGTCCAATATTCAGTTGGGCCCATTGCTTCAGCAGGGAACATGGAGAAGACAAAGTCAAGTCATGGCCTTCATGAACAGCAAGCAAGAAAATGAAGAGTCCCCGACCCTCAAGGACATACCCTCAGAGGCCCAATGGTCTCCCACTAGACCCCACCTCTTAAAGTTTTTGTTACTTCCCAATAGTTCCCAGTGGAGAACTAAGCCTTTAACAAAATGGGGGATGTGACTTGGGAAACATTTCAGATCCAAACTCTAGCACTGCCTCTCCTGTCATTACTGAGGGAGTTAAACTCCTACAAAGAACAAAAGTAAAGCCAGGTCCAGAAATCACACCATTGCACTGGCTTTACATGACAGGACCCTAACATCTTAGACCTCTGAGGGTCTGCTTTCCAGGCCTTGGGCATCCCTGAACAGAAAGGGCACCATTCTCCTGGCAGCTGCCAGATTGCAATGCCAGTGAATACTTGGTTTAAAAACAAAGCAAATTGGTTTTTTTTAAAAACCTGAATTTTAATTACGTGCTGTATAAACATTCCCTGAGAGATTACTCACAGACTGTCATCATAGACTAGGGTAAGAGAGACTGTTGGCTCCTGAGAGTTCTTCACTTGAGGCAGGGACAGGCTTTCACAGGGAGACAGCAACAAGATCACAGTCCTGCGTGGACTACAGCTCCCTTACCAGACCTGTTCCTTAGTGTTCCTCCCTGGATTCAGGCTGCCTCAGGTTTATCTTCTGTCTGCTCTTGAGGTGAGGTTTTTACCACGAAGTAAAAGTCAGTTTGCGTATGAAGAAATAGTTATTGCATTTTTGTAAGGGGAAGAGCCTAACTTTTACTAGCATCTAATCACGTTCTAGGCTAAATTCTAAGCCTGGGTTTGTCACGTGAGGTCAGTATGTGGATACTTTTACTTGGTTGAGCAGTTTTACCTGAACTGAAGTGTATGCTTTCAGCTTTGATTACAGGCTGGGGTGGGGGGTGGGGACCTAAGAATACACAAAGAACGTGTCCTAAGCGCTACTGGGATGTAAAAAAGTATGATTCCTGGGGCTGGTAGAGAACTTCAAGGCAACTCCAGCTGTCTATTTTAAAGCTGGCTATTTCTGAGATTTTTTTTCTACATATCTAGCCATAACTCATCTCCTATGGGGGCAGAGGGCAGAACTATCCCAAGTTGAGATACATAGGAAGACAAAAATGTACTCTGTCCTTTGGTTTTAGGCTTTTTTCCCCTTGTCTAAGTAGCCAATATTTTTTTTCTAAAAAAAATAAAAAATAAAAATAAATCCCTGTGATTTATTGGTAAAGGAAATATTTCTCCCCTAAAAATAACAGTCAGAGGCCTGACTCCTCTCACTGTGTTCTTTGTGGGTCCTGGACTACTTGGTGAAAGCAGAGATCTTCCCACACAGACAAGAGCAAGTCCTTGGTCCCAACTATGTGCTTGGTCACATTTTCCATGGGACCCGTGAAATAAAATCAAGACCTTTGTATGTAGCCAGAGAATTCCATTCAGAAGACATGTTTGACCACATCACCTCCCTGCAAATAAATGGCTGCTGCTGAAAAGCAAAGGATCAAAACTCAACAGAAAGATTCTGCCCTTCGCTCTTCTTGACAGATGTCCTGTGGTCAACAGCACTCTTGACCATTAACCAGGTCCTCCTGTAACATCTCCAGCATGGTACATCCCAGCATGCGACTGCGTCCCAGCATGCCATTGTGTCCCAGCATGCCAGAAGCCTTTCTCCAAACTGTTCTTGCAGCATAGCTAACCGTCCTCAGCCACATCACCCCTCCAGGAAACCCCAGTCCAGTGCCGACTCTACCCCACATGATGTCCTTAAAGCACTTCAGTGCTTTGAGAAATCGTGACAATTCTACATTTGTTTGTGGGTTATTTACCAGCTGTGGTGGGTTAACACTTGGCAGCTGCCAGCATGATGGGTGGAGTTTGACATGTCATGAAAGTTCAGGAAACAGCCAGAAGAAGAGTAAAGAATTTGCTGAGACTCTCAGACACCTCAAAATCTAGCTTCTCCAGTGGTGATAGAATACCCTATCTTCTGAGACACCAATAGAACAGCTTCTTGGGTCTTTTAAATCCACGTGTAGGGAAAATTACCAAGAAACATTGAAGATGACTGGCAGCTGGAGTCAGTCCTCACCCAGAACCACGTCCTCTTCCTTCAGGTCACACAACTTTTAACATGTACATAGGACTTCGTAGTCTTTAAAAATTGTTACAAGAAAGAACATTTGGTAGGAGTAGACTGTCCTGATGTGGGAGTGTCATATATCAATCTGTTGATTTCATTGGTTAAATTATAATAAACCAACTGCTTGGCCTCAGCTTGGAACATAGATGGGAGGAGTAAACAGAATAGAATTCTGGG